>NW_027316056.1:1500117-2057617 GCF_026437365.1 Eucyclogobius newberryi
AGCTCCTCTCCCAAATCAATTAACAGAAAAAACAATATTTCTCTACAAACAGAACCTGAATAACCTTTAATAAATAATACCCAAAAAATCCTAAATATATTCCTACACAAAACTACCACTTCGTGTTGAAGTTTAACGTAAAAACAAGAAAACTAATAATTTTCACCAAAAACGGCGAATTCCCTGACATCACCGATGACGTCACTCATGTGCGCCCGTCATGTGACGCGTTTATAATGCGGAAGTCCGCGGACTTCGTGTTGGCCGGCCGAAACATGGAGGGGGTGATGATAACAGAGCATGTGGATTTGGGACAGAGTTATGGCGAAGGAATATGGTTAAGCAGCAACCAAGTGTGCACCCGTGACTACTGCTATGGAGAAAAGGAACCAGGAACAGTAATGGGACAGGTAAGAGACGTGCTGGTACCGGTGTATGCTAGCGTGCGTTGGCGCCATGCCGCCCTGTTCTCCCCGGGCTGGCTGACGAAGCTACTTCGTCACACCTGCGCTTTGCATTCTGGGACAAACACGCCCCGCAGCGTTATCACAACGAACATGGCGGCGCCCGTGTCCCCCGCATGTTCCCCCCGCTCGCCTTCGCTACCAGAATAAAGGATAGCGGCTACAAAAGGTCGAAATATCTTAAAATCGGGAGATTTAGTCTCCCGATCAGGTTGATCGAGACGTTTTCAGTCATTGACTGTTGAAGCCCGACCCCTGGACTGTTGAAGCCTGACCCCTGGACTGTTGAAGCCTGACCCCTGGACTGTTGAAGCCTGACCCCTGGACTGTTGAAGCCTGACCCCTGGCAGTCACTCCGAGTCAAAAAATGGCGATGATTAGATCTTTTTTTTTGCCTTGGAAGTAAAGAAAAAAGAATTTACTTACCGCCCGACCCACTTGAAAAATGTTGGGTCGGGTTACAGCCTTAGGCAGTGTTGTGCCTGAACGTGTTCATTGAATGAAAGTTCATGAGCGCGTTCATAATTGTGGTGAACGTGAACTGAAAGAACTGTATTACTGCTGACAAACGATAATATGAACGCGTTCATTCTGGTGTCTGTGAACGGCACCTTCGTTTTGTAAATTTTCGTTCAATAAAGTGTCAGATTTCTAGAGACTTCCAGGCGAAAAACACCGTTAAGTTGCCCAAAAAGAGCCCATGTCTGGCAAGTGTGAGAGCTCCAGAGTTGTAGAGGCGATAGATCGCGGAGACAGAGATTTCGCGTGTCGCACCGCACTGCACATGCGCATCACAACAAAAAACAGCATTGACGCGACAGCAACGTGTGTCAACAGAGCAGCAGGAGTTGCCCTACTACGACCAGTTACGTGAGTTTTATGATGAGGTCGGTGAGGATTGGAACAATCTAACATTTATGTGCAAACTTTGCCCAGCAAGTTCTCCCTCATGTTTATGAGAATATACTGTGGGGTTGAAAGCTGCTGCTGCTGCTAGTGTGGTGCTGAATGGACAGCAACACATGGGGGAAGTCTGTCCCTTCAATGTGAATGTAAATCCTGGGGAAGGATTCAAAATTGGATATGAAGATGAAATCTGACACATATTTTCAGCAATAAACTAATACAATAATTGCTGCCTGTGGTTGTATTTGGGCTGTGGAAATAATTTAGAAAAAATATTGCATCATATTGAAGAAAAAAAAACTTAACTAGTTCATTTTTTGGAGCTGTGAACTTAGTTCAAAATTTTGAATTATGAACTATGAACTGAACTAGTTTATGTAGAAAGTGAACATTCCCAACACTGGCCTTAGGGACATACATTCAAATTTCTTTTACATTTTGTACATTGTGAACTGCAATATTGATCTAAAATGCCTCTTCATTGTGACAGTCAGCCACAGATTTGTAGTTGTATTTTGTACCGCAGCATGAGGTTGATTTTGGTTCTGATGGTTTCGCTGAAAAAGAAAAAAGGCTATTTTTAAACCCTTTGTATCACCTTGAGTGATGGGATTTTATTTATCGACCTTTTAAAATGCTTTGTCATCAGAATGTTAAAAATTCTGGATTGGAGGCAACTGGTGGCAAAGTGAAATATAAAATGTGAGTGCTTTGGCAGCAAAGTCTTGCTTCTTATGAAGCATGAATTCTCTTTAGCCACGCCCACTTTTAAAATCGAATCAATGTAATGTCAGCACTGCAAGGACAAAGTTCTGCTTGGACGAGATGTCAAGAACAAAATGACGTAATTTTCTGACAGCTCCAGTTCAGCAACCTATGTGGTTGAAAAAATGATAAAGAATGACAATAAAGTGTCTTTTGGTGATGTATTATAAATGTATAAAAGTATCTCTGCAGAGAGTGGAATGGCAGCACAGGTCTACTGAGAGAGAGTGGCATCAGGCAAACACCAGCGCTACTGTTACATCTCTTGTTATATAGCACGGCTGCAGACAGTCCAGGTCTGGCTTTTCCTGTTGCTGGGGAGGAAAGAATAACAACTGAAGCCTAAGATAAAAGAGAACCGAGAGTGTCAAATAGTGAAATATAGGTGTTCATGGACAGATCAAAGCATAATAAATAAACCTTGTTCCTCTTCTTAATCATTGAGATGACATAGAACATGTTGTGCTCAAACCCAACATGTGATTGAACATTATGTAGAATGAGATATAAAACATATCAAAGAAATGATAAGCATAAAAGATTATAACAAGTCATAATCATGTTTCAGTCATACCTACTTGGCCCTACTCTGTCTTCATCACTCTTAAATAAGTAGTTACGCTGTAAAGTAGCTAACGTTAGCGGGGATTATGAAGAAAACCTCTACGAAGCCATATTTCCCAGACCTCTAAAATACATGACTCTAAGGCTACAACTAATGATTATTTTTATTTTATTCTTTTCAGATTCAGATTTCAGACTAGTCAAACAATTTATACTGTAGATCCAGAAAGACATTGTTAACCAAATAGAAGTGGAGTCTAACAGTTTCTAGACAGAGAATATTTACAGATGACGTGTATTATTCATTCAAGTTTATACATTTTTGAGACATTCTGATTTAATGATGTTTCTGCCTTTGTTATAAAAGGGTTTTTGTATGTGTTTATGTGTTTTAGAGACTGTATAATCTGGATCATTATTATGTTTATCAAATTATGATTGCATTCATTTTGATAGTCATGATTATTCTGATTTGTTGTTGCAGCCTTACATAAATCAGTACTCAGAGTAACTTTATGATGAGAAAATCCCATTACATCAGGGTTGAAAGTTCATAACTTGACTTGGCCAGTGTTGGCAGAAAAAAACATATGTTGGGCGGGTGTTTGTTTTTTGGGATACTTTTGGCCTCTCTCTCTTCTCGCTTGCTCGTTCTCTAAGTGCTCGCTCTATCCTGTCTGTTTTCTACAAGTGAGAACGTTTACATATAATAGCCTATAGCGCAGTGAAAGCGAGAGAAGATGTGGAGCAGGTTAGAAGAGAATAGCGAGTATGAGAGTTCAGCACGTCAGGACAAGAGGTGGTAAGAGAGATAGTAGTCAGGATTTAGTTGTATTTAATAGCTTTAAGAATAAACTGTTGCATTAATCCCGGGACATGTCCCAGGCGTGAGTGTCTGGAGCAGCAAAGTGTTGAGCGTGGGGAGGTGTACAGTACTGTGTATATTCATCATAAAAATGCAGTAAATGATGTAGAGTTCACCTGATACAGTATGTACAGTAATTTTGGCGGGTTGTGTGTGTATTTTCTCTGCCCATGGGGCTGGAAACGGTGAGATTCATCTGGCAACCATGACAACCCTGGCTGTGACTTCTTCTGTCTGTCCAGGTCATGTTGACAGTGTTTGGAGTCTATGTTCTGACAGACGACAGAAACATTCTGGACGCTCAGAAGATCTTTGTTTCTGCGGCGCTCATAAACATTTTAAAGACCCCACTGAGCCAGCTCCCGTTTGCCATCAGCACAGCAGCTCAGGTACCAGTGCTCCTCCTCCGCAACGCTGACTCCTCCTCCGCAACGCTGACTCCTCCTTTGCACCGCTGACTCCTCCTCCGCAACGCTGACTCCTCCTCCACACCACTGACTCCTCCTCTCAACCGTTGACTCCTCCTCCGCATAGATGACTCCTCCTCCACGCCACTGACTCCTCTCAACCGTTTACTCCTCCTCCGCATAGATGACTCCTCCTCCACGCCACTGACTCCTCTCAACCGTTGACTCCTCCGCACAGATGACTCCTCCTTTACACCGCTGACTCCTCCTCCACACCACTGACTCCTCCTTTACACCACTGACTCCTCCTCCACACCACTGACTCCTCCTCCACACCACTGACTCCTCCTCTACGTTGGGCTCATCTTTAGGCCGTGGTTTCCCTCAAACGCCTCACCAACTTCCTGCAACAAGACGAGGTGAAAGAAGACAGTGTTCTCAGGCTGGACTACAGCGCAGGTGGGACGTCCTCACTCTGTCCACTTGTTATTCTCCAATCTGAGTCTATTACCCAGTTTGTGTCAATCATGCTAGTTGTGTCGGTGTAATCCCTCATTCGTCCAGGCGTGTTCCATAGTAGAAAAAGCTTCAGTTGTAGTCATCTGGACTCAGTTAGAAAAAATAGACGTTTCGACTCTCATCCAAGAGTCATTGTCAATAACAGAATTTAGGTCGAGAACTCCGATATTTATACTCTTCTGTGGTAAGTCCAGCCCATTGGGCGGAGCCTTCCTGAAGTAGAAAGCGTTGTTTGTTATTTTCTCAGGCTCCCCAAAACTGTGGCTCCGCTATGTCGATGATACTTTTGTAACAATCAAGAAACAAGAGCTGGAAACCTTCTCTGATCACATCAATGCTGTGGACCCACATATCAGGTTTACAAGAGAAGACGCTAAGGAGAATCGCTTGGCCTTTCTTGATTGTTCCACGATCAGAGGAGAGGACGGGAAACTCCAAATAGAAGTATATAGGAAACCTACACACACGGACCAGTATCTGCTCTTTGGTTCCAACCACCCACTACAGCACAAGCTGTGATCAGAACCTTACAACACAGAGCTCAAGGTGTGCCCACCAGCTCAGAGGGCAAGAAGAAAGAGGAAAAACATGTCCGAAATGCCCTCTCAGCCTGTGGTTACCCCGCTTGGGCTCTCAACAGAGTGAAGAGAACCAAGAAGCAGGATAAAAGGGAAACTGAACAGAGAAAGAAGGGTGTTTCTATCCCTTATGTGTCTGGCCTGTCGGAAAAACTGCAGAGATTTTTTAGACAACACGAAGTCCCTGTTTATTTTAAACCAGGAAACACTTTAAGACAAAAACTGGTTCACCCTAAGGACAAGTTGCCGACCCAAAAACAGAGCAATGTAGTTTATTCGATCCAATGCAGTGAAGAAAGCTGTAAAGAACGGTACATAGGTGAGACGAAACAGCCTCTACACAAGAGGCTTTATCAGCACAGAAGAAATACAAGTTCAGGACCTCAGAGTGCCGTGCATCTCCATCTTGAAGCCTCTAATCACTCGTTTGAAGACGGTGAGGTGAAGGTTTGAAGCAGGAGAAAAGATGGTTTGAAAGAGGAGTCAAGGAAGCAATTTTTGTTAAAAAAGAAAGACCTTCTTTAAACAGGAATGGAGGGCTAAGATTCAATCTTCCTGTAGTCTACAATGGTATACTGAACCCCTGGAAAGGTAGAGGACCAGGACCAGGACATTCAGATGCTAATCAGGTACTCAGGGTGGTTGAGCCAGGGTCTCACAAAGACAAAGAGGATTCTAATAGCCCATTAAAATTCTGAATAGGCTAGCTCGGTAGATACAAGGGGGGAGTTTCTGTTGAAACAAACAACTCTTTCTACTTCAGGAAGGCTCCGCCCAATGGGCTGGACTTACCACAGAAGAGTATAAATATCGGAGTTCCCGACCTAAATTCTGTTATTGACAATGACTCTTGGATGAGAGTCGAAACGTCTATTTTTTCTAACTGAGTCCAGATGACTACAACTGAAGCTTTTTCTACTATAATCATGCTAGTTGTTAACTTATAATAGACTATATTTAAATTACCAGGAAGGGTTAACATTTCATTTGTAACCTTAGTTTGTCATTCATTTAAAGATATATGCTTATTTTTACATACTTATTATTAAATTTATCATCTCCTCCTTGAACCGACACCTTAACGTGGTGGAGGGGTTTGAGCGCCCAAATGATCCCAGGAGATATGTTGTCAAGACCCTGGTAGGGTCTCCCAAGGCAAACAAGTCCTGAAGTACCCAGCCTTCTTAGAGTCCCTGGGAGGGGACTGGACAGGCTCCGTTGTTCTGCTGGGGGAATTTAAATGCGCACGTGGTCAACGACAGTGACACCTGGAGAGGGGTAATCTGAAAGAATGGTGTTCAAAACCACTGAACATGAGCGGTGTTCAGTTATTGGACTTCTGTGCTAGCCAAGAATTGTCCATAATCTTCACCATGTTCAAGCACAAGGGTGTCCATCAGTGCACGTGGCACCAGGACACCCTAGGCCGGAGGTCAATGATCGACTTTGTTGTCGTGTCATCTGACCTCCGGCCGCGTGTCTTGGACACTCGGGTGAAGAGAGGGGCAGAGCTGTCAACATATGAGGTGAGTTGAATCTGCTGGCGGAGGAGTAAGCCGGACAGACTTGGTATTGTTAAGGTCTATTGGGAACGTCTTTTGTAGCCCTCTGTCAGCAGGGTCTTCAACTCACACCAAACAACAAACACCTCCGGGAGAGAAGCTCTCCCGGAGGTGTTTGTTAATGCAGCTGCTTGGAGCTGTAGTCGCAAGGTCTCGGTGGCAACCTCCGAACCGGGTGGTTGACACCAAAAGTGAGGGATGTCGTCAGGCTGGCTTGTAGGACTCCTGAGGCCGCTGACCGGTATCAGCGGGCCAGGGGTACCGCAGCTTGTGCTGTCACAGAGGCAAAAACCCAGGGCTGGGAGGAGTTTGGGGAGGTACGCTGGAGGGACTATGTCTCTTGGCTGGCCTGGAAACGCCTCGGGATCCCCCCGGATGAGTTGGAGGAAGTGTCTGGGGAGGGGGAGGAGTCCCTGCTTAGACTACTGCCCCTGCGACCCAGCCCCGGATAAGCAGAAGAAGATGGATGCATGGAATTTCTTTGATAGATCATAATTTTACATTTTGATCATTGTTGAACACAATATTGATCTAAGACAGCTTAATAATGGAGACAGGTCCGTTGACTTCCTGTCCCAAACTGCAGAACAGATAAGTGAACTTTCACTCTAACAAGCAGTAGACTGTTAATAAAAATACAAGATCTTGGTGAAAAAAGAATTGACAGTGGAATGAGCATTGCAGAAGATCCCTGAAACAAAGCCACAACTTATGCGTTCTATGCCACTTTTCTGGGACAAAGACTGGCATGATTAACTCAAACTTGGAAATGACAGATGATCACACAACTCACATGTGTCTCTCTTCAGATGCCCCAGCTATAGAGGTGCATGCTGGGTACTTTTCCTGGTCCAAAGACTCCACCCCTTTCCTGAGCAGTATAAACCTGATGGTGGAGCGCGGGGCTCTGGTGGCCATCGTGGGACCGGTTGGCTCAGGAAAGTCCTCTCTGCTTGCAGCAATTTTGGGGGAGATGGAGAGGAGGAGTGGCTCAGTAAGCACCAGAGTGAGTGTTGTGCCCTGGGGGATTCAAGGGACAAGGGCAGGTAACGCTTGTCTAGTCCTTGTAACAGAGGGTGTCCGTATGGCCAAAAAGTCCTTTGCAAACAATAAAATATTGTGTCATTTTTTTTCATGTCATGTTTTCATATTTGAATAAGGCATTTGTGTAAAAATGGCAAATATACTAATATAAAGCTGACAAATGGACAAAGCCATTTCTAGATTAATTTTAATTATGCATTAGATACAAAAAAGATTTACTGAAGGGATTTTGGAGATCCTATTTCATATTTGAGTAAACTTTTTTTACTGAGAATCGGCGTAAACATTTAAGTTAATCAGACTTAGAATTAGACAGAAACAAATCCTTCTCTCTGATCAATGGGAGAAAAATGCATTTGGAGAAATTGGCTTTTGAAGTTACAGTATAGTATAATCAATTAAATAATAAAATATCTTTAGGTAGAGATTGGACAATACTGTTGTTTCCATATGAAAGATTGTAAAACAACTAAAAGGTTTGTCAATTAGATATTTTGTCTAAATTGTGCAGTCCTATTCACAATGATATTGAGTGTAATTCAAGTGATTGAGATGCACCTTATCTGGTTTTACTACATTTTCAAAGCAGAAGGTGAAGGTTTTAAATTTTTTCTAAACTAAACTTTATATTTGTGTGTTTATATATTATATTATATTTGTATCTGAAAGAACCAAGGAACATCTGTACTTAAGACTGATCTTTTATCTGCATAGGGCTCAGTGGCGTTTGTCCCACAGCAGGCATGGACCTTGAATGCCTCGTTGAAGGAGAACATTCTGTTTGGAGCGCCACGCTCTGAGAGCTGGTACCACCGTGTGCTGGAGGCCTGTGCTCTGCTTCCTGACCTGGAGCTGTTGCCTGCAGGAGACAGCTCGGAGATCGGGGAGAAGGTCAGAGCAGGACACTTCCAGGGGAGACGCAGGGTCTTAAAAGCTTTAGAAAATATTGAATTTGATAGTGCCAATCGGTCAATGGCAGACACCCACAGCTATCTGGTTTCAGTCATGAATAAACTCAACGCAAAAGGAAATTTGCATAAACTGCTCACACATTAGAACACTCCTAATCCTTACTGTCAGATGTAGCTCTGACAAGTATACAACAAGAAATTACACTGTTCAAAAGCACAGCTGCATTTTAAAATGCAAATGTGGCTTTGCTTAGAAAATACTGATAAATGTTTAGGCAAGGCAAATGTATTTGTAGAGCACAATTTGTACAAAAGGCTATTCAAAGTGCTTCAACAGAAAAAAAAAAACACATTAAAATCACAACACAGATAAAGAAAGAGAAGAGTACAAATTCAACCTTTCAGTCATATGCACAGCTTAGATTTGAACATTGTCAGAGTAGAGGCCTCAGGACAGGAAGACTGTTCCAGATTTTAGATGCATAAAACTGAAATACAGATTCCCCATGTTTAGTCCTGACTCTGGCACCAGCAGGAGGCCGGTCCATGTTTAGTCCTGACTCTGGCACCAGCAGGAGGCCGGTCCATGTTTAGTCCTGACTCTGGCACCAGCAGGAGGCCGGTCCATGTTTAGTCCTGACTCTGGCACCAGTAGGAGGCCAGACCATGTTTAGTCCTGACTCTGGCACCAGCAGGAGGCCAGTCCATGTTTAGTCCTGACTCTGGCACCAGCAGGAGGCCGGTCCATGTTTAGTCCTGACTCTGGCACCAGCAGGAGGCCGGTCCCTGAGGTCCTCAGAGTCTGAGATGGTTCATATGGCACTAACATGTCTGAGATGTACTTTGGTGCTAGGCCATGGAGAGACTTGTACACAAGCAGAGCTGCTTTAAAGTCTCTTCTCTGAGCCACAGGGGGCAGTGCAGAGACCTGAGAACAGGACTAATGTGATGGTACTTCCTGGTTCTAGTCAGGACTAATGTGATGGTACTTCCTGGTTCTAGTCAGGACTAATGTGATGGTACTTCCTGGTTCTGGTCAGGACCCGAGCAGCAGCGTTTTGGATGTACTGCAGCTGTTTTACAGCTCGTTTGGAAGGGCCAGTGAGCGGGCATGGATAAGTCTATCCAAGTCTGGTTTAGACACTATACCTTAGATGGTAAAAAGCTGCTGATGTGATTGATTCGATGTGGCTGTGTTCATCTGAGTTCATTATTAGCATTAGTGATTAACACATGTCAAACATAATGGACTCAAAGAATCTTCTAACAAAAGAAACATGATATTTTAGTGTCTGAAACTTCCTGTGTTTGGTGATAGTGCTGCTTTAAATTCAGAAAGTATTAACAGGATTTTGATATTTTAGTGCCTACTTTGATGGAAGTCTTTGCCAGGTAAAAGTCTATGGAAAGTTATGGAAAAGACATTCAGACTTCCGGGTTATGGCAACGCTTTGAACTGACGTACACACACCTCTACTACAAAACTTGGCTTTAAAAATCATCGTTTGACCCACCTAATCTCAAAGAAGAACAATGGATGCGTAACCAAGGAAGACACAAGGTTGGTGACACCGCGGGACCAAAACAAACAAGGCCCATTTGGAAACAGCCCGCATCACAAGCTAATGAAGCTAATGAGACTAAAATGGCTAACAAGCCTGAGGTGAGGAACAGCGGCTCCTCCCACCAGAGAATCCCAGATAAAGAGTCTCACGGCTTCTTTGCATCAGAAGGGGGAAAGAATATAACTAATCATCTGTTACTGCTCAAGATGTCCGAAATAAGACGCGAAATGCAGCGTGATACGGTGTCTTTTAAAGCTGAGGTGATAGTTGCCATGGGCCCAGCCTTATCTGCTGCAAAAGCCGCTGAGCTGAGAGCAGCGGGAGTAACTGGAGCATGCATGGAGGAAGTCGAGCAGTGTGTTTCAGATAAAATGGACGATCTCCTGACAGTAAGGGCCGAGATGGAGGTTCTGCGGGACAGGGTGACGGCGCTGGGGTCAGAAAACAACAATATGGCAAATAAGCTCCTGGATTTGGAGTCCAGATCACGTCGTCCTCACCTTGATGGGGTCTCAGAGGGAGACGAAGGACAGGATACAGAAAGTTTTTTGAGAAGATTATTCCTGAGCTCCTTGATGGCTCAGTAGTTGAAGTCCCTCCCATTACAACCGAAAGAGCAAATCGCCTGGACAAACCAAAACCAGCAGCTGATAAACCACGAGGCCTGATAAGGAGGTTTCTTAATGATTGGTTTGAAGGAACCTGTCTTGAAGGCTGCAAGGGTTAAAGGAGACCTCCAGGGTAAAAGGCAAGTGCGTCTTCTTTGCTCCAGGTCTTTTTAAAGGTTAGAGGGGGATTCTAGAATGAAATGATTCTATTTTTTTGTACAGTCATTTTGTATCCAGACATTGGACACATTTTTTGGAGAAAATGAATCACATTAGGGATGGATATTTCTGGTTTGGTCAAATATAGTAGAACACAATCTGCATAGCAGGAAATTCTGTGTTCCATCCCATCAATTGTAACTATGAATTATTTTTGATTGTCTAATAAATTGGGCCAATGGTTCCAAGTACAAAGCAAACAGGAGGGGGGACCAGGTACAGGTCTACTGAATTTGGATTTGGAACCATTGGCCCATTTTTTTAGACAATCAAAAACCCTTTAAGGTGTTTAGTAGAAAAAGCTTCAGTTGTAGTCATCTGGACTCAGTTTGAAAAAATAGACGTTTCGACTCTCATCCAAGAGTCATTGTCAATAAAAGAATGTAGATCGAGAACTCCGATATTAATACTGTTCTGTGGTAAGACCCACCCATTGGGAGGAGCCTTCCTGAAGTAGAAAGAGTTGTTTGTTTCAACAGAAACTCCCCCCTTGTATCTACTGAGCTAACCTATTCAGAATTTTAATGGCCTAAATAGGCCATTAAAATTCTGAAAAGGTTAGGTTGACAATGACTCTTGGATGAGAGTCGAAACGTCTATTTTTTCAAACTGAGTCCAGATGACTACAACTGAAGCTTTTTCTACTATGGAACACGCCTGGACGAATGAGGGATTACACCGACACCTTTAAGGTGTTGCAATCTATATTTGACCGAACCAAAAATATCTATCCCTAATGTGATTCATGTTCTCCAAAAAGATTTGTCCAGTGTCTGGATACAAAATTAATGTACAGAAAATGTAAAGTCTCTTACTGGCAACCCCCTCTGACCTTTAAAAATATTTACCCATTTAAATGGCAAACAGAATCTCTTAGATATTTAGGTGTGGTCCTCCAAAGAGACCTATCAACTACTCTGGAGAAAAATTATACCTTTTATATATGTGATCAACCACGGGAAAAAACGTCACAAGTCGGCCCGGACCAAACAGAGAAAAACAGGGTTTTAGCTTTTTTCCCCCAAATTAGTGATTTTCTTTTTTTTGCATTATGTGAAAGTTGAAGTTATAAAGGAGCCCCTCCGTGCTTCAGATAACAGTATTCATTACCTTAAAAGTACACATTAAGCCGTTAAAAATGGGTAGTTTTCATGCTCCGCGTTACCTTTTTTTTTCAGCGCATGTTGATCTTTTTCCACCAATCAGCTGCGAACCACATGGCTACAGCTACTGTTCTCCTCAGAGACATTATTCATTTCTCCAGACTTTCTCCAGAGCTTACATTCCCTGGACTGCATTGCAACGGAACTGAGGTACTTTTACTCTAAAGTATTGCTTTAACGCTGTGTTTTAAAACCTGTTACCATCCACCTGTGGCCCGCGAGCATTTTCCAAATTACAAAAGTTCTCTTAAATCATCACTTTTATTTCCGTGGTCAATACCAGCAAGTTATACATCATTTCAAAGCTTATTTTCTCAACAAAACAAATATGTCATTGATTTACATTGAATAATTTGCCCCAAAAGCAATTACCAATAGTTTGTGAGAAAGTCTCAACTTTTACAAACGCATGTCCTGTTTGCTGTTTATGACGGACGAAACGGCTTTAATTCTGTTCATCCTTGTGCTCAGTCTGTCCGTAAGGAATCATTGAACAACAATATACACATGTATTTTTCATGAAATTATCCGATTTCGAGATATTGTCAAGTAAATAAAGTTTTCTTCGTTGACGATAGTCAGAGAATGCGCTCGTCCGGCGCATTTCTTCGTCCATAACAAATGACCTGTTTGACTTATAAGATGGTGTTTGGCATCGATCTCTTCCACAGACTATTACCTACAGAATGAAACCATCCACAAAAATGCGCCGCTTCCAAAGCGCGCGTCCATCTTTGTTTTTAGCCCTTAGCTACTGCTAACAGTCACGTAGGAGACTTTGATTGACATATTATTCTAGCCACTAAGAATAGCTTTGCAAATGGTAGGCGGGACAAAGGCCTTATTCACACTGTTCTTGTGTGAATTGTGTGAATTCTCCCTGTTCTTGTGCGTCAGAGCCTAGATATTTCTGCATTTTGCGACTAGATTTTACGCATCACGTTTTCTGATTTTATTAGCCTTTTGGACGCGCATTTTGTTAGATATATGTATTATTATACCAACACAGTAGTAGAAAAAGCTTCAGTTGTAGTCATCTGGACTCAGTTTGAAAAAATAGACGTTTCGACTCTCATCCAAGAGTCATTGTCAATAAAAGAATTTAGATCGAGAACTCCGATATTAATACTGTTCTGTGGTAAGACCCGCCCATTGGGAGGAGCCTTCCTGAAGTAGAAAGAGTTGTTTGTTTCAACAGAAACTCCCCCCTTGTATCTACCGAGCCTATTCAGAATCTTAATGGGCTATTAGAATCCTCTTTGTCTTTGTGAGACCCTGGCTCAACCACCCTGAGTAGCATCTAAATGTCCTTGTCCTGGTCCTCTACCTTTCCAGGGGTTCAGTAACCCATTATAAATAACAGGAAGATTGAACCTTAGCCCTCCATTTCTGTTTGAAGGTCTTTCTTTTTTAACAAAAATAGCTTCCTTGACTCCTCTTTCAAACCATCTTTTCTCCCTGCTTAAAACCTTCACCTCAGGGAAGCAGGGAGAAAAGATGGTTTGAAAGAGGAGTCAAGGAAGCTATTTTTGTTAAAAAAGAAAGACCTTCTTTAAACAGAAATGGAGGGCTAAGGTTCAATCTTCCTGTTATTTATAATTGGTTACTGAACCCCTGGAAAGGTAGAGGACCAGGACAAGGACATTTAGATGCTAATCAGGTACTCAGGGTGGTTGAGCCAGGGTCTCACAAAGACAAAGAGGATTCTAATAGCCCATTAAGATTCTGAATAGGCTAGCTCGGTAGATACAAGGGGGGAGTTTCTGTTGAAACAAACAACTCTTTCTACTTCAGGAAGGCTCCGCCCAATGGGTGGGTCTTACCACAGAACAGTATTAATATCGGAGTTCTCGATCTAAATTCTTTTATTGACAATGACTCTTGGATGAGAGTCGAAACGTCTATTTTTTCAAACTGAGTCCAGATGACTACAATTGAAGCTTTTTCTACTATGGAACACGCCTGGACGAATGAGGGATTACACCGACATTATACCAACACAAAAATAAAATAAAAATATTCTTTATTTTTTTTTCACCTCAATATGGGAAATTCATGGGTAAACTCATATTTACACATTTTCACATTCAAGGCAAGGCAAGGCAAGGCAAGTTTATTTGTGTCGCACATTTCATACACAAGGCAATTCAAAGTGCTTCACAGCAGGAAAAATGCATTCAAATCACAAAGAAATTACAGAAACAGAAATACAATAAAATTAACTAAATTAAAAAATATCAATCCAACTGATTGTCTAAACTAATAAAATCACAAACAAAAGAGAAGAGTGCAAAGAAAAAATCCTTTCAGTCACATGCGCAGCTAAACAAAACTGTTTTTAGCTTAGATTTGAACATTGTCAGAGTAGAAGCCTGTCTCACATCTTCAGGAAGACTGTTCCAGATTTTAGCTGCATAAAACTGAAACGCAGATTCCCCATGTTTTGTCCTGACTCTGGCACCAGCAGGAGGCCGGTCCATGTTTAGTCCTGACTCTGGCACCAGCAGGAGGCCGGTCCATGTTTAGTCCCGACTCTGGCACCAGCAGGAGGCCGGTCCATGTTTAGTCCTGACTCTGGCACCAGCAGGAGGCCGGTCCCTGAGGTCCTCAGAGTCCGAGATGGTTCATATGGCACTAACATATCCAAGATGTACTTTGGTGCTAGGCCATGGAGAGACACATTCATTGTTTTTAGCAGTTATAATATGTATTAGTGGCCTACAAAACATCAAAATGTATGTTTTATGTTCATAGAGGAGCTAAAATTGTAATAAAACAGTTTGGCACAGTTGGCACATATGTGTCTGACCGTGGATAAAGCAGGTACATGTCTACCCGGAGACATTTTCACAGTTTTATTTTCCGAGTTATTCACAGATTCTGAAAGTGTGAATTCAAAGCTTTCCAATGATGTCTCACTCATGTAGATCTGATCATATTTGAGTAAGTTGTGGTCATTTGAATGTAATCAACTCTCAAAACCTTTCACTGAGAAAACGGCTTCCAAAGTTTCTCACCGTAGTGAGCCCAGAGTCACAGGGGGCGGGGCTCATTTGCATCTCATTGAGATAAGCCCTCCCCCCTGTCACACTGACAGCACCTCCCCCTACAGCTGTCACTCAAGACTCAAGAGGAGTGTTGTTATTGATGGTAACTGGACTTGAATTAGAATAAGAAGTTACTGTATTAAAATGGAAATACTTGGATTACAAAAGGCCCTGAATAGAATCAAAGAATCAGAATGAGAATAGGGTTCATTGCATTTGTCGATAAACATAATTCACAGGTGATTCAGTACAAACAACAAAAGATAATATAAGATAAGATAAGAGCCTTTAATGTTACAACACAGTAGATACAGGGGGAAAGGACAGTAACTTATAGGAAGTTTAAAAAACTCTCTTAATAGAAGAACTCTTATAAACAGATGCCAGGGCCAGGTATACGAACTGCAACAGGTCCATGGCTTTGAATATATGAGATATGAGATAATAGATATGATATGTACACCACCAGAGTCCAATTACATCAGAGATCACATCCTCATCCTCTTCTTCGTCTGTGCACTCTTCTGTGCTGTGACTCTCGGCTCTTGGCATCAAAGCTGTAAACAAATAACAGGACATTTAAGAAATGGCTAACTATTTCACATAAAACACTCATTAACACAATGTGAGAGTTTCAATATAAATACCTGAAGTGCTGATAACTCTTGGATCTTTGGAAGCCGTCTGAAGAAGTGGGATATTGAGGTGAGACTCAGGAGAGCTGTTTTCCACTACCTGATGACAAGGGCGACAATGTAAAAAAAAAATGAGAACAGAAGAAACATATCTTAAGCAGAACAAAGAGCAGCACTGAAGTTCTGCCAGGCTAATGTTTACACATTACAGTAGTCAAATGATATAAACTAACCTCAGCGAAGTCTTCCAAAGCGTCAACCCTGGTCTTCATGTATGCTCGCTTGATAAGTCCAAAGCCGCAATCAGGGGAGAATTTGGTGTGGCCAGCAAACTGCAGGCTCACCTGAAAAACAGATGTTGCTTATGGTTAATTATACTCTAATCATTAAAACATGAAAATCACCAAAATAATGTTTTACACTTACCACGCTCCTTAGCAGACTTCACGTAGAGACAGGTCATGTCAGTCAGGGTGTCTTTGCCAATTCTGAAAAGGGGAATAAAAGGATTAGGGTTAACAGTAATATGGGAATAACACGCTTCACAGATAACAGTTCACATTGTGACGTTAACGGTGTATTTAAGATGCAAAACGAGGAGATATTGGGACATCTGCCCTCGGCTAGCGATGCTAGCTAGCTCACTTGAGATAACACTGCTCGTAAAAGCAAAACACTTGCAGAACACACCAAAACATAAACATACACTCGAGTTTAAAACCGGCGCACATTAAAGTGATTAAAAGCGGGTGTTTTAGTCGCAAAGCTTACCTGGTTCAGCCGTCCTGTTGTCTCTCCCAACACCGTGCACAGAGAGACACACAGGAAGCTGATAATGGCCTGGCAAGCGCGTGATTGGTTCGAGTGACGCAGTGCGTGCGTGACGTGCAACGTACGTAAGCCACGTGACCAGAAGTGGTATCGGGAGTTGTAGTTTTTTTCTCTTCCCTCGCCAAAAAATAACCCGACAACATAGCAAAGTTTAGCTTACAACTTAGCTGCGTTTAGCTCCGGGCTGTGGGGCTAACAGCCGGTTTAGCAGCATAAAACAGACACAAAGCACGACCCACGGGTCAAGAAATACTACATAAGTATATAATTTGTACAGACAAAACGCCGAAAAATAACCCGATAGCATAGCAAAATTTAGCTTACAACTTAGCTCCGAATAGCTGCGATTAGCTCCGGACTGTGGGGCTAACAGCCGGTTTAGCACCATAAAATACACACAAAGCACGACCCACACAACCCACGGGCCAACCCACGCCGAAAAATAACCCGATAACATGGTGATAACAGCAAGTAGTCACATTAAGCCCGTATTGCAGAGTGCACTGAAGCAACATGTTAGCTTAGCATTAGCACCACCGGAGCAGACAAGTAAGATTCTAAAGTGATCACGAGACCGCCTTAAAACACAGCGTTAAAGCAATAATTTAGTAGTAAAGTAAAAGTGTACCTGAGTAAACAGTTCCGTTGCAATGTAGTCCAGGAAATGTAAGCTCTGAAGACTGTGCTCTGCAGACGGTCTGGAGTAATGAGAGGAAAACACGGAGCAGCAGCTGCCATGAGGATCACAGCTGATTGGTGGAAAATGTAAACAATACGTTGGCTAGAAAAAGGTGACGCCCCCCAGGAGAGCAGGAAAAAGACCCGAAAACACCACATTTTTAACAGCTTAATGTATACGTTTAAGACAACCAATAGTGTTATCTGAAGCACACAGGGGCTTATTCATAACTTCAACTAGCACATTCTGCAAAAAAACGAAAATCACACATTTGAAAAAAAAAATCTTTTTTGGGGTTTATCTCAGTTTCACCGAGGCCGACATGTTCCGGCATTTGGGCTGCTGAGCCACATATTTGGATCACTTGTTTCTGAATATACTTTGAAGTCAGACATTGTCTGACTCCATCGCCACCACAGACATTGTTGATTCATTTCTCCCTGTGGCCCTCAGAGGCAACTGTTGTTGTGATTTTGGGCCTTACAAAAATAAATTGATTTGATTTGATTTGATTTGATACAAAAAGGTCAAAGCACCAAAATGCCTGTTCCCAGAGATCTGAAACTTTACACAGTTGTTTATATATAAATCACATTATGTGCTGTCACATATGAAATCATTATTATTTTTGGGAATTTTAAAAAATCGAATTTGAAGAGGGCGCTATTTTATTAGATAGCCACTATATTTACATATAATTACATTCAGCTTGGAAATGTATAAACATTTTTCAATCAGAAAACGTTTTAAGAAACATGGATTTTTTTTTAATTTAAAAAACTTGCGATCTGGTTCAATTCAGGGTGACCACATCATAAGGTGTTTCAGCTACAGATTTATAAAATTCCATTGCTCATGGGTTTTGAGTCTTGTGGCCAAATTGAACGTGTTTTAAATTTAAAATGTAGGAGGAGATGCCATCTCCATATTTTCTACCTGCTTCATCTTCACCTCACTGTCTTCAATAGAGTGGTTGGTGGCTTTAAGATCATCTTAATGGTTCGAAAAAGGAGTTAAAGAGGCAATCTTTGTTTAAAAAAGAAAAAACGCCCTTAAATAGAACCGCTTGTTTAAGATTCAACCTTACGGTTGTTTCCCTGGAATCCCTGGAAAGGTAGATGCCCAGGGCATTCGGATGCTAATCAGGTACTCAATGAGGAGGTAGAGAAAGCCATGTGCTGAACCCAAAACCGTATAAAAGATTGTAAAAAATCTTCCAGCCCAGTCCCGATACCAAACTACTACGCTCTTCTGCCGCTACCACATACCCAATATCCCACATATAGCACTCAGATGAGTGAATGTAACTAGACAAAGAGTGCATGTACAAAACAGATAACCAACATGTAGCACCCAACTATGTGTCAATCAATAACTCAAAAGTATGAAACTTAAATGTATTTTTTGTAGTTTTATTTTCTAAACATCTTTAATTTGGTGACATTAACATCACTTTGACAACTGATTGTTGTTTTAGCAATACAAAAAAGAAAGAAGAAAGAAAGAAAATAATCCAAACCTGTCACTGTCTGCTCACCTCCTGTCTGCTGGTATCTTTCCACTCCAGTCAGCCACGCCTCCTCATCAGGCCAGCTCTTCACACCTGATTCAGCTCTGGCTGCATTTAAGCTTGCTCCTGTCTCTGCTCCTGTCTCTGCGCCAGTGCCAGATTGTTCTTGTCTCATGCCTGACTTTCCAGCATTTTCCCCCGGACATATTCCCTGTTGCCGACCTCGCCTGTCCCTGACCTGCCTGCCTCGTCTCTGCCCTGGATATTACCTCAGCCTTCTGTCTTCGACCACGATTTTCGCCTGTTCCCTCTTGGTAGGATGATGTACTTCCTGTGGCAGCTGAGGAAAGTTAATCTGACAGAGAAGATGATGGTGCAGTTCTACACGGCCATCATTTGAGTCCATCCTCACCTCCTCCATCACCGTGTGGTACGCTGGAGCCACAACCAGGGACAAACAGAGACTACAGCGTAATGTGCGCTCCCGTCACAAGAACAGTTTCTTTCCCTCTGTCGTTGAACTCATGAACACTTCCTAAGCACCTTGCACTCACTTTAATGCTCACTCTTATTGCACTACATAACTTTATTTTATTATTTACATATCATGCCGTTTTGTATTCAGTGTTCAATGTTTTGTTGTTTGTGTTGCATCAAATTACTAGGACAAGTTCCTTTGTCTGTGAATTGTGTTCATTGACAAATGGCAATAAACGATATTCTGATTCTGATTGGCAAGACGCCTGCTCGGCTCTGTGGCTAATCCACCTTCCACCGGACCTGCCTGCCAGTTAAAACATCACCGGACTTTGTATAAAAAAACTACTCTTGTAAGTAAAAGTCATTACCAAGTAATATTCCATCTGCCTGTCCTGCTTTTGGGACGGCAGTAGCTCAGTGGTAGAGTGCTTGTCTTCTGATCTGAAGGTCGGCGGTTCGACAGAGTGGTCAGATCCACTGGCCCGCAGGTTGCAGCTGCCTCATGGGAATACTGTCGTTGTGCCTGTGGCAAGGCGCTTAACCTGACTCGCCCCTGGTATCTGCGGATACCAGGGGCGAGTGTGTGAATGGGTGACTGGTTCCTTGATGTAAAGCGCTTTGAGTGCCTTGATGGTAGAAAAGCGCTATATAAATGTGATTTGATTGTTACCATTTTACCATACCTGTGACAAAAGCAGGATGACCATATTTCTCATCAGCATCCTCACAATTACATTAATGCTTTATAAGCATTTGCAAAAAACAAATAGATCACCTTACATTCAGCACTTTATTCAAAACGTGACCATTACTTGAATTCACATAACCCATGTTTGTGATACCTTTCTTGCTGCAGTTCAGTCTTTTTTGCATGAGGATAACCTCTGCCTTCCCCAGTTTGTGAGAGCACGGGACTGTGTGTCTGACACTCGGACCTGCAGTGTGGGGGCGCCCCAGGGCACTGTCCTCGCGCCCTTTCTCTTCACCCTCTACACTGCAGACCTCAGACACGACACAGACAGCTGTGTCCTGCAGAAGTTCTCTGACCACTCTGTCATCATCGGACTTATCACGGACGACGATGATGCGGAGTACAGAGGACTGGAGCAGGATTTTGTGGACTGGTGTCAGCGGAACCACCTCCTCATCAACGCGGGGAAGACCAAGGAGATGGTGGTGGATTTCCACAGACGCCACCCCACTGCCCCCCTCACCAGTGAACATCCAGGGACGGGACATTGAGAGAGTGGACTTATACAAGTACCTGGGTGTTCATCTGAACCACAAACTGGACTGGACTCATAACACAGACGCACTGTACAGGAAGAGCCAGAGTCGGCTCTACCTCCTGAGGAGACTCAGGTCTTTTGGAGTGACAGGGCCACTCCTGAAGACCTTCTACGACTGTGTGGTGGCATCAGCCCTCCTGTACAGTTTGGCCTGCTGGAGCAGCATCATCACAGAGAGGGAGAGGAAGAAGCTGGACAAAGTCATCAAGAAGTCCAGCTCCGTCCTGGGCTGTGCTCTGGACTCGGTGCAGGAGGTGGGGGACAGAAGGGTCCTGGCTAGATTCACACCTACGCTGGACCATGAGTGTCGCCCCCTGCAGGACACTCTGTCCACTCTGGAGAGCAGCTTCAGTGAGAGACTGATCCACCCTCGCTGTGGTACCTGGACTCCAAATCCCGGATCTTGATTTCCATAGTCTTGTCTCGCTCCAGTGTGACTACCTCGGCTTTCAGCTCCCATAACTCATCCATAATATCAGAAATATGCTGCTTATATAGTCAGAGTGAAATTTGCTAAAGCAGAGCAGAGCGAGTCTGAAGGACTTAGAACTGAGACTTCATGATCTAAAAATAGGCAAAAACAGTGCCACTGTGGAGTGGATAGCACACGTAATCTCCATGTGAGCAATCCGCAAAAAAAAGGAAATAGGCAAAAAGGGCCACAAAATCCGACCTTTGTGAAAGCTTTAGGTCCCTGTCAGTCCTTGTCAGTTATGGGGAAAATGCTGCAGTATCAAAGGACTTGGCTCTAGTCCAAATCACACGGTTTGGGCTTGTACCAAAGAAGTTTTAAACTAGCAATAGCCAATCCAGATATTTGAATAGATCTTGATGTTGACTACTAGTGCTTTTCTGCTCATGTTGTCTAGGGCCTGAACCTGTCTGGGGGTCAGAGGCAGAGGATCAGCTTGGCCCGGGCCATCTACAGAAAGTCAGATATCTATCTTTTTGATGACCCGCTGTCGGCTGTGGACGCTCACGTGGGACAGCACATATTTGAACGAGTCATGGGACCCAACGGACTGCTCCGGGGCCGGGTAACCAAAGCAACTATGTGGTGTTATTTCAATGGAGCAAGTTGGTATAGCTATGCTGGAAATTGATAACTGTAGCTCATTTATTTAAAAAATAAAACTAACAGACAGTAAAACTAACCTAAAACCTCAACATATTAACCTCAAGTCTAGAAATATCACTTTATACCCTTATTTACAAGATTACTCAGCAAGTCTGCCTACTATTTTGAAGGACACACTCCATTCAAAATTGACTTTTAATCATGTTACATTATTCGTTACAAATCTATCTTTTTGATGACCCGCTGTCGTTAATCCACAAGCTCGCCTTTTCTGCTCCTTCTCTGGTCCTCACAAAAACACTTACAATTCAGAGAAAAGTAGAGATACTGTTGCCTGGAAAATCCAGACTAATATCTGGTACACAGAAGAAGAATGTGCTATATTATTACCAGGCAGTGTGAAAGCAGTCATGGTAGAAATCTGAGCAATTAAAAGTTGATTTATTAGCATGGTCTGCCGACACGTTTCGACACTAGCATCTTCATCGGGGCAATGATCAAATTACCAAGTCAAGATAGTACCAAGATAGTGTGATCAATTAACAGTTATTTACAAAGACTAGATGCATACACAAGCATTTAGATGCAACATGAGATTATACTGTATGACTGAGAGATAGAAGAACATTCAGTAAGTATTCCCCAACATCATCTTAAACATACCAGATTCATATGGAGAGAAAAAAATGGTTATTATAGTGTATTTATATTGCACTTTTCCACCTTCAAGGCACTTAGGCCCCTTTGAGTGCTTAGGCAATGTGAAGTGAAGTGTCTTACCTTAAGACATGAGGACATTTCCTCTAGCGCCTCACTATGGCACCTAAGGTTCCTGCGGTCTCCCATTCAAATACCAACCAGGCCCTGTCCTGCTTAGCTTCTGAGAGCGGATGAGATCAGGCATTGGCCAGCAGGTATGGCCGCCAGTCTATTTCTTTGTTGAGGACTTGATGGCTTGTGGCAGCATTTGTAGAAAGCTTCCGATCGCAAAACATTTGAAAAAAACAAGCCACACATATATCATACAGTCTAAAAGTCATGAATCTGGAGGTCATGAAAAAAGTTCAGAGAGGTGGGGATCAAAAACAACGCTCCTACAGAGGGAAACATTCTGGATTTATTCATAGAATGCCACATCCAGGCCTAAACAAAGAAATAGATTTAGATACCGTGTCCATTCTAATGGAAGACTTTTAATTCCACACAAATGAGTGCCTCGGATTTCTTCTGACTGCTGTCATAATATGGAAAGCCCTTCATCTTTATACCACTAACACTTGCCTCATCTTTTCAGAACACCTGTAGATGACCTGTTTTGACCCACTGATGCAATCAGTTTTTTGTCTGTATTTTATTTTTTTCCCCCAGTATGATATATCTGTGGATTGACAGATGGATTAGCCAATACAGAACAGGCGTGGTCCGTCCAAAACAGACACGACAGATTACAGGTAAAAAAGAAAGGAAAAAAAATCACAAAGACTGAAACCCATTGGGGATTTCTGCAGAATCAATGAGTGAAGTATAAAACATTGCTAATCTCAGGAGAGAGAGGTTTGATTTTGCTCTACATTATAGATGAGCAATGAGCTTATTTGTTTCACATGCAGCACGGGAATAAACACATCTCACTGCACACTTCTCTTTGAGTTTGACTCAAGGAACGACAGAGAAGGGGATGACCAGACTCAACTGCAACTGTGTCACAAAAGAGTCTACAGCGCTGAGATGTAACCCGCAGTAAGCCATGTCATTGTGTAACACAGGAATAGATGGGGAATAGGCCAGTGATCTGAAGACTAATAGTTCAGCTCAAGGAGACTGAAGTTGTTTTTGGTTTGTACTTTGTATGTCAGTTTCTATTTTTGTTAATGCATGGGACCAAACAATGTAGACACTTCAAAATGAATGGCCCTTCAGCAATATTTCAATACATTTCAAACCATAAGTGCTAAGCTAAAGTGCTCAGGTAAACTTAACACTCATTGGATTACATTAAGTTGGCAAAATGCACTTTAAAATACATAAAACAAATGTTAAGTACTTAGTTTCCTCATTTACATACTTTTACTTGTTTTGCAGCCTCAGCGTTTTCCTTCATTTGAACTTTTTTCTGGGACAGCTCGCTGAGCACACACGGTGACTTCCTCCTCCAAGTAGGCAGTGCGGTTCCTTGTTCGCTTGGCTACAGTTTTCATGAACACAATAATACAAACAAACATTTACCACATTATCGCCACACTGCTTAGTTCAGATCAGGGATGTCAATCAGAAGAACGGCATCAGCCCGCAGGAGGTCTGAACCGGCCCGGCACGAGTCCAAAATATGAAGGGGGAAAAAACGATCTGCATTCCCTGAATTGTCCGCCGTTGATGCTGATGGTGCACCGTGGTAGACAACAAGACTATGACTCAGAAGCAACAGCAGATGGCAGCAATGCAGCATTCCTGTTTTCCTCTCATTTGCCTGCTTTCCTGTTGTTGACCGTGACACCCTCATCAGCTATGTCTCTCTAAAAAAAGAGAAAAGTGGACAACAAGTGTGGGATTTTACAAGCAAAATGGACTAATTCCTTTTTTATTTTCGGAGGTGAATGGAAAAGCGTGTGCTTGGTGTGTATGCTGTGGCCTGGCTACAGACAGTGCACCATCAATGGTCAGGAAAAAGGCAGGTGTTGTGACAAAGTTCAGAGAGAAAGTTCAAGCTGCAAATGGAGGAGGTCATTTCTGGACATTTCACTGTATTTTGAATCGGAAGGCATTGTGTTGGAAGCCGTTAAGAATGGATCACGTCATGGAGATTGTTGTTCAAACGGTTTGTTTCATCCGAGGCAGAGGTTTGAATCATGGTCAGTTTGACTGCTTCTCAGTGACAGTAACAGTACCCATGGCCTGCCATACCACACTGAAGTAAGATGGCTAAGCTCAGGTGCTGTGCTAAAGCGCTTCTTTGATCTACTTTTCACAAAAAAAATTCGTATGGATAAATGTAAAGCAGATCTAATCAGATGGAATACATTCCCTCGTTCTATTGCAGGACGAGTCAATTTGATTTAGATAACATTTCTTCAGTTTTTTATTTTTTCCAACACATACCAATCCATATAAAAGAATCCTTTTTCCAAACTATCGACAAACTCATGAATAATTTTGTTTGGGCCCGTAAACCAGCACGTGTCCGAAGGTCAATAATACAACTTCCAAAAAAATCTGGAGGACTGGCACTCCTTCATTTTTGACATTATTATCAGTCAGTCAAACATCAATACAATTTTATACTAAAGTCACACATCTCTTGTAGTCTCTCATGGCTCCAAGCTGAGAAAGTCATCTTTATCTTCTCTGCACTCTGTGGTCTGATCCCAAGCATCAATCAAGCTGAGCAATATCTTAAGAAACCCAGTTAATATGAATATAATTAAGATAAAAAATGAAATACATTGTTTACTCAAAGTTTCCCTCAATGCACCCATTCTAAATCATTAGTTATTTCAACCTGGTTCCGACCAAGCGTTTGCAAAATGGTCTTGTATGATGAGGACATTTTTGCTACATTCATTTCCTGCATATGAAATCTAACCTTCCAAACACCCACCTGTTTGGCTATTTCTAAATCCGACATTTCATTCAGACCCAATTTCCCCACTACCTCAATCTCCCAATGGAAGCAGGAATTGATCAGTTGATGAGTCTAAAGTGGAAAGAAAAACATCAATCTAACTTATCTACTCCAAAATAAACATCCTAATTCCTGACCCATCTGTATTCTTTCAAGTTCCATTTTATTTTTCTTGCTGGGAGGTGGAGATAATTGAGCACATGGGTAAATGGACACGGACTGATGGACAGGAAAGAAGAGGAGCGGAAGTGACTAAATTAGCATTCCAGGCAGTCCGGACGAACAGGGATATCGGACAAACCTGTGAACATACAGTAACATACTTCTTTAACTTCCCACACCCTCAACATTTGTCAAATAACTGTGTTTACCCAAATAAGGTAGAAATAAATAAAAAAGATTATAAGTATAAATCCTGTCTGATCAAAGTGTATTACATTTGTGAGTGTGTTTCATTATTTTTGGACATAATTGAGGTGTAACATGCGGGCCAGCTGTGGTACATTTATGGCCTTCCTTCTGTCCGCCCCTTGGGGGCTCGGCGAGTCTGCATCACATTGAGTGTTTGTCTGTGCGGCGTTCACCTCCGGGGGCACCGTTTCAGAGACTGTAAAGGCCATATAAGCATGAGGAGCTTAAGAGGGTCAGCTTTCTGCCCATCTTACAGTCTGTCACTTTCGATTTTTTAGCCCCCGAAGCATTACTTTGTTTTTCATGTTTTGAGGGTGAAATAGGGATTTTTCAGACAAATATTACATTATTGTACATTATATTATTAATACTATAACCTGGAAATCTCCTGTGCTCTTTCTTGTTCTGAGCATTTTTCTTCAAATCGTGTTAATTAAAACTGCATGCCAGCGTTACTGTGTCAGGGCAAGTTAGGGTTGTTTAAATCTTCTTCATAATCCCCTCTGCTTCCAGTAGATTCTAATTCATTTCCTGACATGGGAAATGCCTGTCGGATATGACATAATGTGCGCTTTTTGTAGACCCATTTTGTATGTTGTTAAACATGAGATGTCAAAGTCAAGGTACAAGAGTATGTTTCAAGGCCAATAACAATACAAACAATGTATAATATGTGTCCTTTAAATAGTTTGAAGGTGCAATATACCTTAAATGCCATTTTGTACATCTGAAAAATCCAAAATATTAATTATTATATTATATATTGTATCAAATGCTCGATGTTTCTCCCAACTTTACAATAATTTTACCCTTGAAGTATTTTACATGAAGCAACAATTTAAAGTTCTTGGTTCCATTTATACACAAGTGCTGAAGGGAGTGGGGATTAAGCCACAAACCAACTGAGCTGTGGTCAAATTAGCAGGATTGGAAGAGGCAAAAGGTCCTTTATCTTGCCCTGTTGCATCCCCAGGAGCTGTTACATGTCGTGTATCCATGTTTCTTTGTTTTGTTGTCTTCTGTTGTGTGCTGATCCAGACCCGAATCCTGGTGACCCATGGGGCAAGCCTGCTGCCCCAGTGTGACGTGGTGCTGGTCCTGGAGGAGGGCCGCATCTCAGAGAGCGGCTCCTTCTCTCAACTCATGGATAGACAGGGATCCTTTTTCAAATTCATCAAGACCTTTGGTGTCAGCCCACAGAAAACGGACGTACCACCCCGTGAACGAGGTACACCCAACATTCTGCATCCTGTAATGTAATTACTTATTATTCGTCTGGCTATGAAAAGATGTTGATCTTTTTCCTGTAAAGTTACACCAACACTGTCACACAACAGCAAGTTGATCACACATTTACCATATCCCCCAGGTTTGGCTAGATGGGGTCTTTTTCTGTGGAGTTTGCATGTTCTCCCTGTGTGTCTTTGTTTCTTCTAGTTACTGTGGTTTCGAGCTTCAACACAGTACACAGGACCAATATGCTAATGCTCCTGTTAAGGTTGGGCATTATGGATCAAAAGCATATCCCAATGTATTTTGGTGTATCTCAATATATCTTGCTATCTTACCAACAAAAAACAACCCCCCAAAAAGTACTGAAAATGTATTGTATTTAGTGCGTGCTAATAACATGCCAATCCTTATATCTTAGCTGTATAACTTACTAGTACACAATTAGAAGATTTGCATAAAAAAACTGTATACTTAAGACAGCGCCAATGAAACATATTGCTCTAGGTACGTAGCTATTTTCATTCAATATAAAGTGCTTCTCGTACCTTGTAAACGTTTAAAGATACATGCAAGCTTACAGTTGTAAGCAGCCAGAACTCTTACTTTTGTGTCTAAATAATCTGAACCACAAACTGGACTGGACTCACAACACAGACGCACTGAACAGGAAGAGCCAGAGTTGGCTCTACCTCCTGAGGAGACTCAGGTCTTTTGGAGGGCCACTCCTGAAGACCTTCTCTGACTCTGTGGTGGCATCAGCTCCTGTAGGTGCTTCACAGATCTTTCCTTCTGCTGCTGTCAGACTCTACTACAAACACTGTTAGCCCTGAACATATGCCATTCCGCTTCTGAGTGGAGTGGGCCATCAACCTGGCCCTCCACTTCATCCTGCAGCATCTGGGCTCCCCAGGAACCTATGCCAGAATCCTGTTTGCCGACTTTAACTCTACGTGCAACACCATCCTCCTTTCTCCGCTCCAGGACAAGCTCTCCCAGCTCAACGTGCCTGACTCCACCTGCAGGTGGAGCACTGACTTCCTGATGGAACTGAGGCAGTGCGTGCGGCTAGAATGTCTCAGACAGTCGGACTATCAGCACAGGTGCTCCACAGGGCTGTGTACTTTCTCCTCTGCTCTTCTCCCTGTACACAAACTGCTGCACCTCCAGCCATGACTCCGTAGAATTGATAAAGTTTATGGACGACACTA
Organism: Eucyclogobius newberryi; assembly: GCF_026437365.1. Taxonomy (NCBI): domain Eukaryota; kingdom Metazoa; phylum Chordata; class Actinopteri; order Gobiiformes; family Gobiidae; genus Eucyclogobius; species Eucyclogobius newberryi. The sequence goes on from NW_027316056.1 coordinate 1,528,278, forward strand.
CCCTCATTGGGCTCAACTCGGACGTTGATAAGTCTGCCAACAGGAGAAATATGGACCGGCCTGTGTCCTGGTTCAGAGGTAACAACCATTAGCTCCATTAGGTCCAGATCGTGGTCTTCAGGAAAGTCATTATTCTGCACTATTCTGACAAACTGTAAATTGTGTATACATTCAGATCAAGTATATTTTATTTGTAAATTCTAAATTTTATGCATGACTTTTTTGATATATTTTGCTTCTATTATTATTCATTGTTTGTTGTCTCTAATGCCAAAATAATCCTATTTTGTGAATTCTGTTCGTGTGCGAGCAGCGCTCCAACCTAAGCTCACCCTTTTGTGGTCTCAAGGATTGCGAGGACTCTTTATCACTTCTTGCAGTTGAACAGTGCATTGCATCTCTCTCCTCTAGGTGCTAATCATCAAATCAAATCAATTTATTTTTGTAAGGCCCAAAATCACAACAACAGTTGCCTCTGAGGGCCACAGGGAGAAATGAGCTAAGAGTTCGGCCCAGCTGTATTAAGTATAGGTCAGATACCTACAGGGACTAGCTTCTCTGTGTGGGTGCTCATCACATTGTTGAGACCACTAAGTAAAGATGGGTTAATTTAGTTTAGGGTAAAGCGCATCTAACAGGTTTACAGGCTTTTCAAACTCTTATTTCTTGGGATGTGTTGCAGGCAGCAGAAGGTCCAGGTCCTTGTCTCGGCTCAGTGTGAATGAGTTTTCCACTGATCTGTCTCAGGAACAACAGCTCCTCAGGTAAAGTCCCTACACAGAGAAGGAGAGATCTAAGAGAGAGAGAGAGAGAGAGAGAGAGAGAGAGAGAGAGAGAGAGAGAGAGAGAGAGAGAGAGAGAGAGAGAGAGAGAGAGAGAGAGAGAGAGAGAGAGAGAGAGAGAGAGAGAGAGAGAGAGAGAGACAGAGAGAGAGACAGAGACAGAGACAGAGACAGAGACAGAGACAGAGACAGAGACAGAGAGACAGAGAGACAGAGAGAGAGAGAGAGAGACAGACAGACAGACAGACAGACAGACAGACAGAGATATAGATAGCAGATAAAGAAAGAGTAAGACAATTAGAAAAAGAAAGCCAGAGACAAGAGATGATATTAGACAAAGAAAGATAGCGATGACATAAGAAATTAGAAGACACAAGGAAGAAAAAGATATAGAGAGAGATAAGATATCAGAAAATAAAAGACAGAGAAAAAAATAATCAGAAAAAGAAAGTCTGAGAGAGCAAGATAATACAAGAAACAGAGAGAGTTCAAAAGTAGAAAGACAGAGATTGGAAGACTGCATGTGTGTCTCCAGCTGCGACATGGCCAGTGTGGACACACAGACTCTCCTGGACTTCACCACAGACGATCCTGGCAAACTGACGGAGATGGACCGAGCTCACACAGGCCGGGTTTGTCTCTAATTCTCTGCTCACACACCAGACACTGTGAGCGCTGACACCGAGCGCTGTGTTTCAGGTGCGCCTCGACACATACAAGGAGTACTTTCAAACCATCGGGCCGCTGTTCCTCCTGCTCATCGTGGGGCTGTACGCCTTCCAGCAGGGGGCGTCTCTGAGCTACAACTACTGGCTGAGCATTTGGGCCGACGATGCTCCGGTGAACGGGACCCAGACGGACCACGACCTGAGGCTGAGCGTGTTCGCCACGCTGGGGCTCACTCAGGGTGAGCTCGTATACTGCAAAAAGATATGATCACCATTTTTGTTTTGGAGATATGCAAATGAGAATTTAAATTAGAAATTCATTCATTTTCTCCCGCTTGTTCCCTTTCGGGGTCGCGGGTGACTGGAGCCTATCCCAGTGACTTTGGGCCTTAGGCGGGGTGCACCCTGGACAGTGGCCAACTAGTGGCAGGGACAACACAGAGACATAGACATTACAGACAAACATTCACTCTCACATTCATTCACTAGGGCCAATTTAGAGTGTTACACATGCATGTCTTTGGATGAATTAGAATAATGTTGTCTATAATTAAAACTATGATAATGACCTCAACAATCTGATTCAAAATAAACCAACTTTGGACTATATTTCGTTAAGACGCTGTCCGGGATGTTTTGCTTGTGCTTTTTTGCCCTCTGTGTCAAGTTGCGTTCCGGGATGACGAAGGAGTAATCAAGTTACATATCTTTACCTGTCAACTTTGAAATGTCCAATCCATTTGTATAACGGTGTGATGTGGTCATGAAGCTGTATGGCAGTTTCAGCCTGGACGACTCCCCCTGCTGTTTCACCTGCGCAACACCTTCACAGCCCAGCTCTGTCCATAGGCTCAGCAGCTGCCAATCACCACTCAGCCTACTTACTTTAAACTCCGCCCTCCATTCAGCGGTTCAGCTCGCGCAGCACTGCTTTAACTAAACGGGTGTTTATCGTCAGCAAAGGAAGAGCGAGCGCATGAAGCTGAGTAAAGAGAGGAGAGGCAACGAGTATGAGCAAGTTGTCAGTTTTCCCCAAACTGACAATGGTCTCTAGTGATTCATCTCTAAAAGCTCCTAAACTATTGTCAGCATGTAGAATCTGCACCTGAGCAATGATGCATTTTAACAAAGTCAGCACGACTAATAATAATCTAAAAAGTAGCCGGGAGTTTGCATCTTTCTTTCTATCACTTACTTGCTCAAGCGCAGGAGCAAATCAGTTCGATCAGCTCACACAGAGAAATCAAAGACAGCAGATGTGGGTCCCTGTATGTAAGCTTCAAAATTCTGCATGTTTTATTCCAATCCGACTCATATTCCCTGAGAAATGAGTCTACTGAGGAACTGAATTTAGACGTGGCTAAAAGCAGATACACGTGGAGCGCGGACATGTGATACCGTGCTCAGTATTTTAAAACCTGCCACAATGAAATGAGAATGTATAGACTCAACGGGTCAAAAGACCACCTGTGCATCACTAGTGCTCTCCACCGCTCTAAAGTTTACAGCCAGTACTTATTCTGTCTGTGGACTGGCTGAAAGTTGTTCTTTGCACAAGGAGAAGGTTTTACAAGCATGATGCAGCAAAACGGCTCCAAATAGTGGAGCTCGGTCCAGTTTGTGTGCGCTCATTTCAGGCGTCAGTGGTCTTTGTGCTCCATGTGCTCAGGTCCTGGTCCGACCAATTCAAATGTTACTGAACAAATCTCCCAATGATAGTGATTTTTTTTTTCCAAAATAAAAACTTGCAATGCACAATGCTTACATTACACAAAACAGAGTTTCAAACCATGTTATTGTTGTCAAGAACTGAAAATGGTCATTTATTGAATTAGAAGCTGTCCTGCATGAAGATGATTTTGTTACGGAAAGCACACTTCTTTTTGTACCATGGAAGAAAGTGGTCAGTCAGAAACGCCACATACTTCACAGAGGTCATTTTCACACCTTCATGGACCCTCAAGGGGCAGATCAGCTCTCTCCCCATGATTCTGGCCCAAAAAATGACTCCCCCCTCGTACAAGACTCCCCCTCGTTGCTGACGTTGCAGCCTTGTAGGTGTAGGTGTAGGTGTATGGTGACTGTCCAGCAACCATGCACCACTCCATCCATCTGGACCGTCCAGGGCTGCACGGCACTCATCAGTGAACAAGACTGTTTGAAAATGAGTGGAATGTGGAACATCCTTCTTAAGTAGTTTTTCCTTTAATTGGACTGTCTGAGATTGATTTCACTGACCCAAAGAGCCCTGAGACACAATGCCATCCATCAGTTTCTCTGGAAAACAAAAAAAAATGACCTTTATGACACTTGAATACAATTTACATAGTAATTTGGAAGGCAGTGTAAACTGAAGTGCAGTGATCCGAGGAGTTTGTGTGAGGAGGGATATGGACCCTACTGTGTCTTTACAAAAGTTACTCATTTTAATCCTAGGTGGTAGGGTTAGATCAGGGTTGTCCAAACTCACAGAGGGCCGCATTTAGAAAATTATACAGTTTACAAAGACAAATTTGTCCTAGAATGACATAGTGAATCATTCAAAATGTTGCTTTTGACATTGTTTCAATGACCCTCCACACCTTTAAAAAGGGGAGTCAGACAGTGAAGGAAAGGTTTGCAGTTTTTCCTGGCCGAGAAGGAGGGTCTAAGGACAGGGGAGCATGGGACATTTGTCTAAGGTCATGGGACGCTGGGACATTACCAAGTCATTATGAACATAGTTTAATCTGTTTTTCACTATCGCCCTCAGAGTCAACTGCTTTTTTGTATTCAAAATAAATTGAATTGAATTGAACTTGGAACATTAATATTAGCATGGTATAAAATCAAAATGCTTAAATGTTTCAAATTTTACAATAAAAAGTAAAACTTTTTGTTGTTTGGAAAATTCCCACTCTGCCATTTCAAACAAACCTTTGCCCCTGCCACCACTTCCTGTTACCTGCTTTGCCCTTTCACATATGAATGAGATTAACATAAATATGTTCCGATAATCAGTGGGTTTGACCGACACATGGGACAGAGACGTAGGGGCAGACGCTGCACACTGCAGCGGTCACATCAATCTGGATGAGGCAGTCTCCTTCAGACTGGGGCTCCATGCAAGATCTCATCTCATGGGATCTCAGTGATGATAAGAAAGGTGAGAATCAGCCCAGAACTACAGGAGGAGCTGGTCAATGACCTGAGGTGAGCTGGGACCACAGTTTCAAAGGTTACTATGGTAACACACTACGCAGTCATGCTTTAAAATAATAAAAGCACACCAGGATAACCAAGAAGTGGCTCCGTAAGAAGCATATCAAGGTTCTGGAGCCTAACAGAACATCTTTGGAGGGAGCTGAAACTCTGTGTTGCGCAGCAACAGCACTGAAACCAGACAGATCTAGAAAAGCTCTGTGTGGCCAGAATCCCCGCAGCAGTGTGTCAAGGGCTAAAGGAAACTTTTGACCTCTGTAATTGTAAAATTGTAAATCTTCTGTACCACATATATTTAAATACTTATTTGCAGTAATAACATAAAAATAAATTATATTAAAATCATACAATGTGTTTTCCGGATTAAAAAAAAAAGATATTAAGATAAGTGGGAGAACTTGCAAAATCACAAGGTTTTCAAATACTTATTCGCTGACTATACGTAAACAGTTCATGGATTACACATCTAAGTACATACATACCGGTATATAGTGCATCATTATTGTTGTTATATTTACATTTTCTAATATACAAATCATTCTGTTTCACTTTGTTTGTTGAAATTGGAGTTGAGCTGTAGGAAATGATACGGCCATCTATCTGCTGCAGTAGCTGCTGCAATAGCTGCTGAGCTGAGGGCAGCGGGACTCTGATGGACGAGTCGAGCGGTATGTTTTGGATGGTGTGGACGATCTGCAGACAGTGGGGGCCAAGATGGAGGCGCTGCAGGCAAGGGTGACAACGCTGGAGTCGCAGAACAACAACATGAAAAATAAGAAGAAAGCAGATGGATTTGGAGTCCAGATCACGTTGTCCTAACCTGAGGCTTGTGGGCATAGAAGAAGGAGAGGAAAGAAAGGATAGAGAAGCTTTTTGGATGGCTCAGGAGTTGACCGATCGTGTGAAGGAACGTGTCTTGAAGGTTGCAAGGGTTAAAGAAGACCTCCAGTACAAAGCCAAGCATGTCTTCTTCGCTCCAGATATTCCATACAAGGTCCGTCAACAACGACAAAAGTTCACCACATCTGTGAGGAGCTCAGGAAAAGAAAACTGAGGCGGAACATATGGAGGAGAAATAAACCCTAGTCAGTATACTTGTCGTGGCTAGATAGGGTTTACATATTTAGATGGATGTCTTCCTCATGAGTTCCAATTTATGGGTTAAATCTAGTTATTTACGTGATTAGTTTCCAACAATGCCACCCTGGAGTGGTGCCAGGGACACATACACCGGTAAAGGCGAGCACAGATCGTTAAATTGAGCTGACCAGGAGACTCAGATATAGGAAAAGCTCACATTTTGTTACATTTAAGTTCAGGATAAATAAAACATTTGGATTTTCATTTCTAAAATTCAGTAGACTACCTTCTGATTCTCACATTCGCACCTTTAAAACAGTTGATACATTTGACATGATTCACAGAAATAAAACGTAAAGTAAAACAGCAGCCCAGAATGTCCCCCAGGGCGCTTGACCCAATGACCCTACCAGAGGTTGTGCTGGTCCATGTAGTATACTGGCCCTGGAAAACCATTCCAAGAAGGTGTGTCCTAAATTGCTACAAGAAATGAAAAAGATAAGAAGAGAAATTACAGATCTGAATTCACAGGAAAACAAAGACATACTTCCCAACCTATCTATCGTCCCAGGGGGGAGATAACGCATAAAAAAGCGGGAAATTGCCCCCCTAAAGGAGCAATTTCAAATTTAATCAGAATTAAGAGATAAAAAACAAATTAAAAGGAACGAAGACACACGTTTTACTTCATCTGATACAGTCATACAACCTACACCTGTATTTATTTATTTTTGTCGGTTTGTCATTATTGACGCCACTAGTTTTGGCACCACTCACGTCGTTCATCATGATGTTGATTTCATATTAAACACCACCTGACGGAAACACAGCCAGTGTAATCACAACAAACATGGCGGCGCCCATGTCAGCTGTTCCCCCCACTCACCTTCGCTACCAAAATTAAAGGTTGAATGGAAGATTTTTTTGGCCCAAATCTGAGTCTTATTTCCTCGTGGCGTGGACGGACGATTAGTCCTGCCACGTGTCAATCATAAAACGCACCTACCGCTCACCTGCAGCCACGTGAGGCTCGTCCCCACGTTTCCGCGTGTCTAAGCGCATTGATCTGTCATAATATAGTTCCCTCAGTGTACGGGGCAAAATGAAGACGGAGAAAGACAGTTCGAGCTGACTCAGAAGTGGACAGAAATCTACAGGAGACGAGAGATGCGATGTGATCCGTCGCGCTAATAAACAAACGCACATGTGTGTTGTATCAGTCCGCACGGGGGAGTGGCATGCGCACGGGGGAGTGGCATGCGCACGGGGGAGTGGCATGCGCACGGGGGAGTGGCATGTGCACGGGGGAGTGGCATGAGCACGGGGGATGAGCACGGGGGAGTGGCATGTGCACGGGGGAGTGGCATGAGCACGGGGGAGTGGCATGAGCACGGGGGATGAGCACGGGGGAGTGGCATGTGCACGGGGGAGTGGCATGAGCACGGGGGAGTGGCATGAGCACGGGGGAGTGGCATGAGCACGGGGGAGTGGCATGTGCACGGGGGAGTGGCATGTGCACGGGGGAGTGGCATGTGCACGGGGGAGTGGCATGCGCACTTCCACCTGAGTTCTCAAATCGCCGAAAAATCGTCCATTGCGCCTTTAAGGATAATGGCATAGAAAAGGTCTATTTTTGATTTTTCGATTGAAATATCTTCAAATCGGGAGATTCCTGACTAAATCGGAAGGGTTGGGAAGTATGCAAAGATATTATGAGAGTGGATCAAAATTATCTAAATGACTTGGCCGAGCTACTAAATATATTAAAAATAAATGGGAATTAGAGGGAAAGAGGAGTGTGAAGTTGTGTGCACATCACATTGAAGAACCGCAAAGTCCCATTCTGTTGGAACAATGTGACCCATTTTTTTAATGGCCCTGGCTGCAGAGCCACGGCGCGGTCAAATGGCCCAGCAGTTTCAGGAGCCGCGGCACAAAAAAACGCGGCTCTGTAGACACTCCCTTTTTTAATAACCCCATATCATCAAAGTACTCATTATTCACAGTGAGGGGCTAAATGTTGGAGGAACTGTGGCATCCAGAGGCAAACCACTATCACGTGTTCTGGGACAGTCCAGTTGCAAAAGAATATTGCACAAAAATAAAAAGGCACTGCAGACTGTTTTTGACACCACCATTCCACTCAGTTTTGGAACAATGTATTTGGGCCTCTAAACCCCCAACATGGAACATCTAGGCAGCCGGGGAGAACATGCACCAGGTAAAATCCTCCAGCAAAGGTAGTCCTAACCAAGCCTAGCACAAAGATCTGGAGCTGGTCCCCAGGTGCTGCATGCAGCCACCGAGGCTCCTGAGGAGATGGGTCAAATGCTGAGGACAAATTCCCCCAATAAAGTGTACATTAGTAACTTGATTCCAGCTCAAATCTTATTGTACTAAAAGAAAATAACAAACAAATTTCCACTTATTGACACTTATTTGACACAAATTATATTCCTGCCATCATTTATCAAACAATAATTGGATATAGTAATTATTGTGACAGGCCTAGTTCCACAAACCCTTTAGACACAAGTCTCACGTGTTGAGTTGGGTCAGTGTTTCATGAGCGTTTACAGTAAATGCAGGGCTGCACTGGTGAAAAGGGGAATGTCCTTCTGGAGCTGCACTACGGCGTCAGAGACACACAGACTACTGCATGGATACATATTACAGCTACACTACATATTAATGAAGTCATCTCAATGAATGGAATGGGTGTGTTCTACTGTCTCACATTTAAACAGGAAGAATAGCCAATATTTCGAGTTCTTGTACTCATTTCAGCCGAAATATACCACCAAATACAATACTGGTTGGGCCCTGATTCATATTGCATGACCATTTAAAAGTTCATAAGCATCTCTGTGGGTATTCCCAAAATTTTGTGTTTTTTTTGCAGGTTTAGCCATGTTTGCCACAACCATGGCAATATCTTTAGGGGGCATAAGCGCATCAAGACATCTCCACGCTGACCTGCTCCAGAACGTTCTCCACTCTCCCATGGCGTTCTTCGAGAGCACTCCGAGTGGGAGTCTGCTCAACCGTTTCTCCAAAGAGATAGATTCCATCGACTGCATGATTCCAGACGGCGTGAAGATGATGCTGGGTTACCTGTTTAAGCTGCTGGAGGTCTGCATCATTGTACTGCTGGCCACGCCCCTCATAGGACTGGTGCTGCTCCCATTGGCTATTCTTTACGTCGTCTTCCAGGTGAGATGGCCCTGTCCTTATTTGACTTGTACCTGACCTTGACATCTCATGCTTTAAATCTTTAAAAGATTGGTTTGCAGAAATGCTCAGAATGAGCCTGATGATAATGTTATGATTTACAGATTCATCTAACGCACATGAATTAAGGGAAATGGATTAATAGAGCGATCATTTATTTAGCACATTGTTTAGATATAGGTAGGCTATATAGTATGTACATTTTGCCTTCTCCATTCTGTGCATGACCTGTTTTATTTAGATGATTGATCAGACTTCAGTGTCTCTCTGAACCTCTCAGGTCATATGTCATCATCGGGTGGCGCTGTCTCCTCCCGTAACAGCAGTCGCGACAGTCTCTCCTCAGACTCTGTGTCTGCTTTTCTACCTTGTTTTCTTCCTGTTTCTGAAGAGAGATGACCTGAGCGTTATATTGGCGGACTGATACTGGTGCTTTAGGTTGATATAGAAATAACCCAAAGACATGAATATTGGCCGATACAGATAGTGGATCGATATATCGGTGCATCTCTAATAATCATGTAGTGCCACTCAGGGTCGAGTGGACAGCACATTTGACTCCCAACAATTGGCCTTATGTCATTCCCCAGTCTCATTCTTATTTCACATTGTTCTGTTCCTTAAAAAGTCCTGTTGATTAGTAAACACTAGCTGGTTAGCCTCCATCAATTATGACATATTTGCTAAATATATATTTTTTTCTAACTTTTAACCATGTTATAATGTTCCCGCATCAAATATACCTGCAACTAGTATTTTTCAAGTCGAGTTGCTTGTATGGCTAGTTTTTGTGGCTCATGGCTCATTTCCACTGCTGGCGGTAAATGACAAAACCATTAACAGTATAATATTGATGGACATGTGGTCCTCACCCCGCCCCGCTTGCTGAAATGACATCCAGATTTCTATCAGTCAACATGACATTGTAAAGTTCATATACAGTTACATAAAGCACATTAGTAAGTGAAAGATCCATCATAAGCAGTGTGCTGCTGTCTTTGCTGCAGGTTTGACCAGCAGACCCTAAACAACAACACAAATCCAATTATTATATTCTAACAGCTCCGGTATCAAACAGTACATGTTATTACAGTCATCTATAACATTAATGAGTTGCTCTCTGTTAACTTGTATTTGACTTATATTTGATTCTTCTTTTACACACATATTTTGCCATTATACTTACTTTAAAGGATACTAGATATAATATTGTAATGTTATCAAGTAATTTATCTTGTGGATCAATAAGTTTGAACTAAAACAGCCATATCCGTCTATAAAAAGCATTTTAGGCTTAAATGTGGGATTTGTGTTTTCTTCTGCAAACAAAAGGATCTCCTCACAATAGTTTTATAGTAAGACTCATTACAACCAACTATCAGGATTCTGCTTCATTTCTTTGTTTTGGTTTTAGCTCCAACTATTTCAGTAGATCTATATATCATTCTTTGAGCATTTCTTCAGTAGTAATCACTTTAAACCTTCTCTTCTTGGGTGCAGGGTTATCTCCGGACATTAAACCGTTACTTTTTTCCCACGCTTTGAACCCAGCGTTCATTCTCATTTATAGATCTTCCCTGGAAAACGGCCACCAGGGGGCAATCTAGCCAGAAGCGCAAGCGTTTGACGCGCTGTAGAAGAAGACGTCAGTGGAAGCTCTGTCCAGGGGACAGTGTTTTCTGTAGTTTAAGCATCAAAACGCTGTGTGCCCAGATAGAAAAAGACGTTGATTCAACGTTGATTTATGGTCAGATTGGTTATTTTTGGTTGACGTTGAAAAGTCACAGTTGAAATACCAATGGTCGAAAAAAGGTTATTAATTTAACGTTGTTTTAACCTTGTATTTTAGGGTTAAAATGCCAACATTGATTCAACGTTGTTTCATGTACATCGAGCTGATCATTCTGCAGGGGCAAAAAGAGCGGGAAATCTTAGTCTCATGAGCCTCTTGGCAGAGTCTGTGCCTCAGTCTAACTCGGACACACAAGAACCACGTCTACAGCACTTGTCTCCAGGACAACAGCAGTGAGACAACTTATGTCTACAGCACTTGTCTCCAGGACAACAGCAGTGAGACAACTTATGTCTACAGCACTTGTCTCCAGGACAACAGCAGTGAGACAACTTATGTCTACAGCACTTGTCTCCAGGACAACAGCAGTGAGACAACTTATGTCTACAGCACTTGTCTCCAGGAGAACAGCAGTGAGACAACTTATGTCTACAGCACTTGTCTCCAGGACAACAGCAGTGAGACAACTTATGTCTACAGCACTTGTCTCCAGGAGAACAGCAGTGAGACAACTTATGTCTACAGCACTTGTCTCCAGGAGAACAGCAGTGAGACAACTTATGTCTACAGCACTTGTCTCCAGGACAACAGCAGTGAGACAACTTATGTCTACAGCACTTGTCTCCAGGACAACAGCAGTGAGACAACTTATGTCTACAGCACTTGTCTCCAGGACAACAGCAGTGAGACAACTTATGTCTACAGCACTTGTCTCCAGGACAACAGCAGTGAGACAACTTATGTCTACAGCACTTGTCTCCAGGACAACAGCAGTGAGACAACTTATGTCTACAGCACTTGTCTCCAGGACAACAGCAGTGAGACAACTTATGTCTACAGCACTTGTCTCCAGGAGAACAGCAGTGAGACAACTTATGTCTACAACACTTGTCTCCAGGAGAACAGCAGTGAGACAACTTATGTCTACAGCACTTGTCTCCAGGAGAACAGCAGTGAGACAACTTATGTCTACAGCACTTGTCTCCAGGACAACAGCAGTGAGACAACTTATGTCTACAGCACTTGTCTCCAGGAGAACAGCAGTGAGACAACTTATGTCTACAGCACTTGTCTCCAGGAGAACAGCAGTGAGACAACTTATGTCTACAGCACTTGTCTCCAGGAGAACAGCAGTGAGACAACTTATGTCTACAGCACTTGTCTCCAGGAGAACAGCAGTGAGACAACTTATGTCTACAGCACTTGTCTCCAGGAGAACAGCAGTGAGACAACTTATGTCTACAGCACTTGTCTCCAGGAGAACAGCAGTGAGACAACTTATGTCTACAGCACTTGTCTCCAGGAGAACAGCAGTGAGACAACTTATGTCTACAGCACTTGTCTCCAGGAGAACAGCAGTGAGACAACTTATGTCTACAGCACTTGTCTCCAGGAGAACAGCAGTGAGACAACTTATGTCTACAGCACTTGTCTCCAGGAGAACAGCAGTGAGACAACTTATGTCTACAGCACTTGTCTCCAGGAGAACAGCAGTGAGACAACTTATGTCTACAGCACTTGTCTCCAGGAGAACAGCAGTGAGACAACTTATGTCTACAGCACTTGTCTCCAGGAGAACAGCAGTGAGACAACTTATGTCTACAGCACTTGTCTCCAGGAGAACAGCAGTGAGACAACTTATATCTACAGCACTTGTCTCCAGGAGAACAGCAGTGAGACAACTTATGTCTACAGCACTTGTCTCCAGGAGAACAGCAGTGAGACAACTTATGTCTACAACACTTGTCTCCAGGAGAACAGCAGTGAGACAACTTATGTCTACAGCACTTGTCTCCAGGAGAACAGCAGTGAGACAACTTATGTCTACAGCACTTGTCTCCAGGAGAACAGCAGTGAGACAACTTATGTCTACAGCACTTGTCTCCAGGAGAACAGCAGTGAGACAACTTATGTCTACAGCACTTGTCTCCAGGACAACAGCAGTGAGACAACTTATGTCTACAGCACTTGTCTCCAGGAGAACAGCAGTGAGACAACTTATGTCTACAGCACTTGTCTCCAGGACAACAGCAGTGAGACAACTTATGTCTACAGCACTTGTCTCCAGGACAACAGCAGTGAGACAACTTATGTCTACAGCACTTGTCTCCAGGAGAACAGCAGTGAGACACATGGTGAGTCTTCATGATATTTGTATTATTGAAGTGAATAGAAATCCCACACAATCATTCGGCTAAAATATTTTGTAAACACAAGTTTTTATTGTTAACCTTGTTTGTCTTGTTAGCTAGCGTCTGTTAGCTGCAGCAGCTAACAAGTGCAAGTATTTAGCTTAACTGCTAGAAAAAGTTATTTGTACAACATCAGATCATCATAATCTGTACTTGGGATAAAATATGGGTTGAACAGACACAGAGTGGACCAATGTGTGTTATGTGGACACGGGGAGTAAACTCGGGCCCTCAGGGGCCGACCATGGGGATGACCTGCCTCACAGTGAGCGGTGTGGAGGCCCTCAGGGGCCGACCATGGGGCTGACCTGCCTCACAGTGAGCAGTGTGGTGGCCCTCAGGGGCCGACCCGCCTCACGGTGAGCGGTGTGGTGGCCCTCAGGGGCCGACCCGCCTCACGGTGAGCGATGTGGGGACAGGAGCCTGGAGATACGGCAGAGCTTGTGTCTGTGTCTATGCGTCTGGAGGAGAGAATAGCTCATAGAGCAGGTTACCATGACTGTATTGTTTCTGAAAGTATAAGTACACAATGCTGGTAGTAATGACAGGGATAGAACAGTCCTGTGATGTAGTTTACCATTTATATTTTATTGCATTATGTTCTCTAGTGGATTTGGCATAATGTTTACTTTTAAAAATGTATGAATTGCCTAAAGTGAAGACCAAATATTGGAAATGTAATGATTCATTTGGCTTGATTATGATTTATTTCTATGCTATTCTCACTTAAATCCATTAATACAACAGTGTAAACAAACGACATGCAAGTTTCGAGGTGAAACTTTGTGTGGCTTGTTTCTTGAGCTCTGCAGCTGTTACACTTGTGCTTTGTATTTTTTATTTCCTCATTACTCTGCCATACTTATGACGGTTCTGTTTATTTAGTGGGTAATTATGTTTTATTGTTTATAGATGTACATCAATTAAATACATTTTGTTAAACCTGAAAATGTTTCAGAATAAGTATTGCATGTGTGGCCAGGTGGTAAAATGATGGACACAGACACCAGCAGCTCCAAAAAATAATGTGGGTCTTTTATTTCCCGACTGTCCTCAGGAGGAGAACAGCATTAATTTTGGTTTGATTTGGCTTACTCAAAAAATATACTTTACACTTTAATATCTGTGTCAGGAACAAAATAAAAATCAACAAAAAAAGACAACAGTAGTGGGCTTAAAGTCCTATGAAAACGCAAAGAATAAATACATCTTACTTTATACATTCGACTGTGGATACAATGAAAATAAAATTACATTAGAATCCCACAGTATGACAATGAACCTTAACTCACTTGAAAAAAAGCAAACAGACTGCTCGGACCACACTCAGCACAGAAGGACCACGAGCAGTACTGTCTCCCCTCTGCATTAACCACAAATACAAACTTGGTCAACAACCAAAAACACAATATTAAACATTAATAAACATGACAATCAATCAATATTGCAACTCACGCCGTCACGCTGTTTCAAACTATCCTTACGTCAGTAGTAACACGCTTCACAGGGCTAGTAGTCGATCTACATCGATCCTTGTTCTCTACAAAATTAGAGGAGAATAATCTTAAAATATGATGCAGTTTAAAGCATTGTCTAACGATATCAAAGATTATTTTTGTACTAAAAGCTCATTTTAAAGAAATATTCACAATATACGAACCAAATTCTGCTTTCTCTCAACGAGGCACTCGGCTGTCGCGCTGTGGTGACGTCACAGGTGCGCAAGTGTGACTGTGCTCACATTTGACCACAGTGACATCTGCTGGCTAAACGGAGACTTGCAACTAGCTTTTAAACTATTATATGACCCGGCTACACATGTACATTACTAATTTAACTTTCTTCCACTTTCAGGCCGTGCTGCATCTGATATGGACAAAGACCATTCACCACACTAAAGACAATCAAAGAATTACAGTACAGTTACCATGACAACCTCAGCTTCCACTTTATCATTTCCATCATTCACAATGTTAATTCAGCGTTGAATTAACGTTGAATCAATGTTGATACAGAATAGAAATTTCAACGTGAAACAATGTTGAGAATTATAGTTGATCTGACGTTGTTTCAATGTACACATAGGCGTTAATATCAACGCTATTTCAATGCTGATCAACACGAGCAACATGTTGTTGATTCAATGTCAGATATCAACGTTGATTCAACGAAAAGCCTGATGGAACATAAACGTTGATTCAACCTCATTTTGCTATCTGGGTGTTTTATTACAATAAGTCTCATATTCACTAAGGAATTAGTCTAAGGCTGAGCCAAATAATATGTCTGTTTGCCGTAACCCGACTGACCCGGTATGAAACTGGCCGACTGAAAAAAAAATATCAGCATTTTGTTGATAAAACGTCAAAATCTTTTATTTTTCAATTATTTCGCTGACTCACCGACCGGTCATTCCTAAACCGCAGTGTCGAATATTTTTATCACGCTGGTAAAACTGTCTTTCGTCGCAAAGGACTGATAACGCATTACGCAACACATGTGCGTCTTCATATTCAGTCCTCCACATGCCTCTGTAACAAAACAGAACGCGCATGAGCATCGTTGTATTGCTTTTTACAAGTTAGTTTGCTTCATTTGGCGCCACTGATGTGTCCATGTGTTTCTCTATCACGGTGTGAAATTTGACTTACGTAATGCATTCTGCAGCGTCATCACAACAAACGTGGCGGCGCCCGTGTCCCCCGCATGTTCCCCCCGCTCGCCTTCACTACCAAAATAAAGGAGAGCGGCTACAAAAGGTCGATTGAAATATCTAAAATTGTGAGATTTAGTCTCCCGATCGGGTTGATCGAGACGTTTCCCATCATTGACTGTTGAAGCCTGACCCCTGGACTGTTGAAGCCTGACCTCTGGACTGTTGAAGCCTGACCCCTGGACTGTTGAAGCCTGACCCCTGGACTGTTGAAGCCTGACCCCTGGACTGTTGAAGTCTGACCCCTGGACTGTTGAAGTCTGACCCCTGGACTGTTGAAGCCTGACCCCTGGCGGTCACTCCGAGTCAAAAAATTACAAAATTTAGAATTTTTTTTTTGCATTCAAAGTAAAAAAAATAAGAATTTACCTACCGCCCAACCCACTTGAAATTTTTTGACTCGGGTTACAGCAAGCAGACAATTTATTTTGGGTAGTCTAATGAGGAAGTGACTCTAGACACGGCAGAAAACAAAGACACACGCGGAGCGCGGACATGCGATATACGGCGGTCTGCAGTTCAGAACCTGCCGCAGTGAAATGAGACTTTCTTGGTCAGACCTGACTCACGAGTCAAAGACACATGTGCATCATTATCTGGACCATATTTCTGTGTAAATATCTCATGTCACAGTAACACTCACTCGATGAGTACGAGCTCAAGAGCAGATGAACCAGATGTGAAGACACAGACAAATCAGCCACACAGAGTCATCAAGGACAGAGGGGACATTAGGGACAGAGGGGACAGTAGGAACAGAGGGGACAGTAGGGGACAGTAGAAACAGAGGGGACAGTAGGAACAGAGGGTACAGTAGGGGACAGTAGGGACAGAGGGGACAGTAGGAACAGAGGGGACAGTAGGGACAGAGGGGACAGGAGGGACAGAGGGGACAGGAGGGGACAGTAGGAACAGAGGGGACAGGAGGGGACAGTAGGAACAGAGGGGACAGGATGGGACAGTAGGAACAGAGGGGACAGTAGGAACAGAGGGGACAGGAGGGACAGCTGTGATGTGTTTGTTAAGCTCTTTGGGCACAGTGGCCCGGAAGTTACGTAGTAGGTTGTTTTCTACAACATGTCAAATGTATTCAGATGACATGTTTATCTATCGACATGCAAAACCTGCTAAAAGTCATTATTAAGTAAGTGTTTTACTTGTTTGTGTAATACAGATAACAACACTGATGGACACCAAACGTAACATCCATTATTTTATACCTGGCAAAACATTCCATTTCCTCGCTTTCCTTCCATAGCATTTCTTACGTTATTTAGTTTTTCAGGCATAAACATTTCAAGACAACTCTTCTGAGTAGTCAGAGCCATGGTGCTCATTAGTTTGATGATCTGTTCTGTTATTAAACTTATGGAGCCATAGTTTTACACCTTCAGCTCATTCACAGCACCTGGAGCTGGGTTAGAACGGCGCGCTAGAGCGTAGCCGAAGCTAACAGCTTAAAATGCGTTTTAAAAACAACTGAAGAATTTTAAACTGTGAAAAAGTTAATGACTGGAAAATAGGTAAAAATTGCTGCTATATCCCACATTTCTGAAAGCTCTAGGTCTCTGCCAGCCTCTGGAAAAAAGCTTTTTGGACCACGCTATGTCTTTTGCTGCAGTACCAATGGACTGGCCACTGGGGCCGTTTGTGACATGCTGCGGCTAGAAATATCCTATCCAGATATTATAATAGCTCCATGGGTCTATCTCTACATTTTGAAACCCTTCTTCTGCATTGCATGCACGGCCTACCATCTGCTGTTCTCCCACATTGTGACACATACAATATGTATAATATACAACATGACAACATGCCTGTTATGTCTGAACATAGCTTAGCACATACAATATTTGATTGTTGAGGTTGAGGTACACTTTATTGTCCCTGTAGGGAAATTTGTCCTCTGCATTTGACCCATCCTTCAATGCCGCTGGGGCATCTCCTCAGGAGCAGTAGTCGCTGCGTGAAGCTCCTGAGGACCATATCCAGATCTTTGTGCTAGACTTGGTCTGGACGTAGCTGGAGAATTTTACCTACTGTGCATGTTTTGTGGTTGATGCGGGAAACTGGAGGGGCTGGAGGAAACCCACCCAGACACAGGAAGAGACATGCAAAGCCCAGAATGAAAGGAGGTGAGAGTGTGAGCCGCCATGTCTGTACATGTCCTGTCCTTGTTTAAAACACAGCAGATAGACCTAGAATATTTGATTAATCAGAAACAATCACATGAAAGATCAGTATTAAATTAATTCCAATATGTGGTTCATTTTCAAATATGCATACATAAACACAAAGAATATTCAAATCAACACATGTGTTACTTAAAGGACACAGGTTGCAACATTTTAATCCTAATTACACAACAGGACAGACCTTTCTGCAGCTCTTCAAGTGTCTTCTTCTCTGATGCAGAAAAGTTGGAAAAGCTTTTTTGCGGCAAGACCCGGCGCAGCAAATGATCAAGAGATTACACTCTAGTGACGTGCTACGCACTGACCGGAAGAAGGAAACAAAACAAACCCCGCACGAGGTTTCAGCCAATCACAGAAGACGTGAGATTCTCACTGAGACAAAAGTGCGTGTTCTGCTTCTGTCACTCTGACATGTCTAAGGTCTAAACACAGGCAATTGACAATTACAGGTTTTGACAAGAAACATGAGTTTCTCACTCTCTCATCCTCTTGAGACTATCTCAATGTGGTCATCTCACAGGTTGAATGGGATGTGCCGTAGGGCCCCTAGGGCCCCTTGGGCCCGTGGACCATGTGGATTGAGTAAACTAACATGCGCGACAGGTGACATTATTTGGAGAGTTCATAACTTCTACTGATAAACATACCAAAGGATGTTCAGGGACTAGAGGTGAGCAGGGTCTATCAAGCTACTATCATTTTATCAACGCGTAAAATTTTATGTGAAGCCAGACATTTTTTTGTTTTGTCTTTTGAGGGGGGGAGGGGGTCCAGAGAGAGACGGAAACAATTTTGTCTTTTAAGCTTCAACCTATTTTGAGAAGATCCCTAAAGAGATGGCATTAAACTTCAGGTAGGTGCGCTATATGGGACACATTTTGATATTGAACATTACATTGCCCTGGATAATAACCGCTGATATGCTAAATAGTGCAAAGATCGGCCGACCAATGTATAGGCCTCCCCATCCTGTGTACTGAAGGAACAGTTTGCGGTAAAGGGATTTTTTTTAGCTCATACTCCTGAGGACTTTCCAGTAAGACCAGGAACTTAGTAGTGACATGGCTCTATAGTGATTAATTATTGTAACAATATCCAACGATACCACACAATCCATCAAAAGAAAACACTAGGGTAGGATGATGGTATGTGTTTTGGGAGCCATTTTACATAAGTTGTGACACTGTGCGAGATCCCTTCTTTCTCTAAGTCAGAACATTTTAATCGTGTAGATTGAGTCTTCTGCTGTTGTGTTTCTTTGCAGAGGTTCTACGTGGTGTGCTCCTGTCAGCTGAGGCGCTTAGAGGCGGTCAGTCGCTCTCCCATCTATACTCACTTCAACCAGAGTGTTCAAGGTGCCATGGTCATCAGAGCATTCGGAGAGCAGGTGCGCTTCATCCAGTCAGCTAACCAGCACATCGACACTAACCAGGAGGCCTACTTTCCCCGCTTTGTGGCTACCAGGTTAGAACACAGCAGCCGGAAGTGCAAAAGGCTGACAATGACAAGGGCATGAGACATCTTATGGTAAAAACGCAACTAACCAAGTCAATCACAAATAACAATCAAAAACAAACAATTTTTCCATTAGTCAGAACAGTCTGAAAAGGAATTATGAACGGTCGGATTGATTACAGGCTCGGTAGACTTTCATATGGTGGGTGGGGCCTATTTAACTGACGGAGATTTACTGTCTCTGAAAGAAATATCTAAAATAGAAATCCACCAGCGTATTGTTTGTCATATTAAAATTATGGCTTGACATGCTTTAACTGACAACAGTCATGTCTTTGGAGTTGAATAATGGCACCATTTTCTGAGGCTGTGAAATGTATTTCCTAAAATCTGTTTTGACTTCTCCTTTAGGCTACATTGGCAAACATAATTTAGTTTGATCAGCCTTGCTAATGATGAAGCTATTTACTGAACTAGTGCACACATGGTTCTGTTTATTTCAGTGATGATAAAGTACTGTAAGCTGATTCCCTTGTGCACGTATGTGCTGTAGGTGGCTGGCTGTCAACCTGGAGTTTCTGGGGAACCTCCTTGTCTTGGCGTCTGCCCTCTTCGCTGTGTTTGGGAGAAATGAGCTGAGTTCTGGATTAGTGGGACTGGCTATTTCCCATTCACTTCAGGTACATGCGGAAACAGTCTGCTAAAACTGACCAGCTACAACGACTCATGTCCAAAACCATGCTAAAAAAAAACAGTCAAAAGTATCCCAGATTTACTACAGAGAAGATTCAAACACAATCAAATTTCACCTAAAATCACTTCCACTGGAAAGTGCAAGTGACTGGAAGAGCCCAAAAAGTAGGGATTCTCATGCAAAATATATTGACACTAGCAGTTTTATCTATCAAATGTTAACGAAAAAGTTTTATCTTTGTTTAATCGCACATTCATTTAATTTGGGGCAGAGCGAAGATAATGACCCCCTGGTCAAATTCTGTATTGAAGTGGTTCTCAAACTTTTTACACCAAGTATCATTGAAGAGAATATTTGGCCTTATAAGAACCACCAGAATCAGAATCAGAAAAAGGTTTATTGCCATAACATAGGAACTTGTCTTGGTGATTCGGTGCAACATAAAACAATAAAACAATGAATAAATCATAAAAAAAAAGTAAAAAAATAGGCTTAATATGTACACAAAAGTACAGTTGTACAGATATACATATGTAGTGCCGAAAGTGAACAGTGATTCAATTATAGTTAAGGTGACAGTGTTTAGGGCGTGTTCAAGTGTCCAACAGCAGAGGGAAAGAACCTGTTCTTGTGGCGGAAGGTTCTGGTCCGGATGGACTGTGGCCTCCTGCCTGAGGGGAGTGGCCTCCTGCCTGAGGGGAGTGGCCTTCTGTCTGAGGGGAGTGGCCTTCTGTCTGAGGGGAGCGGCCTCCTGCCTGAGGGGCGTGGCCTCCTGCCTGAGGGGAGTGGCCTCCTGCCTGAGGGGCGTGGCCTCCTGCCTGAGGGGAGTGGCCTCCTGCCTGAGGGGCGTGGCCTCCTGCCTGAGGGGAGTGGCTCTAATAGTCCATGTCCAAGGTGTTCATATGTTCATTCCAGGACCAAATCAGGGTAAAATAAGGCTTAAAATAAGACAAAGATATGATCTCGCTATTTCTGCCCAAGGAATAACAAAAGAGGACACAACAGTGGAAACATTTGACTAAAGTTTAAACAAAGACTAGAATTTCAGGGTTAACTCCAGAAGGAGCACACATGTTTGAGAAACACTGCTTTACGGTAAAGAAGTTTCTGTGCATTTTAATACAAAAGTCATTGGTGTCAGCTATATGGAAAGTAACAAAGTACAACAGTACTTGAGTATGTTTTGCCATTTGTTCTTTATTTAAATACATTTTACTTATACTTTGCTACCTTTGAGAGCAGGGGCTTCATTTACAAAGGATTGTGAAGGAATTTTGCTGAGCAAGTACATACTCCTACAGACCTCCTACAGAGGCGTACACCATGCAAACTCCTGATTTATAAAACCGTGTATTAGCGATGCAGATAATCATAACAATTGTGCAGAATATGACTAAAGCATGAAATGTTTACCAGTGTTAGTACACACCATAAGCTTCATTTTAAGATCGGGAGGTAAGTCAGATTTGACCTCTGAGGTCCATAATGAGGTCCAGAACCTCCAAATAGCAAAATATCAATGTTTGACCTCATTGTTTAATGGTGAACATGTTTTTGATGTACAAACCATACATAAAAGTGTCTACATATTCCTCACATTGTGTGTAGTTATTTACAGATGTCTGGATTTGACCTCTGAGGTCCTTAAGAGGTAAAATGACCTAAAAATAGCAAGATATTTATGTTTTGCTTCATTCGTTAATTATAAACATGTTTGTGATGTATAAACCACACACTTGTGTTCCAATAAAAGTACCCAGACCTGATCATCACTATGGCAAAGCGTCATATCCTCATAGACCCCCAGCCCTCTACACCCAAGCAACCAAGACCACTCCCAATAACTAACTGGGAGCTTTGTATTCTTTGCCAAACAGAGACAGATGAACCATTGCAGTGCCCACTAAGATCAACCATGAAACAGAGTGGTAGTGGCTATGCAACATTGACAGAAGACCTCCTCCAGTTCAAGGGACTGCAGCACATGCCAATGGACCTCAACCTGAACAGACTGGACGATGGCAATGGCATAGAAACTACCCTGAGGACACACAGTGCTCAGTGGCACAAGAAATGCCGCTTAAAGTTTAACAATTTTTTTTTTTCCAGAGCAGCGCTGAATCAACTTCAGGACAGCAATTTAGTACCAGTACTCTGCACACACGATCAGCAGCTGCCCACAGGCTTCCACAGTCAACCGAGCCTATCTGTTTCTTTTGCAATAAGCCAGCTGGCACTGCAGATTTGCATGAAGCAGCTACAAAGGAAATTGACAAGAACGTTCTGAGATGTGCAACTGAATTAGGGGACACTGAACTGCTGGCCAAGCTGTCTGCAGGAGACATGATTTCCATCGAGGCAAAATACCACTGTCTCCGCTCATTATACAACAGAATCAGACCAGCTGCACTCAAGGACGAGGAGGCTGATCGTCTGCATGGCATGGCCTTTGCTGAGCTGCTGGTGTTCATGGAGGAAATGCATTCAGATGAACACAATGCCCCTGTATTTAAACTCTCAGACATGGCTAACCTCTACAAGACAAGACTAGAGCAGCTGGGTGGCACAGTGGCCAACAGAATACACACAACCAGACTGAAGGACAGACTTCTATATAAACTTCCTGATCGAAGAGCCCATTCTCAGGGCCGAGACACACTTCTCTTGTTTGAGAAAGATATAGGCACTGCCCTGAAGAAGGCCTGTGATCATGCCAGGGATGCCATGCACCTAGTTAGAGCAGCACAGGTAGTACGTACAGAAATATTTGAGACCAGGTTCACCTTTGACGGTGCCTTCAAAGCTGACTGCCAGAAGGATTCTGTGACACTATCCCTCCTTGCTCTGGTGAACATGATCCTCGATGGGGCAAACATCAAAGACCAGACTCAGTTGGCCAACACAAGCACCACAACTGCTGCTCTCACAGTATCACAGCTACTGGTGTTCAACAGTGTAACGCATGCACGCAGTGTGGAATCAACCAATACATAGCTGTTCACCAACTGGTTTCCACAATGAACCCAAGACAATGTGCTACTCTACCCATCTTCCATGCCTTCACAGGGTGTGACACTGTGTCTTCTTTCGCTGGCAGGGGGAAGAAAACTGCCTTGGAGATTTGGAAAGTGTTCCCACAGGTGACTGATGCTTTTGAAGAACTCTTACACATGCCAAATGATGTCAGTGAGGTGTCAATGTCACTGCTGGAGCGTTTTGTTGTGCTTATGTATGACCGCACCAGTGACACCACTGAAGTTAATGATGCTAAGAAACAGCTCTTTGCACACAAGTCTAGGGCTCTAGAAAACATCCCCCCCACACAGGCAGCACTCCAGTAGCACATCAAGCGTGCATCTCTCTAGGGCAACTGCTGGAACCAAACTCTGGTCCGGAATCCAGAGTTACCAATACCATCTGACTGGGGCTGGATAAAGGAGGCTTCTGGTTGGCAGCCCCTTTGGACGACACTGCCAGAGGCATCAAAATCTTGCCACGAACTGATCCACTGCAGCTGCAAGAAGGGATGTACCGGGCGCTGCAAGTGCACCAAGGCTGCACTCAAGTGTACTGCATTATGTGCATGTTCGGGAGACTGTTAGGTGCAATCAGACACCTTAATATCTATGCATATATATGGATAATGTGTGTGTATTACTTTTACTGGTGTGTACTATACATGTGTTTGAGGTAAAAGGTGACGCCCCCCAAGAGCGCTGGAAAAAGACCTGAATACTACCCATTTTTAACAGTTTAATGTATATGTTTAAGACAACCAATAGTGTTATCTGAAGCACACAGGGGCTTATTCATAACTTCAACTTGCACATTCTGCAAAAAAACAAAAATCACACATTTGAAAAAAAAAAATCTTATTTTCGCTTTATCTGTGTTTGGTCCGGGCCGACTTGTGGCGTTTTTTCCCGTGGTCGATCACATATTGTTCTTGTGCTTCAAACACAAATGTTTGAATGAGATATGCGTGAGGTTTGTCCATGGCCTTGTTCACGTACATCAATATGTGCGTCTAAATCAGGGGTCCATCCATCTTCTTCGGGCCGGGTCGCGGGGGCAGCAGTCTGAGCAGGGACTCCCAGACTTCCTTCTCCCCAGACACTTCCTCTAACTCCTCCGGGGGGATCCCGAGGCGTTCCCAGGCCAGCCGAGAGACATAGTCTCTCCAGCGTGTCCTGGGTCTTCCCCGGGGCCTCTTCCCGGTGGGACATGCCCGTGGGCCCACGGGAGGGCGGCCCCACGGGCCTCTTCCCGGTGGGACATGCCCGTGGGCCCACAGGAGGGCGACCCCACGTCGCTCTTTCGGGCTGTGCCCGGCCGGGCCCCGTGGGGTAAGACCCGGCCACCAGGCGCTCGCCATGGAGCACCCATCCCAGGCCTGTCTCCAGGATGGGGCCCCAGTGACGCCGATCCGAGCGACGTAAACGGCCTTGTTCTTGAACTCATCATGAAGGGCTTCTGAACCGATCTTTGTCTGACCCGTCACCTAGGACCTGTTTGCCTTGGGAGACCCTACCAGGGGCTTGAAGCCTCCGACAACATAGCTCCCGGGATCATTCGGGCGCTCAAACCCCTCCACCCCGTTAAGGTGTCGGTTCAAGGAGAGGCTAAATCAGGGGTGGGCAATTATTTTCCTCCGAGGGCCATATTCCAATCCAGGCAAGTAGCGGAGGGCCAACCCGCGGTCATTGGTGTGGAAAAAAAAAATCTGAAAAATTAAATATCAAATAAAATATCACTTTTCTGTCAAATATAGGCTATTGAATCTATTATTTAATTCATTACACATCATATTTATAAAGGATACAAGTGCAGACAGATGCCTGAGGGCAAAAAAGGAAAAAAATAATAATAATAAATAAAAAAAAAATTTAATATTACTTGGACAAGCTTGGCGGGCCGGATTGAAAGGCGCTGCGCGCCGGATGTGGCCCGTGGGCCGTAGCTTGCCCACCCCTGGTCTAAATGGTCAAAGAAGGGGGCAGTGAGCATGCACAAGTGACACAGATGACAGAGTGAAAGCGTCTGAATCAAACACTTGTCACTTCTGCTCGTCTCCATGAGTATGGTCTTTTCCTCGTGTCTCCAGACTTTGTGCAGAACTTACAGGAGTGCCTCAGTTTGCGTAGAGATAAGACAAAGTCCTACGCCTAGTAAGCATGCAAGTTTTATAAATGAGGCCCCAGGTCTAGATTTTCTACTTTACTTTAACTTTCCAGTCTAGTTTTTTTTTTTTTTTTTTTTAAAGGGTGCAGTTTTCAAGGTTTGAAACATCTGAAAAGGCCAAGGTGACATCCTCCAATGGGCAAGCTAATCCATACGCAGTGGACATAATTACACACTTATAAATACACAAATATTGTAATATGGACCATTTCAAGATGCTTTGATTAAGTTTTTGACCAGTAGAGCAACAACTGTAGTGATTTTGACTGTCTATTATGATGTATGTCTTAACTAGAGCCATTTGAGATCAAGCATCATTTTTTTCATAAAATAAATCAATATATTATATATTTTATAAATACAGTTGCTTTGCATGTGTGCCACTGTGTTGCTTCCATGCACACCAAAAACTAGAATTGTTTACCTTTTAAACAAAGGTGGACTAATGTGGACAAAGACAATTACAATTAAAAGACACTTTGTGGGGATGGGGGAAATAGGTGGGTTTTTAAGTCTATAAATAATCTTTAGATTTGTTCTGCGCATTTCTCCCATCGAATCACATCAGCACACGATAAGCACAACTACATGGCTACCTAGCATCTCCGAGAAAAGATTCCAATTGTTTATTATTAACCTCAATCTGAAACCAGTAGATGGTACCAAAACTCAAATAATCCTACTGAAAACAGCAGCGATACAGACGTCAATTATGTGATTTTATTTAGTTTTGTTTTAAAACATGAGAGGCCAAACTAAAGGGACTCAAGAGCATAGATAAAGGCTGATAAAGATACAAATGATGCATAATATCTGTCCTTGGAGTAACAAACTTGAGTACTGCTTCCACCACTAGGTATCATTCTTGGATCGATATCGTGACCTTGCCATACTAATCCTTGGTATTGGATCAAAACAAAAGTCACTGGTATTGCCCATCACGAGTAGCTGCATTCATGCCCCTTAAGTAACACAAATCTGCAAGTATCAGAACAAAGGAAGTGTTTGGATGTAGTGGAAGATAAGCATTGATTGAAAAAGCATGTGTGCAGGTGACAGGAGTGCTGAGCTGGATCGTCCGCTCCTGGACCGATGTGGAGAACAACATTGTGTCAGTGGAGAGAGTGAAAGAATATGCCCATACTCCCAAAGAGGTACCACACAGAACACACCTGTCCTCACAAAACTGGTCATAGTTTAAAGGTAATAGCTGGAACATGCGCATTCAGCCTACATTAGAGGTGTCAAACTCAAGAAGCAATGGAGGAACAATAAATAACAAGTTCCGTATCCTGTTGAAGACTGACATCTGGATGAAGATGAACCCTAGAACATGCCAGTATGTACATGTTTCTAATCTGATGCAGATATAGGCACAATAGACCTAAGGGATCATGCTCCTATCTACATTTCTGTAAATTTGGAGGAAAGATGAAAAACACACTGTGGAGGTTCAATGCTAGCCTGCTTAAATACCCTTTGTTTGAGGAAAAATTAAACGTTTCGACTCTCATCCAAGAGTCAATGTCAATAAGAGAATTTAGGTCGAGAACTCAGATATTTATACTATTCTGTGGTAAGTTACTTACCACACTTACTTACTGGACTTACCACAGAATAGTATAAATATCGGAGTTCTCAACCTAAATTCTCTTATTGACAATGACTCTTGGATGAGAGTCGAAACGTCTAATTTTTTCTAACCGAGTCCAGATGAAACAACTGAAGCTTTACCTACAATGGAACACACCTGGACCAATGAGGGATTACACCGACATATATCCAACAATCAACATTTTTCTTGAAGATATTTTAGCTTTTCATCCCATTGTTTCTTTTTTTGAGAGGCTCAAAAGTTATAACACGTAAACAACACAGTCTGATACAGCTAAAAGACACGTTAGCGTATTCACAACTCTCAGACTTATCAGTTGTAACACGTAAAATACAACACAATACACTCACTTTTTCAGTTCATTCCTCATCCCACAAATCCTTCAAATTCCTCATCTTCATTGTCTGAGTTTAACAGTTGGGCTGGATGCCATACATCCCGGATCCCCGGGTCCATCTCAGAGTCAGTGTCACTGCTGTAACCTTCAGTGATGATTCCGGCCTTCGTGAAAGCTCGGACCACAGTTGGACTGATACTTTAGCTCAGAGTTTAAAGTCTGCGTCGTAGGCGTGTCTCTTGGCAGGAGCCATTTTGGGGTCCTAAATACGGGTCCTTTATTTAGGTGTCCTTATCACACGACGTTGCTCCTGGCTTACCACACAAAATCGCTTCGAGGTCAGTAAACACAACCAGAATTAAAGCCGCAAGCGGCATCCAACGGCCCTCGCGGGCCGCCGGCCTTCCGACTCTGCGCTTTCGACTTGATAAAGATGGCGCCCTTATTGTGTGTTGAATTAAAAAAGAACTTGACAGACGGCGACACATTGGACATGGCCAATCCAGTGCAAATGAACAAAAGTGTCGGTCAAATGTGCGGGTCCGCCGCACAGAGACCGTGACACTTGGAATAAAAATATGGATAACTTTTGATGCTCCGCTTGTGTAGATGATTTTCCCCAAATATGAGCTTGATCGAGCTATTGCCCACAGTGGAGTTTGTTAAAGTGTGAAGCGTAAATGTGAACATTTCAGAGATTTCGCTGTTTTCCCATTTCTGACATATATTTGCGGGTCCGCCACATAGAAACCGTAGCACTTAGAATCAAAATATGTACAAGTTTTGATGCCCCGCTTGTGTAGATGATATTCTCCAAATATGAACTTGATCGGACAATTCGTTAAAGTGTGAAGCGTAAAAATGTGGTGATTTGAGCGATTCTACGATTTTCCCATAAGGATAACATGGGATGTTTCTGTCATCGCTACGGTTACGCCGTACAAAATATGACTTTGGCTCTCATACTTTCATGATCAGGATGGCAAATTTGAATTTTGTTCAAAATATCATGTCATTTGGAAAAACTCTATTGCTTATAGGCCACTCTGAAGGCCAAATAGTCAGAATTCTGGGAAACGTTTGCGGCTCCGTCGCACAGAGACCGTAAAAGCTATCCTTAAAATGTGGTCAACTTTAGATGCCCCACTTGTCTAGAGGACGTACACCGATTTTGAGGTTGGTGGGCAAAACGCACTAGGAGGAGTTCGTTAAAGTGTGAAACAGAAAAATGTTGATATTCGAGAGATTTAGCGGTATTCCCATAGGGATAACATGGGAAGTTTATGTCATCGCTACGACTACGCCGTAAAAATTAAGGCATTTGTCTGATTGGCTTTTTTGATCGGGACGCCAAAATAGAATTTTGGGTAAAGTTTAGAACATTTTGGTAAAACTAATTTTTGACCTTCAATGTTAATTTAAAGGTCACTCTGTAGGGGGCGCTATCGCGCCCATTTAAATTTTGTCATCATAAACTGGTCCAAACTAGAAAGTTGAACAACTGATTCAAATTTGGTCATAATCGGACTGGTTTTGATCAAATGGGAGCAATTTTTAGACCTGCAATATTCCAAAATAAGTTGTCCAACTTTGCGGCTGCGCCGCACACAGACCGTAAAAGGTATCTCCAAAAATTGGATAACTTTAGATGCCCCACTTGTCCAGAGGACGTACGCCAATTTTGAAGTTGGTGGGCAAAACGCCCTAGGAGGAGTTCGTCAAAGTTTGACGTGAACAAAATGGCTAACACAGCGTGTTTTCATTTTCAAAGGAAGATGGCGGCCATAGGGTAAGTCTGGGGGCGTGGTCACAATGATTTTTTTTTTTTTGTCCTCACGAGAGGAATGCGTGTCCCGAATTTCGTAGCTTTACGACAAAGTTGACCTCGGGGCGTCTCCCATAGGCGCAATGTATTTTGACTTTTGTCGGTGGCGCTGTCGCGCCATTTTTTGACGAAAAAAAAAATGGCCCAGAAAAAACAAAATTTTTCGCCGATTCTGAATTTTGGGCAAAGTTTGGTGAGTTTTTGAGCATGTTCAGGGGGTCAAATTAGAGTTCAAAGCGATGAAGAACAAGAAAAATAATAATAATATTTTTAGCAAAAACAATATAGCCGTTTCCACTATAACAACAAATTATACATCGTTTGAAAGCTCTAAGCCTTCCCGATGCCGCCATGGGGTGGAATCATCATTACGAGCACTTACGCGCTCGTCACTCCCTATTCCATCGGGATGCCCCGCCCACTCCCCATAGACTTCCATTGATTTGAGCAGATACAAGCATGGCCCATGCCTGCGGCATGGATTCTCGCGTACGGGACGATGCCAGGAGGGTTTTTGGAGGAATGCAGCGCTTCGCGCTGCTGTTGTCAACAATTTGTGAATGGGCTACGCCCATTCACTCATTGTTGACTTTTTCTGTCATAGCAGGAGTAAGTATGCATGATCCATGCCTTCGGCATGGGCGAGTTCACTGTACTTGCCAGGGGCGACGGGGTACCAAACATGCGGGCTGCGCCCGCATGTTTGGTCAGACAGTTGCAACGCTGCCTTCGGCAGCATTGCGGGAGCAATAGGCCCTCCGCCCTGCTGGGGCTCGGGCCTAATAAAAATAATTAAAGCCGCAAGCGGCATCCAACGGCCCTCGCCGGCCGCCGGCCTTCCGACTCTGCGCTTTCGACTTGATAAAGATGGCGCCCTTATTGTGTGTTGAATTAAAAAAGAACTTGACAGACGGCGACACATTGGACATGGCCAATCCAGTGCAAATCAACACAAGTGTCAGTCAAATTTGCTGCTCCGCCGCACAGAGACCGTAGCACTTAGAATCAAAATATGGGTAAGTTTTGATGCCCCATTTGTCTAGATGATATTCTCCAAATATGAACTTGATCGGACAATCGCCCTAGGAGGAGTTTGTTAAAGTGTGAAGCGTAAAAATGTGGTGATTTGAGCGATTCTACGATTTTCCCATAAGGATAACATGGGATGTTTCTGTCAACGCTACGGTTACGCCGTACAAAATATGACTTTGGCTCTCATACTTTTATGATCAGGATGGCAAATTAGAATTTTGTTCAAAATATCATGTCATTTGGAAAAACTCTATTGCTTATAGGCCACTCTGAATGCCAAATAGTCAGAATTCTGGGAAACGTTTGCGGCTCCGTCGCACAGAGACCGTAAATGTTATCCTTAAAATTTGGATAACTTTAGATGCCCCACTTCTCTAGAGGACGTACACCGATTTTGAGGTTCGTGGGCAAAACGCACTAGGAGGAGTTCGTTAAAGTGTGAAACATAAAAATGTGGATATTTGAGAGATTTTGCGGTTTTCCCATAGGGATAACATGGGAGGTTTCTGTCATCGCTACGACTACGCCGTAAAAAATAAGGCATTTGTCTGATTGGCTTTTTTGATCGGGACGCCAAAATAGAATTTTGGGTAAAGTTTAGAACATTTTGGTAAAACTAATTTTTGACCTTCAATGTTAATTTAAAGGTCACTCTGTAGGGGGCGCTATCGCGCCCATTTCAATTTTGTCAGTCTAAACTGGTCCAAACTAGAAAGTTTAACAACTGACTCAAATTTGGTCCTAATCGGACTGGTTTTGATCAAATGGGAGCAATTTTTAGATCTGCAATATCCCAAAATAAGTTGTCCAACTTTGCGGCTGCGCCGCACACAGACCGTAAAAGGTATCTCAAAAAATTGGATAACTTTAGATGCCCCACTTGTCCAGAGGACGTACGCCGATTTTGAAGTCGGTGGGCAAAACGCCCTAGGAGGAGTTCGTCAAAGTTTGACGTGAACAAAATGGCTAACACAGCGTGTTTTCATTTTCAAAGGAAGATGGTGGCCATAAGGTAAGTCTGGGGGCGTGGCCACAATGATTATTTTTTTTTGTCCTCACGAGAGGAATGCGTGTCCCGAATTTCGTAGCTTTACTACAAAGTTGACCTCGGGGCGTCTCCCATAGGCGCAATGTATTTTGACTTTTGTCGGTGGCGCTGTCGCGCCATTTTTTAACGAAAAAAAAAAATGGCCCAGAAAAAACAAAATTTTTCGCCGATTCTGAATTTTGGGCAAAGTTTGGTGAGTTTTTGAGCATGTTCAGGGGGTCAAATTAGAGTTCAAAGCGCTGAAGAAGAACAAGAAAAAAAAAAAATATATAGCCGCAAGCGGCAATGATCGGCCCTCGCCACGCCGCCGCCACGCCGCTGCCACACCGCCGCCACACCGCAAGAGGAGGGGGCGCTAACGCGCCCCAATTGTCCTTTTATTACGCCTACTGCTGAATCTGTGACGCTGTCACATCTTCTCCCCTTTGTTTTACATCAAAAAGCTATTTTATTTTGAATTCTTGGCAAAATGTGCGGCTTTGCCGCACAGACACCGTGACTCTTTGAATGAAAATGTGGATAACTTTTGATGGTCCAGAAGATGAGTCTCACCAAATTTCAGGTTGATAGGGCTAACGCCCTAAGAGGAGTTGGTGAAAGTCTAAAGTGTAAACATGTTCTGGCGATTTCCCCATTGGAATAACATGAAAGGTTTCGGTCATCGTTACGGCAACGCCATAACAATTATGACATGGGTCTCATTGACTTTTTTGATGGGGATGCTAAAATTGAGTTGTGTGTCAAATTTCATATAATTTCGCAAAACTAAACATTTAACCTCCATATAAAATCTGTAGGGGGCGCTGTGGTGCCAAAGTAGATTTAGGGCAAAGAGTTTAACAACTGATTCTAATTTGACGCAATTCGGACTTTATCTGCGCAAACGGCAGAAATTTTAAATATGGGAGATTTCTGAAATTCTAGCTACAGTTTGCGGCTTCGCCGCACCGAGACCGTGAGAGGTATCAATGTAATTTGGATAACTTTTGATGTCCCACTCCTCAGTAGCATTTTGACCAAATTTCAGCTTTTTAGGGCTAACGCCCTGGGAGGAGTTCGTAAAAGTACAACGTTTGGAAAAACTCCGAAGTCATGTTTAGCCATTTTTGAAGCAATATGGCCGACATTTGGTTGGGCGGACGGCGTTGCCGTAATAATATTTTTTACTTCTCTTGTCACCATCTACCTCTGCGCCAAATTTCATGATTCTACGATCAGATTTTTTTTGGGTCATTTCCCATCTCTCAATGCATTTTTGGTACATTTGGGGGCGCTGACGCGCCAATTTTTTTATTTTAGAAAAGGGAAATAGCCAGAATGTAGAGAGGCACGATTTTTAGAGGTGTGAACATTTTTGTGACTTTTCGTCAATGTTCACTGGGTGAAAAATAGGGGGGTTGGTCCCGAGAAGAAGAAGAAGAAGAAGAAGAAGAAGAAGAAGAAGAAGAAGAATATTCCGATGCGAAAACAATGTTTCCCATTTTTCAAATATCATAAACTATACATTTTCGGAAAGCGCTCGCGCTTTCCTACCTCATGGTGTGGGTCCCTGGTCACTGACGGGTACTTTCGTTAATTTTGAGTGGGCTCCGCCCACTTTGTGTTTTTGGCCCTCTATACAGTAATAATGTTCAATTTTTGCATTACATGCTTATATGCACGAAACATGCAAGAGATGGGGAACGTATTCGTGAGCTACTTAGCGCAAATGAGTGCTTTATATGGGGATCATCTCAATGTAAAGTGCTCGTTTAGTGCGCACTTTTGCACGGGCTTCGCCCGTTTACAACGGTAATGTTCCATTTTCCTACTACTAATTAGTATGCACGGGGCGTGCATGAGTGAAGGAGTGCGTTAGTGAGTGTTTGGAAGTGGGCGAGCGCTTCGCGCTCGATTTCGTGCGCACTACGTGCGCACTTTCGCAGCCGTGCTTCGCACGGCCTTACAAGATTAATAGGCCTCTCGCCAGCTTGTGGCGCTCGGGCCTAATAATATTTTTAGCAAAAACAATATAGCCGTTTCCACTATAACAACAAATTATACATCGTTTGAAAGCTCTAAGCCTTCCCCATGCCGCCATGGGGTGGAATCATCATTACGAGCGCTCGTCACTCCCTATTCCGTCGGGATGCCCCGCCCACTCCCCATAGACTTCCATTGATTTGAGCAGATACAAGCATGGCCCATGCCTGCGGCATGGATTCTCGCATACGGGACGATGCCAGGAGGGTTTTTGAAGGAATGCAGCGCTTCGCGCTGCTGTTGTCAACAATTAGTGAATGGGCTACGCCCATTCACTAATTGTTGACTGTTTCTGTCATAGCAGGAGTAAGTATGCATGATCCATGCCTTCGGCATGGGCTAGTTCACTGTACTTGCCAGGGGCGACGGGGCACCAAACATGCGGGCTGCGCCCGCATGTTTGGTAAGACAGTTGCAACGCTGCCTTCGGCAGCGTTGCGGGAGCAATAGGCCCTCCGCCCTGCTGGGGCTCGGGCCTAATTAATCCATATATTGAGCGCACTGGATTATAAAACGCACCAACGGTTTTTGAGGAAATTAAAGGCTTTTAAGTGCGCTTTATAGTACGGAAAGTATGTGTTAGAAACTATGGCAGCCAGGAGGCAAACCACTATCACTTGTTTCGGGACTGTCCTGTTGCTCAACGATATTGGACTGAAATCAACAAAGAGCTACAGACTATTTTTGGCATTAACATTCCATTTGTTTTCAGAACTATGTATGTGGGGTTTAAGGCTCCTGCTATGGACACAATAAATGGATATATCTGGAGCATACTCCTGGCCCCTGGCTTTGACAGGCTGCTGTCAATCACCGGTCCAGATCCCGACTAACACTTCATTTTAGGACTCAAGAGTAAACTAGAATGTAAGTTTACTGCCACACCACCATCTTGGCCCGTGGTGGTGTTAAGTTAACTTTACTAGGTGGGGTAGCTTGGCTTCAACAGAATGACTATGTAAGATTATGTTGAGTCTTACATAATCATCTTGTTGAAACCAAGTGTATGATTGAAATGTATATTTTGAATTGATTTGTATATTTTGCAGGCTCCCTGGAGGTCCGACCCCGGGGCCCTCTCCCCAGTGTGGCCCTGCTCAGGCAGTATCACTTTTGAGGATTTTGGACTGCAGTACCGCAAAGGCTTAGACTGGGCCCTCAAAGACATCAACTTCAACATCCATGAAGGAGAGAAGGTACGCAGCCACAAACCAGAATCGGACTGACAACAGCAAGGACTAATAGGGCTGGGACTATAGGGTTTAGTGTTTAGTATTTATCTTTTACTATTACAATTTAAACACATAAAACACAAAACAAGGAACATGTCAAAATCAAGACATTCAAGAAATTAAATAAAAATGACCACACACTAGTGTCGCATCTAGTCCAAAGTCTGTCAAACAGGTCAATTTTCAAATTCACTGGCATTTTTCAAACGTTATAATTTGGATCCAGTCCTGGATGGTTGTAGATTGTCATCCATCCTTTCCTGCAGACAGGAGTCTGCAAGAAATCTTCTGACTGTATCTGTGGCAGGAGTTTTGAGGCCCAAATACATAGTTCCGAAATTGAGTAGGTTGATGATGTCAAAAACAGGTTGCAGCACTTTATTGATCTCAGTCCAATATTTTTGAGCAACGGACAGTCCAAAAAGATATGTTTTTTCTTCTGCTTTAAATGCTGTACAAATTGACAAGTTATTGCATTGCCTCTCTGACTTTCAATTCAATCTCACACTGATTTTAGGGATTCCATTTTTTTATTAGACAGGCCACAAGAGTGTTTTTAAATGGTTTTAAATCCACCACACAGGTTTAAAAACAGCAAGGCTGTGTCCTGTCTCTCATCCTTTTCTCCATTTACACCTATATGAACCGCTGCAGCAGGTAAGTAAAGCAAGGCAAGTTTATTTGTAGAGCACAATTCATACACAAGGCAATTCAAGTGCTTCACACAACAGGAAAAATGCATTAGACCTTAGAAATCTGGTGGATAACAAATCGAGGCAGCATGTAGATAAACTCAGACTGGTAGAGATCTCCTGGTCAATTTTGTCAGTTACAGGTATAAAGTGTGTTAGCTCTCTAAGTGTCTAGGTGGTTTTAGGGTTATTATTTACGTTGTGAAATTTATAGCATTTTTATTGCCCTGAACTTATTCATTAAAGAATAATGCAAACTCATTAAACTTGGATGTCAAAATTAGTTCTAACGGCAGCTGAGCTGGAGGGTTTGTTCATCTGTTGCAAACAGAACACATAAAATGACTTTCTGTTCTACATAAAATGAGGTTGTACAGGTACAACTTCTCTTTGTAAATCTCTTTTAGAACCTGGAGTTTTGACTTGCGCACTCCCTTTTCTGTGCCCTGATCGAATCATAAGTTCTTCATAGCACCTTCTGCTTATTTTTAACCATTTTAGCCTTCATAGGGGTGATGGTGTCTAGAACATTCAAAACACTAGATGTAATTAGATGAATTCGAATCATTTACATTAGAACATGAGACATTTTCAAAGTTTATCATTTCCATAAACAGTGCACCTGTGCCATCATTTATGCGTCTCCTCTGAACAACTGCAGGACCAACCGGAGGTTTGGGAGAAACAGACAGGTCAAAGAAGACACAGAAATGATCAGACAGAGCAACATCAACCACATTGACATTTGAAATATTTACCCCCTTTGTAATTATGAGATCTAGAGTGTGTCCTTTGCTGTGGGTGGGGCCACTCTGCTGTGGGTGGGGCCTCTCACATGCTGAGTAAAACTGAAGGTTTCAAGGACAGCATCAAGCTCTTTAGCGTTTCTGTCATAAATATTATCAACATGCACATTTAAATCACCTGTACTGACCAAACCATCAAAGTCTGTGCATACATACCTCGCACCCTTTCTCTTCACCCTTTACACTGCAGACCTCAGACATGACACGGACAGCTGTGTCCTGCAGAAGTTCTCTGATGACTCTGCCATCATCGGACTCATCACGTACAACGATGATGCGGAGTACAGGGGACTGGAGCAGGACTTTGTGGACTGGTGTCAGCGGAACCACCTCCTCATCAACGCGGGGAAGACCAAGGAGATGGTGGTGGATTTCCGCAGACGCCATCCCACTGCCCCCTCACCAGTGAACATCCAGGGACGGGACATTGAGAGAGTGGACTCATACAAATACCTGGGTGTTCATCTGAACCACAAACTGAACTGGACTCATAACACAGACTCACTGTACAGGAAGAGCTCTACCTCCTGAGGAGACTCAGGTCTTTTAAAGGAGACATACTCAAATGATGAAAACACCCCAAAAGACAACCTTTGGGTAACTTTTTAATCTCTAAAAACTGCACAGACCCCTCCCCTCTTTTTGTTTTCTCGTGTTTCAGATTCAAACTTAAAGTTGGGTCGAGCAGATTCTATTAGAACTGAAGTTCATTTTTTTTTGTCAAGCCACATTTCAGTTAAAAACATATAATCAAGATTATATGAAGAAATTAAATCATTAATTAAATCTTTTCACTGGGAATATGAATGAAATTTCTTAAGATTGGGCAGCCTGACTTTTTTGTTTTCCCATCTGTGTGTGACTACAAAAAAAGCACTAGGGGAGGCTGTTTTTACACAGGGCCCTGGGTTGTTTAAATTTTTATATGACTATGTCCCGGTAACACTGAGACACAGTGCATCCTAGCTACGGGAGGTACCAGGTGAAAGATATGTGGTAGATATGTGGTGGGGCTTTTGTTGGTGTAGCAGGTGCTGGGGACACAGGTTTGTGCATTGAAGAGTTCATCATTGCTGACATCAGCACTCTTGATCTTGCTATATTGGGCGTCCAAGGATCTTAATGATTTGATCAGACATTCAAGATAGCTGGGAAGGCCCCTGGGTGAGTGGCGATGAAAAGGAGAGTGGGGATTCTGTAGTGGGAGTAGATGTTATAGGGGGGACCCAGAGCTGCTCTGAGGGCAAGGGCGATGACAGGGATGCTGTCCTCCTTGTCCTCCCCTATCACAGATGAGTCCAAGGCCTTTGATGAGGACTCTGCGGGAAATAACTTTAATGACTCCTGCACTGGCCGCAGTGAATATTGTTGTGGTGCTGCTGCAGATGAGTCCTTCGCCAGAGGCGTTGGAGGTGAATGTGGAGCAGCTGGAGCTGCATCTTTGCTGGGGGTGGTGGAGCCGCAGCTGGTGAATCCTTTGGTGGGGGCTGTCATTGTGGTGCTGCTGATGTTGAAACATTGGCTCGGTCTCTGGCTGATGGAACAGGAATTCTTCTCTCATTCCTCTCTTCTCTAACCATCTGCTCAGGACCCTGTCCAGGCCCAGTCCAATGCCTCAGAGCATGGAGCAGGTTCTCTGTCAGCAACATCACTCCACCTCTACATAGGTGGGGGCCATTTCTCTTAAACAGGTCCTCTCGTTTCCAGAATAGACAGAACTTCTGAATATTGTGCAATCCGCTAGGTGCACACTCTTTGGACAGCCATGTGTTCAGCTGAAGCAGCCGGCTAAACTTGTTTATCCTCCTGTCGATGTTTGGAAGAGGTCCACTTATGAATCTTTTGATTTCCATTTGTGTCTGACCGTGGCTAAACCAGTTACATGTCTACCCGAAGACATTTTGAGTTTTTTTCAGATTCGGAAAGTGTGAATTCAAAGCTTTCCAATGATGTCTCACTCATGTAGATATGATCATATTTGAGTAAGTTGTGGTCATTTGAATGTAAACAACTCTCAAACCCATTCACTGAGAAAACGGGGCTCAAAGTTTCTCACCTGAGTGAGCCCAGAGTCACAGGGGGCGGGGCTCATTTGCATCTCATTGAGATAAGCCCTCCCCCCTGTCACACTGACACCACCTCCCCCTACAGCTGTCACTCAAGACTCAAGAGGAGTGTTGTTATTGATGTGAACTGGACTTGAATTAGAATTCGAAGTTACTATATTAAAATGGAAAAACTTGGATTACAAAAGGCCCTGAATAGAATCAAAGAATAAGAATCAGAATAGAGTTCATTGCATTTGTCGATAAACATAATTCACAGGTGATTCAGTGCAACAACAATGGTGCACTGAATGATTCAACACAAACAACAAAAGATAAGATAAGAGCCTTTAATGTTACAACACAGTAGATACAGGGGGAAAGGACAGTAACTTATAGGAAGTTTAAAAAACACTCTTAATAGAAGAACTCTTATAAACAGATGCCAGGGCCAGGTATACGAACTGCAACGGGTCCATGGCTTTGAATATATGAGATAATAGATATGAGATGTACACCACCAGAGTCCAATTACATCAGAGATCACATCCTCATCCTCTTCTTCGTCTGTGCACTCTTCTGTGCTGTGACTCTCGGCGCTGGGCATGTGATGTCTTTTGCCTCATCAGCACAGAAAGGCCTGATTTTTTTCATGCAGATAGGTCTGCCTGTCAATGTCAATTTTTTTTTTTAACACAATGTGAGAGTTTCAATATAAATACCTGAAGTGCTGATAACTCTTGATCTTTGGAAGCCGTCTGAAGAAGGGACTCAGATGCTTCTGCCAGTCCAAGTTCTTGACAAACACTTTGCCATCCGCCGTTCCAACAAGCTGTGGGATATTGAGGTGAGACTCAGGAGAGCTGTTTTCCACTACCTGATGACAAGGGCGACAATGTAAAAAAATGAGAACAGAAGAAACATATCTTAAGCAGAGAGCAGCACTGAAGTTTTGCCAGGCTAATGTTTACACATTACAGTAGTCAAATCATATAAACTAACCTCAGCGATGTCTTCCAAAGTGTCAACCCTGGTCTTCATGTATGCTCGCTTGATAAGTCCAAAGCCGCAATCAGGGGAGAATTTGGTGTGGCCAGCAATGAGGAAGTGGATGTCCATTGTGTGGTGAAGCTTGGCCCCGTCTGCAGAGGGTAGTAGACAGAGAGAGAAAAGGAGATTAGATTAATACATATGACATTTGATTAAGACGTATATGTCTCTATAATTGCTATTCTGCATTTGCACTATTATTAGTACCTGCTGTGCAAAGTCAAAGCTGTAATGCATCCTGATGTCTTTGCTTGCTGGCGGTGAGGGTCCAAAGACAGCACATTAGATTCTGTTGTAGAGATCTGTGCGTGGCCTGCAGCTTCTGATGTGTGGGAGAAGCTGTTTCCACAGTGATCTGAAGCTTGATGTACAAACTGCAGGCTCACCTGAAAAACAGATGTTGCTTATGGTTAATTATACTCTAATCATTAAAACATGAAAATCACCAAAATAATGTTTTACACTTACCAAGCTCCTTAGCAGACTTCACGTAGAGACCTTAGTCACATGGGTTGGGAGCAACTTCACATGTCAGTCCCTATGGCCAGGATGTCGACCAGGTAGCATTATGGAATGGACTTCTGCATAGTTTTTGATAAACTCCACAACGGCGTGAATCAATTCATGACTGATGAACCTGCGTGAATGTGGCTGTGGGCGCTTCTTCCTCAACCGTGGTGTTGCTCCATTTTCGTCATAGTGTTTGATTATGTCAGTCAGGGTGTCTTTGCCAATTCTGAAAAGGGGAAAAAAAGGATTAGGGTTAACAGTAATATGGGAATAACACGCTTCACAGAAAACAGTTCACATTGTGACGTTAACGGTGTATTTAAGATGCAAAACGCGGAGATATTGGGACATCTGCCCTCGGCTAGCGGGGCTAGCTAGCTCACTTGAGATAACACGGCTCGTAAAAGCAAAACACTTGCAGAACAGCATACCAAAACATAAACATACACTCGAGTTTAAAACCGGCGCACATTAAAGTGATTAAAAGCGGGTGTTTTAGTCGCAAAGCTTACCTGGTTCAGCCGTCCTGTCGTCTCTCCCAACACTGTGCACAGAGAGACACACAGGAAGCTGATAATGGCAAGGCAAGCGCGTGATAGACGTACGTAAGCCACGTGACCAGAAGTGGTATCGGGAGTTGTAGTTTTTTTCTCTTTCTAGTTTTTTTATTTTCTAAAACTAACGCAACTTTGCACGCGACTTTGCATTATCTTTGTATCATTTAAGCTTTGCACCGAGTTTGTTCCAAGGCTGGGTAGACAATTTTGGAAACAAAACAGAGTCACTCCAGTTTAAATTTAAAGTTGTTCCACTGGATGACACTGGAATTTTTTTTAAAGCAAATATCTGTGCTTGTAGCCCATGAATTTCTAGTTGAAAGCATTTGCAAAAGTTTGTTTTCCTTCGGTTGATAAACCTGTAAAAATGTGCTTAAAATTCTTGGTTTAAATCATACTTATAAATAAATTGTATAATAATAAAAAAAAGGAAGACAAAAATAAATAAGGTAGCTTGATTCTCACTGTACTGGAGTGCAATTTCCCATTCGTCTTGTATTTAACCCTTGTAGAAAAAACTGCAGTTGTATTCATCTGGACACTAAGAGTCATTCTCAATCTGCGGATCTAGTCTGAGAACTTGAATACTTGTCCTACTTTGCATAAGCCCTGCCCACAGGGCGGAGCCTCCTGATAATAGCCTGTCCTGTTTTGGTTTTTGTCTACACTGTGAGTTTCACCTGAACCCTAAAAGCCCCTTGTGGTCTCCTTTCAAGCTCGGATCCTCTACCAGAGGCCTGGGAGCTTGAGGGTTCTGCGCAGTATCTTTGCTGTTCCTACACTGCACTTTTCTGGACCGAGAGGTCCGATGTTTTTCCTGGGATCTGCCTAAGCCACTCCTCCAGTTTGGGGGTCACTGCCCCAAGTGCTCCGATCACTACGGGCACCACCGATACCTTCACGCTCCAGACCTTCTCCAGCTCCTCTCTGAGGCCTTGGTATTTCTCAAGTTTCTCATGTTCCTTTTTTCGATGTTCCCATCCCATGTACTGCAATGTCCACCACCACGGCTTTCCTCTGACCCTTGTCAACCACCACTATGTCCGGTTGGTTCGCCATGCAATTCGGTCTGTCTGTATCTGGAAGTCTCAGAGGACCTTGGCTCGGTCGTTCTCCACCACCTTTGTCCTTGGGGTCTCCAGCCCGTACTCTACACAGATGTTTCTGTACACTATGCCAGCTACCTGGTTATGGCGCTCCATGTATGTTGTCCCTGCCAGCATCTTGCACCCTGCAGTTATGTGCGGGATGGTCTCAGGGCCCCCTTGGCACAGCCTACAACTTGGGTCTTGTCTGGTGTGGTAGATCTGGAACTCTATTGATCTAGTGTTCAGGGCCTGCTCCTGTGCTGCCATGATCAGGGCCTCTGTGCTGTCCTTCAGACTGGCTTTTTCTAACCATTGGAAGGATTTCGTGATCTTGGAAGTTTTATCCTGGATAGTGGCGCTAACTACAACATCTGTGGTATGTATCTCCTCCTTTGGCCAACTGATTATTCCTGCCTGGGTATCAGATCACTGGCAGGGCATAACTGTTTATTGCCCGGGACTGGGCAATAAACAGCTGGGCTGTATCGTTCCTTCTGGGAATGAGACCCCCTCTCTGTGGACTACCTTCCCTCTCTTAGTCACCATCCGCCCACACTTCTCTAGTCCGAATGACATTCCGATATCTGAGCTGTAGATACTGGTGGTGTGGATCAGGGAGTCAATGTCCCGCTCGCTCTTAGCATACAGCTTGAGGTCATCCATGTAGAGGAGGTGACTGATGGCTGAGGGGGTTCAGACCTTGGTATTTGCCACATTTGACGAACACTTGTGCAAGCGGCTTGCCATTGATCTCAAGGGTGGTTTTCCACAACCTCATCGAGTTCCCTATGAAGGCTCTTGGAGCCCCCATTGGTGTTCCAACTCCAAGCATTCAATGATCCAAGTGTGTAGCATTGAGTCATATGCTTTCTTGTAATCAATTCGCGCAGTGCTCAGGTTGGTGTGTCTCGTTCTACAGTTACGTGCGACTGTTCTGTCTACCAACAAAAACAAGGCCGTTTCCGTCGCCCGGATCGGCGTCACCGGGGACCATCCTGGAGCCAGGCCTGGGATGGGTGCTCGATGGCGAGCACCTGGTGGCCGGGTCTTACCCCACGGGGCCCGGCCGGGCACAGCCCGAAGGAGCGACGTGGGGCCGCCCTCCGCAGGAGGATCCATAAGGGGCTGGTGCAGAGAGATCTGGGTGGGAGGGGCTTCGGCGACCAGATCTCCAGACACAGAGACTAACTCTGGGGACATAGAATGTCACCTCGCTGGGGGGGAAAGAGCCTGAGCTTGTACGGGAGGTTGAGCGATACCGACTAGATATAGTCGGCCTCACCTCCACGCACAGTTTGGGCTCTGGAACCCATCTCCTCGAGAGGGGCTGGACGCTCCACTTCTCTGGTGTTGCCCGCGGGGAGAGGCGGCTGGCTGGTGTGGGCTTG
The DNA here is from genome assembly GCF_026437365.1 of Eucyclogobius newberryi. Lineage (NCBI taxonomy): Eukaryota > Metazoa > Chordata > Actinopteri > Gobiiformes > Gobiidae > Eucyclogobius > Eucyclogobius newberryi. The sequence continues at coordinate 1,570,709 of NW_027316056.1, forward strand.
CTTATAGCCCCTCAGCTCAGCCGCCACGTGTTGGAGTTCACCCTAGTGAAGGAGAGGGTCGCTCCGCCTTTGGGTGGGGGACAGGTCTCTCACTGTTGTGGCGGCCTACGAGTCCTTGGGAGGAGTACTGGACAGTGCACCGACCGGGGACTCCGTTGTTCTACTTGGGGACTTCAACGCCCACGTGGGCAATGACAGTGACACCTGGGGAGGGGTGATCGGGAAGAACGGCTTCCCCGATCTGAACCTGAGCGGTGTTCAATTATTGGACTTCTGTGCTAGCCATGGGTTGTCCATAACGAACACCATGTTCAAGCACAAGGGTTTCCATCAGTGCACATGGCACCAGGACACCCTAGGCCGGAGGTCAATGATCGAATTTTTGTCATGTCATCTGATCTCCGGCCGCGTGTCTTGGACACTCGGGTGAAGAGAGGGGCAGAGTTGTCAACTGATCACCACCTGGTGGTGAGTTGGATCCGCTGGCGGAGGAGGAAGCCGGACAGACTTGGCAGACCCAAGCGCATTGTGAGGGTCTGTTGGGAACATCTTGTGGAGCCCTCTGTCAGTAGGGTATTCAACTCGCACCTCCGGGAGAGCTTCTCCCATGTCTCGGGGGAGGTTGGGGACATTGAGTCCGAGTGGACCATGTTCTCAGCCTCCATTGTTGATGCGGCTGCTCGGAGCTGTGGTCGCAAGGTCTCCGGTGCCTGTCGTGGCGGCAACCCCCGAACCCGGTGGTGGACACCGGAAGTAAGGGATGCCGTCAGACTGAAGAAGGAGGCCTTTCAGGCCACTCTGGCTTGTGGGTGTCCGGAGGTCATCGACAGGTATCGGCAGGCCAAGCTAGCCGCGGCTCGTGTTGTCGCAGAGGCAAAAACCCGGGCCTGGGAGGAGTTCGGGGAGGCCATGGAGGAGGACTATCGGTCGGCACCAAAGAAATTCTGGCAAACCGTCCGGCGCCTCAGGAGGGGGAAGCAGTGTCTCACCAACACTGTTTACGGTGCGGGTGGAGGCCTGCTGACCTCGACTGGGGATGTCGTCGGACGGTGGAAGGAAAACTTTGAGGATCTCCTTAATCCCTCAGTCACGTCTTCTGAAGAGGAAGTAGAGACCGGGGACTCAGAGGCTGGCTCATCCATCACCCACGCTGAAGTCACTGAGGTTGTTCGCAAACTCCTCGGTGACAGGGCTCCGGGGATAGATGAGATCCGCCCTGAGTACCTAAAGTATCTGGATGTTGTAGCACTGTCTTGTTTGACACGTCTCTGCTACACGTCGTGGCGGTCGGGGACCGTGCCTCTGGACTGGCAGACCGGGGTGGTGGTCCCTCTGTTCAAGAAGGGGGACCGGAAGGTGTGTTCCAACTACAGAGGGATCACACTCCTCAGCCTCCCGGGTAAGGTCTATTCCAAGGTACTGGAGAGGAGAAACCGACCGATAGTCGAACCTCGGATTCAGGAGGAGCAGAGTGGTTTTCGTCCCGGTCGTAGAACACTGGACCAGCTCTATACCCTCCATCGGGTGCTCGAGGGTTCATGGGAGTTTGTCCAACCAGTCCACATGTGCTTTTTGGATCTGGAGAAGGCTTTCGACCGTGTCCCTCGGGGTGTCCTTTGGGGGGTGCTCCGGGAGTACGGGGTCCGGGGCCCTTTGCTCAGGGTTGTCCGGTCCCTGTATGACCGGAGCAGGAGCTGTGTTCGCATTGCCGGCAGTAAGTCAGACCTGTTCCCAGTGCATGTTGGACTCCGCCAGGGCTGCCCTTTGTCACCGGTTCTGTTCATAATTTTTATGGACAGAATTTCTAGGCGCAGTCAGGGGTCGGAGGGTGTCCGATTTGGGGACCACAGGATTCCATCTCTGCTGTTTGCAGACGATGTTGTCCTGATGGCTCCATCAAGCCCGGACCTGCAACATGCACTGGGACGGTTTGCACGGTTTGAGTGTGATCCCACCGGAGGAGTTGGAGAAAGTGTCTGGGGAGCAGGAAGTCTGGGAGTCCCTGCTCAGACTGCTGCCCCCGCGACCCGGCCCCGGATAAGCGGCAGAAAATGGATGGATGGATGGATGTTCTGTCTACCAGGAGCTGATGTTTTGCATCTCTGGTATTTTTGATGCTTTTCTGAGCAGTGCTCATGTATTGATCTATGTGCCCGCTTATCTTAGCCACCATTATACCCGACAGGAGCTTCCACGTTGTGGAGAGACAGGGATCCTTCTGGATCAGGATTGTACGCCCTTCAGTTAGCCATTCAGGGTGAGTTCCATCCCTTAGCAGTGTGTTCATTTGGACTGCTAGGCGCTTGTGGAATGAGGTGAGTTTCTTAAGCCAGTATGCATGCATATCATGTCAAGGCCTGGTGCTGTCCATTTTTTCATGCCCGAGACTCTTTCCTGTATAAGATAAGATAAGATAAGATATGCCTTTATTGTCCACACATGGGGAAATTTTGGTGTTACAACGCAGCTAAAGATACAGGGGGAAAGGACAGATAACTTATATGGTGTTTAAAAAAACACTCTTAATAGAAGAACTCTTATGAACAAAAACAAAAACTCTTATTAACAAAACTCCTGTAAACAGGACCTCTCATATCTTAATAGGGAATGGAGGGAAGAAAATAAAAATAATGTATGTCTGCCACAGTGATGGTAACGGGATTCTGCCCAGGGATGTTGCTGTGTCCTGTCTCAGAGCCATTAACCACTTTGAATCTCAATTATGGCATGCTTCCCTTTCCCATATGCCTTTCCAGTACTGTTCAGTTTCCAGCCTTGGTGGGTCTGCCTCCAACCTCCTTTTCCATGGTGGGTATTTCATCTCATGGTTGCGTTTACGATATCCAAGTGTCTCAAAGATCACTGCTGCTGATTTGTATATCGGCTCATTGGTTTCAGTGATGGTTGTCGTAGGGATAGCTGTCAATGCTGCATTCACATCCTCTAGAACAGGGGTGGCCAACCAGTCAGAGACGAAGAGCCACATTTTTTACTGTGTTACCGCAAAGAGCCACATCATACACATGCCACACATGAACATCACCCCATCCCTTCCTCTTACACACACACCTCTGCTCAGCCAAATTATTATTATTTTTAACAATATCATGTCACACAACCATGATAATGACAGAAATTGACTCCTACAGCGCTAAGACCACAAACCAGTCATTTTCAACAAAGAACATTGTGTCTCACACACAAACTCTCAGTTCAACAAAGTCCAAAACCAAAAATAATTTACATTCCATATTGAAGTTCAATATTGCTGGTTTTCTTTTAGATGAGGGCCGTCTTCCCGTATTCTGGACGGGGTATTTTGAAATGTGGACAGGCATTTTCGAGTGCAAGGACGGGGTCATTTTTATTAATAAATCTCAGAAAAAAGGGAATATTATCATTAAATCGGGCCGGGAAGCGTTTGATTAAAGTCCGCCTCAGCCCGCGCCATGACAGTTTACAAGTGAAAATGTGCATGCTGCGCGCTGATTGGCCGCCAAAGTTTGTCTGCCAAGCCATGGTCCGGAGAATGCCGAAGCTCCACTTCCGTGCGGTTGAGCGGCGCACATGCGGTTGTGGCAAGACCCGTCACCCCGATTCAGCAACTATTGTTCCTGTTCCGGCAAGAAACCGCAGCGCGTGTTGGTCCAGCGGTTAGTGACACGGCTTTCAGTGCAGAACTTCGTGAGATCGAAACCTGACATGATCATTTAATCTTGCATTTTTTTCTTCATCTCCCAACTCATTTATTTCAATATCAAATTAGTTCAGGGGATTTGGCAGCGTTCCTCTCTAGTCCTCTTTTACTATGTAGTTAGGAGACGAGGGGAAAAAAATGCAAGATTCAGAGTTCATGTCGGGTACCGATCTCCCGTATCTCTGCACTCTAAGCAGTGTCGCTAACCGCTGGGCCAACACACGGACCAGTTTCAGCATAGCGCCCGTGCACACTAAAACCCTGCGGGCGCCTCCGCAAACGCAGAGCGCCGTCTGGCACAACACAAACACAAATGTTGATATGAACGTAAAAGAGCCGCATGAAACCAGGCAAAGTGCCGCATGCGGCTCGCGAGCCGCGGGTTCGCCACCCCTGCTCTAGAAGACTTTCTGAGAGTACGTCACTGAGCTTCTGTAATGGGCTTCGGGGATGCCTGTTACCGCTAACTCCCCCCTGACCTGTCGCGCTGGCTCCCCTTGCCATAGCATTTGTGTTGTATCTCATCAGTCTCTAGTTGTGGTAGCAGTTGCCGCTTGTGGATGTTGGAACACTGAGCTACTAGTTGTTTGGTCAATAGTGCCGACCGTGAGTTTCGTACTAGCCATTCATCCCGCATTCACTGCATGTAACCCCTCTGACTAGGGTAACTGGAGAGATAGCAATCTAACTGAGCCAAGTTCTTGCATCTAGCCCATTTCCTCCTTGTTCCAGTTTATTGCCATTGTAAATTAACAGAATTCACAAACATAACTTTGGTGATTTGGTACAACATAAATCAAACAATGATAAAACAACTTATATAAGTCAAAAAGAAACACTATAAAATAAAAATAGGCTATAAGATAAGGCATTGAAAAATAGGCTTACTATGTACAAATTTACACATGCAGTTCAAAAAGTGAACAGTGCAGTGATTAAATTATGGTAAAGTGACCTTGGTAAAGTGGTCCAACGGCAGAGGGAAGGAAACTGTTCTTATGGCGGGAGGTTCTGGTGCGGATGGACCGTGGCCTCCTGCCTGAGGGGAGTGGCTCAAATAGTCCGTATCAAGGGTGAGAAGGGTCGGCTGTGATTTGATCTGTAGACGCCCTGGAGACGCACAGGTCTTGCAGTGATGGAAGTCTGCAGCCAATCACCTTCCCAGCAGAGCGCACAATGTGCTGTAGTCTGTTTATCCGTGGCCATGGCTCCAGCGTACCACACAGTGATGGACTCAATGATGGCCGTGTATAACTGCACCATCATCTGAGCTGGCAGCTTGGCTTTCCTAAGCTGCCGCAGGAAGTACATCCACTGCTGGACCTTCTTGATGAGGAGCTGATGGTGGCTCCCACTTGAGGTCCTGGGTAATGGTGGTGCCGTGAAAGCGGAAGGAGTCTACGGTGGTGATGGGGGAGTCTGTGATAGTGAGGGGGGCTGGGGGAGCTCTGACTTTCCTGGAGTTCACAATCATCTCCACTGTCTTCTGGGAGTTGAACTCCAGGTTGTTACAGCTGCACCAGGACACCAGCAGGTCCACCTCCCTCCTGTAGACAGACTCATCCCCGTCCGAGATGAGCCCGATAAGGGTGGTGTCGTCCGCAAACTTGATCTGTTTTACAAAGTGGCTGGAGGTGCAACAGTTGGTGTAGAGGGAGAAGAGCAGAGAAGTGTCTGAGGCATTCTTCTCCAGCCGCACGCACTGCCTCCACTGCAGGTGGAGTCAGGCACGTTGAGCTGGAAGAGCTTGTCCTGGAGCTGCTCAACGCAGCTCAACGCAGAGCTGTGGACTTCAGCTCTGCGTTAGATGCAGAGCTGAAGTCCACTAACAGGATCTTGTTATAGGCTTCCGGTGAGGGAGCCTATAGCCAAGTAGAGGGCCAGGTTGATGGCGTCGTCCACAAACCTGTTGGCTCTGTAGACGAACTGCAGGGGGTCAAGCAGGGGGAAGGTGAAGGACTTGACGTGGGGCAAGACCAGGCGTTCAAATGACTTCATGACTACAGACGTCAGCACCACAGGTCTGTAGTCATTACGTTCAGCAGCTTTTTGTTGGATTTCCAAAATAGTCTGGTGTTCCTGAACTGTGAGCGTGGTGAGGGAGGTGGGGGGGACCGGGGTTGGGTTGGAGGAGGTGGCCACAGTGGGGGAGGGGGTGTCAAATCTGTAATAGAAAGAGTTGAATTGCTGAGCTAGTTTTTGGTCTGCGTGAGGGGGGGGGGCCTCTGGGCTTGTAATTGGTGAGAAGCCGTAGCCCACTCCTCAGTGATGGGGCTGTTGTTGGCAAACTACTGCTTCAGACGTGTATTGTACTGAGATCTAGCTCTCGACACCTCGAGACCTCCCTGCTAAATCCATACTTCGCCTCTTTGTAGCACACTCTGTCGCCGGCCCTGTCCTGCCTCCTTCTGCTGCCTTAACTGCTTCAGTTTTGGTGGGAACCAGGGTTTTTCTTTATTGAAAGTGTGTGTTGGTATAATGCTCTCCTCACAGAATCGAATGTATGACATCACAGTGTCCGTTTACTCATCCAAACTATCTCTGGCAGCTCTTTAAACCTCTCAGTCTGTAATGTCCAACATAGCTCTTCCACTGCCTCATTGGTCTACTTCTTAGAGGTTCTCACTACAGGTTTGGAGAGCTTCAGCCTCTCTCTGTACGTGGGGATCAGGTTAACCATGACGTAATCTGACGAGCCCAGCACGGCTTGGGCCACGGAGCAAAAGATGTTGCTGACTGTTGTGTAACAGTAATCCAGCTTGTTCTGCTCTCTGGTCGGGACTTTAATAAACTGTCTGTACTTTGATAGTTCGTGGCTGAGATTCCCCTCATTAAAGTTGCCCAGAATAATACACAAGGAGTCCGGGAAGGTCCGCTCCATACTCAGAATCTGGTCCGCTCCTCACGAGTGTAAGAGCTCGCTGACACACAATTTACGAAACAAAAACAGACAAAACAAAGAGCACAGAAACGCAGGGGCAGTCTTCAGCGGCGCCATCTTGGAGGTAACCACTCACAAACAGCAGGCCTAGCAAGGGGCAGATATGTTGTTGAGGGACAATAATTCCTGGACAGCTAGCCTACTAGGAAACCGTGCCCATTTTAATACATCACGCTGGACACTCACACACAAACAGATCAGACACACTGGCAGATCAGGCGAGCAAGGAGCGAGCCTGCAGCTGGGGGAGAAACGAGCATTTCGAATATGAGTGCCCGCTGTTGCACCGGGCGTCACCAACCAAGTTTGTACATGAATCAATCAATCAATCAATCATGAACGTTACAAAAATCAAGTCAGGCTGTGAATGCCTCCCTTTTTCTGTTCGTTGTTGTCGTTCGCTAACACTTGTCAAACCACATCAAGCCAGAGATTCCACTAGTGGTGTGAGTGTTAGCAGTAGTAAAACACAAAAACGAGCAGAGGACACCATTACAATCTCTATCAACTAAAAACAACGAAGCAGGGCTTACGCAACTTCTCAGGAATCTAGGGGGTGGAAAGAATAATAATAATTAGCTGTCAAACAGTACAAAACAAGTCAAAAGAAGTAGCTCTGAAACAATCAGTAATAAGGCTCAAATCTATTTACTTATCTGGCGGTGTAATCGGCTACAACCACCTAGCTGCAACCAGTCGAGTCAACTGGCAGAATGCCGGCGCATGCAGCTGGGGGAGAAACCACCCACCCACGACATGTCTGCGGAAAGCCTACCCAATTTTAACGCAGTGCATTGGACATATGAATACTGAAAAATTAATTATAAATGACACGGCAGTAGTTGTGATAATAATCATTTTTTAATGATTAATTTGATATAAATCTTTATGCCCTGAGGCATTAATTTACTTTATTATTTCTCATTTACCCAATACATGGACATACACTTTGACATTCACATACATACACTCACACTTACACACATTACCATAACAGTACAACCAAAAACATATCATATCTATTTTTTAAATATGTATTTATTTTATTATTATGTCTCCTCTCACATCCTTTATCCCTTCTTTATATTAACGTTCCCTTCTCTCTCTCCTACAAAAAAGTCTATACTCCCTGTCACCTGGTGTTAATAAAAAAAAAAGTAGAATTTAGAGAAAACCATTGTGATGATGCAAATAATACACAGCATATGAGTTTTTCCCCACTTTCCTTCCGAGTAATTCATGTGATACAAGAGTCGGACAAATAGCACCGCTCAGTGTAGTCTTTCAGTCAATCAAATTAAGTCTACAATTCAATTTATGAGCACTGGAGTCCTGTTACCAGCCTTTCCCTGTAACGACAGTCTCCATGCAGTATGCCCCCTGTCCATATCCTGTGTCCACGACAATCAGGTGTTCTGGATGTAAAGGGCTGTGTAAAGAGGGATGTCACAACCCAAAATCACAAGCTTACCCATAATTACACCCACTAAACACCAGGATACTCCGATTAGCCTGTTTTATCTGGAATAGTTTTAATACCTCACTTTCAAATGATCATTTCAGCAGCTTTTCTCGACAACGCCTGACTCAAATTTTCCAAACTAAAGTTGTTCTCAACTCTTTGGAGTAGGGCTGGGAAATACAGTGATGAAAAATTGTGATCTCATCCTTGTTATAATCTACATTTTTGGTGACATTGCCAAATTGTGAGCCACAATTCCTCTGTTCAACGGAATATCACTTCATTTACCTAGAAGTACAAAAGGATATAACAAATTGTTAAGGCACAGCATATGTATGCCAGAGTTCGAATCCCAGCACGATATACTGCATGTCCTCCCTTCTCGCTCATCCCCAATTTCACACTTTCTTCTCCTCTCTCATAAAGCTTTTGAGTAAAAAAAAAAAAAAGGAGACAAGAAAATTTTTTATTGGCGGTGCCTTTGACACTGGTTGACACATATCAACAATGTCCCGAGGGATCCTAGAGGACAATACAAAATGTGAGATAAAACACGCTTAACTTACAACAAGGAAGAGTGCTGTCTCACAATCTCTTGCGGCTTGGGGACTGCCACATTGATTTTATAGAATTGGGCAAATGTTGCAGGCGACGTCCAGAAGACCGTCACGCAGAGGGCATCCATGGGCACTCCGCTCATGGCCGCCCAGGAGGTGGAGAGGCTTCTGGTGGAGTGGCTTTTCACCCCATCCGGATGCTGACGCATCTGAGAAACATAAGGCTGCTCAACGGGTTTGGCCACCCATCGGGAACGGCACTGCGTAGAAAGCGCTTGACCTTGTAAACCTCCAAGGCCCGGAACAGAACGAGAGTGTTTCCAGGCGTCCTTGTGTCAAACCGTGCAAGTTAGAGGGGCTGAGTGCTACTTGAAGAAAACCCCTTAGGTAGGAGACAGGCATCCAGTCAAAGAATGACCCCGAACTATCAGCATTCCACCTGCAGCAGGACTCACCAATAGACAAGGCCTGTAGTTCACCGACCCGCTTACCTCAAGCCATAGCCAGGAGAAAGGCGGTCTTGAATGAAATCCACTTAAGATCAACCTGATCCAACGGTTCAAACGGAGGAGTTTGCAGTGCGTCCAACACCAGGGACAAATTCCAAGACGGGGCTACACGGCATCTAGGAGGGTGAAGCTGCTGCGCCCCCTTCAAGAAAAGTGAAACGTTCCTGTCACTTTCCACCGAGTTACCATCCACATGATCGTGCCAGCAAGATATTGCAGCAACATATACCTTGAGGATCGATGGAGACCACCCCTGATTCAAGAGTTCCTGCAAGAGCTCCAGAGTAGTGGTGTCCAGACCTCGTTTTTGGCACCAAACATTAAAAAGCTTCCATCTATTTGCATACAACCAACATATAGATGGAGCCGTGCACTGGAGATTGTGTCCTCTATCTCTCCACCATACTCTGAGAAAGCCATGCCAGTCTACATCCCATGCAGGAAAATCCAGATCACCTTAACGCTCATCAAGAAACGGTCGTGCTTGTTGCAGACGCGAGGAGAACTCAAAGGCAAGGTGGTCCATACGGGCGGAAAACTTCCTGCTTCTTCTTCTGCTCTGGGGAGGGCATAACAAAGGAGGAAGGCCGCTTTAAACCAGAGGTTTGAGCGGCGGGTAACCGATCTGACCTTGACTCAGTATCCCAGTCAAATGCCGCCGGTCGAGTTATCCGGAATAATGAGGCATCACGACACAATTGGGGCAAGCATCCGTAGTGAGGCCTTGCCTGAAATGCTCCACGCCCAAACATGAGGGGCATAAATCATGCTCATCGTCCTGCTGCATCGGCACCATACAGGCCCTGCAGACCAATGTTTCGAGCATTTCAGATACAAATACCCGCTGTTGCACCGGGCGCCGCCAACAAAGTGTGTGCCTGTTTAAAAAATCAGGTCAGGCTGTGAAAGCCTCCCTTTTTCTTTTCATTGTACAAACTCAACAGAATCAATGGAGGCTAACCCTTGCCGAACCAAGTCAAGCCAGAGCCACTAGTGGTTCGAAAGTGAGTATTAGCAGTACTAAAACAGAAAAACAAGTTGTTTAAGCAGAGGAAGCCACTACACACTATAGCAGCTAAAAACGCTGAAGCAGGGCTAACGCAACTGCTTAGGAATCTAGGGGGGGGGGAGTACGACAGAGTGGGACAAAAGCAGCCACTCGAGCCAACTACGGCAGTAGCACACAATAAACGGAGCAGAAACGAAACCGGCTGCTCAAAAAACGACTGTACAAAACAAGTCAAAAGACAAAGTAGCTCTGAAACGATCCGTAATCAGGCTCAAATCAATATACTTATCTGGTGGTGTAGTTGGCTACTAATGGCTACCTAATGGCAACCAGTTATCAACAAAGTAAACTAGCAGAATGCTGGCGCCTACACAGCCCCTGAAGGATGAGAATACTTGCTGCCTCGACGTAAGTTGCTGGGCAAAGCAAACCAGCAGATAGACAACAATTCAATGTTCCCCTTCAACTCGACACACCTGCATGCAAGAAGAAGAAAAGGGACTGAGCTCTTAGTGTCATGTGACTATATAGACCCACGTAGATCACCGGGAGTTTACAGGTGACTTTAATGTCATAAGATTCTCAACCATGTGCAAAAGATGATCATTCAGTGCCTCTGGCGGCCAGAAGGGATTAAATAGAACTTCTTCCGCTGATTGCTTCACATAAAAGGCAGTTAAAGGACAATACTGTGCAACTCACAAATGATATACATTAGGAAAGAGCACAATAGTGAGTTAAATAAAATACTGCTTTGTATTTCTGCTTTTAGGCTTAATATAACTGTGAAAACCCTGAATTTGAACCCGGAGCAACAACATAAATAGCACAGTTGGTTATAATGTTGGACTGGCATTAGGTTCTGCTCCGTTATTAAGACTCTTAACAGTAGAATGGCCCAGATCATATAGTTGTTTATAATTCAATAAATAATACAATATATTAAAGTACATTACAAACATACATAAAACCAAATGTCCAAGAAAAAAACAACAGATAGGATAGAACAATAAACAAAACCTAATATGACTCTCCCATGAAGTACAAAACGTAGGCTTTGAGTCAGCTTTCCTTATTCATTACATTGCAGTTTAATTAGACATTTCTAAAAGGTCTATTCTCGAATGTGGAACCTGACCACTTTTATCAGTGACTACACCCTAGATCTTGCTATACTACATGTGTGTTTATATTGTGACGAGTGATGCTTGAAGAAGTTGTGAGAAACAGGTTTGCTCAGTTCAGGGTTTTTCCATACAACAACTTTCTTGTGGTCCAACTGTGACTACCCTAAAACGCTACACAGCCCCCATCTAGCCTGATTACTTGTCCCCAGTAATCCAACTGTACTCAACAAAATCTCTCAAATGCAAGGGAAGTCTCAGCTGTCTCAGATATCACCACTGGTAGGCTCAGGGGGGCAACCAAGTACAGCCTGGTTTTGGTCCTCTGAGGGCATTGTCGCTGTGACCAAGGGTTGGTAGGGAGGTCTCTGTGAAGAACTACTACCCTACAGGGACGTGCATTCAGGGGAGGCAGGGCCTCACCTGTCAATCTTGGAAAAAATATATATATATATATTTTTTTTTAAATGAACATTTTGTCATCCGGTATGTATTATAAACCCACTTTCCGTTTGAATCCAATATCTAACAATATTTTGTCAAATAAGAATGTCAAAATGTTCAGATGTTTGCCGTTCAGATACAGGGAGGAGGCAGCACACACACACACACACACACACACAGAGCTAGTGCAATGCAAATGATGTGTCAGTCTCTCTCCCTCTGTTTATAACAAATAAAACACCCTGACGATGTGCTCAGTGCTTCCATATTCTCGATAATGTATGAAATGTATCTCTGAAGCGTGTTTTAGGCTCACAGATTCATTATAAAACCACAGTAAAAGTTCACTCAGAGAGGCTTCATTACATGCGCCTCATGAAAGAGGGTGCTTCTGAGCCCGGCCGTGTGTGGACCGGTTTCACTATCTTCTTCCTTATTATTTTTAATTTAGAATCTTCACAATATGGACGATTATAATTCCAAGTTAAAACGTTTTGCAAATCTGGATTTTCAATCAAAGCAAGAGGTTACACTGGAGTTGAACGGGTTGCTCTAGATGGAGGTATATATCTAAAAACGCTGACATCACTTATGAACACATGTGTTTGACTCCCGCCGGTCCCAAATTTTGTTTTTTTGGTGCCTCACTCGCCCTGAACCTCACCGCACGTGACTGCTACCCTACCCCTCTAAGATATTTTCACCCGATACACATTGTCCGACAGCCTCTCAAGGACAGTGCAAGGCCCCATCCAGTGGTAAAAAAAGCTTATGTGAGTGCCCCTTCTTCCTGACTGGGCTGTAAACACTTTGTTGCCAAGACTAAAATCTTGCCCCTTGCTGCGGAGGTCATAGGCCCTCTTCTGTTAAATTCCTGTGTTGGTGAGGTGTTATGGAATAGGGAGCTCATGGATAGCCCGCAGCCGTTCTACCAGGTTGAAAAAGTAGTCCAGCCCTGGCTCCCCTCAAACTTCTGGCTCTGGAGGCGACCCAAAAACAAGGTCCAAGGGCGTGTGTAGCTCGTGGCCAAACATCAATACAGCAGGAGTACACCGTGTTGACTCTTGTACAGCCGTTCTCTAAGCCCACAGAAGCCCACAGGACCAAGGGAAGGTGACAGTCCCAGTCTCGCTGTCAAATGCTGGTGAGGATGGCAAGCTGTGTGGCAAGTGTTTGGTTAAAGCGTGGACCAGGTGGTCCTGGTTTTCTTCACTTCTAGTCGCAGACACACCTTCTGGAACACTTTAGCTTAAAATTTCCGCCCTTGATCACCATGGAGCAGCTCTGAAACTCAAAATCAGCAGAAGAACTCGTCCACCAGCTTCTGGGCAGTGGTGACAGCACTCTGATCATGAACCGCATACACCTCTGGCCTCTTTGTGAACTAATCCATAGCCACGAGGACATACCGATTGCCTTGATCTGTGACAGGGAATGGGCCCAAATTGTCAACACCGACCCTCTCCATTGGTTCCCCCACCTGATACTGCTGCAAAGGGGCGTGGGATTGACAAGTAGGCCCTTTTCGTGCAGTGCAGACATCACATCCATGAACAAACTTCTCCATGTTGCATCTGCTTATCTGGCCAGTAGAAATAAGAAGAAGCATGGTCAGTCCGCAGAACAAACCGCCATACAAGTACGGTCGGAAATGGCGAATACCTAAGACCACTGTCAGCAGCTCCCGGTGGGTGACACAATAGTTCCTCTTTGGTTTGGTTAGTGAACGACTGTAATAGGAAATTACATGTTCCCCATGCTCCCCTTCATGGGAAAGCACAGCACCAAGACCCACAATGCTGGCATCAGTGTCCACAATAAACATCTTCTTTGGATCTGGATAGGCCTACACCGGTGCTTCAACGAGGGCACAGCAAAGGTGGTTGAATACTGCAGCACACTTGTCCGTCCATTGAAAAATATGGCCCTTTTGGGTCACCATGTGGAGTGGGCTTGCAATGGTGGAAAAGTCCTTGATGAACCTCTGGTAAAAGGAAGCCAAGCCAAGGAAACTGCCCAACTCAACAATGTCATTGGGGGTCGCTCACTCTTGGCATCTCTTAAATCTTTTCCTGTGCTACCATCTGCTTAGGCAATGGCAGTCAGCCTGGGGAGAAGGCGTATAGGGCGGGCCTCTCTTTTGTCAATGTCATTGAGGACCAGATTGGTGTGAGTGCAGTCTTCATCCTTGGCAGAAAACACATCAACGAACAAATCAAGAAAATGTTTTAGTTTGTCTTGTTGATCGGAATCCAGACCAAACCGCTGGCAGGTCTCCCTGGGGCGCTGGCGGTTCTGTGCAGCTGGCGGCTCACTCTGCGGCGCTGCCAGCCCTCTCTGTGGCACTGCTGGCGCTCTTCTTCTGATGCTGCACCCCCAATGGCGGCTCTGTTCTGGACACAAGACAGCATGTTTTCACAATGTTCCCCCAATTTTGTATGTGTCTGGGCAAACACACTAGCTCCCTGGGCACTCCGAGGACCACAGTGAGCAACATCAGATGTGCACGCTGTTGCCACGCCTGTTCAAAACCTTGCATCATAGCAAGTTACATTAAAATAATCAACTAACAGCAGCAATTTTTATTAGTTTACTTATATTGCAAGAAATTAGGCCCACTTAAAATGAAAAATACAAAAATCCTGTTGTTCATGAGCTGTATAGTAGTTATATGTGAGAGTCCTGCTTTGGCCTGGCTGTGGTCCAGTGGCACAAGCCATTCCATCCTAAAATAACCACATTTCTTTTTTACTTTGGCTTGGTGAGTGGATGTGTCCCTGGCGCTGCCCGTTCATTTCGCCGTGATAAGGGGTTGCGTCTTTTAACTCCGCCGCATTATTGTTAGCTAGAACCTGCAAGGTGCATATGGGCAGGGCACTTATGCACTATCAATGCTCTGATTGGCTGTGTAGCGTATGTAAACCGTATTGTATCATTGGCTGGACACCTGTCACTGACACTGACAACGATCCTTACTGTATAGTAGAAAAAGCTTCAGTTGTAGTCATCTGGACTCAGTTTGAAAAATTAGACGTTTCGACTCTCATCCAAGAGTCATTGTCAATAAAAGAATTTAGATCGAGAACTCCGATATTAATACTCTTCTGTGGTAAGACCCACCCATTGGGCGGAGCCTTCCTGAAGTAGAAAGAGTTGTTTGTTTCAACAGAAACTCCCCCCTTGTATCTACCGAGCTAGCCTATTCAGAATCTTAATGGGCTATTAGAATCCTCTTTGTCTTTGTGAGACCCTGGCTCAACCACCCTGAGTACCTGATTAGCATCCGAATGTCCTTGTCCTGGTCCTCTACCTTTCCAGGGGTTCAGTAACCCATTATAAATAACATCCATCTTGAAGCCTCTAATCACTCGTTTGAAGACGGTGAGGTGAAGGTTTTAAGCAGGGAGAAAAGATGGTTTGAAAGAGGAGTCAAGGAAGCTATTTTTGTTAAAAAAGAAAGACCTTCTTTAAACAGAAATGGAGGGCTAAGGTTTAATCTTCCTGTTATTTAGTCTTTGCACCGGTCTGGCCACAAAAGGGCCAAAAGGACCACGGAAAAGGCCCTTGAGTCGAGCCTGTGTACACCACGGAGTATGACGGTGTTTTAAGTAGCCATGTGGCTAGCAGTTGATTGGCCGAAAAATATCAACAATGGCTAGCTAGAAATAGGTGATGCCCCCCCAGGAGCCCTGGAAAAAGACCCGAAAACTACACATTTAACAGCTTATTGTATACGTTTAAGACAACCAATAGTGTTATCTGAAGCACAGAGGGGCTCATTCATAACTTCAATTTGCAGATTCTGCAAAAAAACGAAAATCACACATTTGAAAAAAAAATATCTTATTTTGGCTTTATCTCAGTTTGGTCCGGGCCGACTTGTGGCGTTTTTTACCGTGGCCAGTCACATATGCATAAAGTGAGCACTCTCGCCGTCTACAACAACAACACGCCATCATGCACACGGCGTCAGTCAGACCCGGCGGCTACGAAAGCACAGACAACTGCCTTGATGTGAAAATATCTTGCAACTTACTTTTTCAAATATCCAAGTCGATATTTCACGAGGTTTAGGAAACTCTTCCGTAAAATGTCGGTAGCATAACATTGGACCAGACTTGGTATACATCGTACTAAAACAATGTTCGGCGTAGCAAATCGTGTCCAGAGCTGCCCTCTACCTTTCCGTTTGGGCAACTCAAAGAGCCTGCTTCCCTCTTGAGAGCAGTGCATTGCTACACATCTCCGTGTCATTGCAGATAACAGCAAAATTCGGCGTATAAAAAAAAATCTGCTCAATTTAGCGCATGTCAGATGAGAACAGTATACTTCCAGCCACTGCAATCTCCCGATGTGACATCACTGATTTTGCGACCGCAGTCGAAGCATTCAGTTACCAAGGCGGTTACCAAGGCGGTTGCTATGGTGCGTTCTCGGGTTTGGCGGAATGAACTTGGTTAAAACTAACCTTCCAGACTTCATTGTGAAAAAATGAAAGCTATATTCCACTTATTAACCGACTTTGCAGCCCATCTTTAATGTTGTGCAGGGGGTTCCTGTACAGGCCTTACTGTACAGGAGTTATTATAACCAAGAAATTAGGCAAGGCAAGGCAAGGCAAGTTTATTTGTAGAGCACATTTCATACACAAGGCAATTCAAAGTGCTTCACAGCAGGAAAAATGCATTCAAATCACAAAGAAATTACAGAAACAGAAATACAATAAAATTAACTAAATTAAGAATTATCAATCCAACTGATTTTCTAAACTAATAAAATCACAAACAAAAGAGAAGAGTGCAAAGAAAAAAGCCTTTCAGTCATATGCGCAGCTAAACAAAACTGTTTTTAGCTTAGATTTGAACATTGTCAGAGTAGAAGCCTGTCTCACATCTTCAGGAAGACTGTTCCAGATTTTAGCTGCATAAAACTGAAACGCAGATTCCCCATGTTTTGTCCTGACTCTGGGCACCAGCAAGAGGCCGGTCCCTGAGGTCCTCAGAGTCCGAGATGGTTCATATGGCACTAACATATCCAAGATGTACTTTGGTGCTAGGCCATGGAGAGACTTGTACACAAGCAGAGCTGCTTTAAAGTCTATTCTCATAACCACAGGGAGCCAGTGCAGAGACCTGAGAACAGGACTAATGTGATCATACTTCCTTGTTCGAGTCAGGACCCGAGCAGCAGCGTTCTGGATGTACTGCAGCTGTTTTACAGCTCGTTTGGAGAGGCCAGTGAGCGGCCGTTACAGTCTAATCTTCTGGAGACAAACACATGGATAAGTCTCTCTAAATCTGGTTTTGACACTATATTTTTGATTTTGGCAATGTTTTTTAGATGGTAAAAAGCTGCTGATGTTATTGATTTGACGTGGCTATTAAAGTTCATGTCTGAGTCCATTATTACCCCCAGATTTCTAATTTGGTTTGTAGGTTTTAGAGCGAGACTCTGGAGGTGACCGCTAACACTTTCTCTTTGTTTCTGTGGGCCAAAAACGATTATTTCAGTCTTGTCTGAGTTCAGCTGGAGAAAGTTGTTTTGCATCCACACACTGATCTGTTGGATGCAGTGACAGAGTGAATCTACTGGTCCATAGTCACCTGCCGATAGTGAAACATAGATCTGAGTGTCGTCTGCATAATTGTGATAGGACACATTTTCACTGCGTATCAACTGACCTAACGGCAGCATGTAGAGGTTGAACAGAAGGGGACCCAGGACTGACCCTTGGGGCACTCCACAGGTCAGGGTCATGTGGTCTGAGACACAGCTACCAATTTCAACAAAGTACTTCCTGTCTTCCAGATAGGACCTTAACCAGTTTAGGGCAGTGCCAGTGATGCCCACCCAGTCCTCTAGTCTCTGTAAGAGGATCCCATGATCGACAGTGTCAAAAGCAGCACTCAGATCTAACAGAATTAAGACTGAGGCTTTGCCCGTGTCAGTGTTCAGGCGGATGTCATTTGTCACCTTGACAAGAGCAGTCTCAGTGCTGTGATGAGGTCTAAAACCTGACTGAAAAACATCAAATGAGTTGTTTATTAAGAGGAAATCTGTGAGCTGTTGGTAAACAACCTTTTCAAGGACTTTGCCCAAAAATGGCAGATTAGAGATGGGCCGGTAATGACTCAGTACTGCGGCATCAAGACTGCTCTTCTTTAGGAGAGGCTTTATGACCGCAGTTTTCAAAGACATTGGGAATGTTCCAGATTGAAGCGACATGTTAATTATGTGAGTGAATGGTGCTAACAAACTGTTCAGCACAGACTTTAGAAATCTGGTGGGTAACACATCAAGGCAGCATGTAGATGAACTCAGACTGGTGATGATCTCATGGACAGTTTTGTCAGTTACTGGTGCAAAGTGAGTTAGCTCTAAGTGTCTTGGTGGTTTTAGGGTAATTTTTTGCATTGTGGGATTTATAGCATTTTTAATGCCCTGAACTTTGTCATTAAAGAATAATGCAAACTCATTACACTTGGATGTGGAAATGAGTTCTAACGGCAGCTGAGCTGGAGGGTTTGTTAATCTGTTTACTGTGGCAAACAGGACACGCGAGTTGTTACTGCAGCTTCCAATTATTTCAGAAAAATATCTTTCCCTAGTTCTACATAAGATTAGGTTGTACATGTTCAGCTTTTCTTTGTAAATCTCTTTTTGAACCTGGAGCTTTGACTTGCGCCATTTCCGTTCGGCCCTGCGGCACTCCCTTTTCTGTGCCCTGACCGAATCATCATTTCTCCACGGCGCCTTCTGCTTATTTTTAACCATTTTAGCCTTTATAGGGGCGATGGTGTCCAGAACATTCAAAACACTAGATGTAACAGAGTTCAACAAATCATTTACATTAGAACATGAGACATTTTCAAAGTTTATCATTTCCATAAACAGTGCACCTGTGTTATCACTTATGTGTCTCCGCTGAACAACTGCAGGACCAACCGGAGGTTGGGGAGAAACAGACAGGTCAAAGAAGACACAGAAATGATCAGACAGAGCAACATCGATCACATTAACATTTGAAATATTTACCCCCTTTGT
Organism: Eucyclogobius newberryi; assembly: GCF_026437365.1. NCBI lineage: Eukaryota > Metazoa > Chordata > Actinopteri > Gobiiformes > Gobiidae > Eucyclogobius > Eucyclogobius newberryi. The sequence continues at coordinate 1,589,496 of NW_027316056.1, forward strand.
AATTATGAGATCTAGAGTGTGTCCTTTGCTGTGGGTGGGGCCTCTCACATGCTGAGTAAGACTGAAGGTTTCAAGGACAGCATCAAGCTCTTTAGCGTTTCTGTCACAAATATTATCAACATGCACGTTGAAATCACCTGTAATGACCAAACCATCAAACTCTGTGCATATGACTGAAAGCATCTCAGTAAAATCATCAATAAAACTTTGGCAGTGCTGGGGAGGCTTGTATAAAACAATGAAGAGAATGGATGGAGACCGTTTTAGCTCCATTTTAAAGGATACATACTCAAATGATGAAAACACCCCAAAAGACAACCTGCGGGTAATTATTTCATCTCTAAAGACAGCACAGACTCCACCCCCTTTTTTGTTTTCTTGTGTTTCAGATTCAAACTTAAAGTTGGGTGGAGCAGATTCTATCAGAACTACATTTCCTGTGTTTTTGTCAAGCCATGTTTCAGTTAAAAACATAAAATCAAGATTATAAGAAGAAATAAAATTATTAATTAAGAGAGATTTGTTACATAAGGATCTGACATTTAGCACAGCAAGTTTCAGACTAGTTTCAGTGGGACTGGGCTTTATCTTTTCACAGGGAATATGAATCACATTTCTCAGATTGGGCCTGACTCGCATTTTGTTTTTCCATCTGTGTGATGATGTGACTACAGAAATAGCACTAGGGGGGGCTCTTTTTACATAGGGCCCCGGGTTGGTTTGATTTTTAATGTGACAATAAGTCCCGGCAACGCTGAGACCCAGTGCATCCTAGCTAAGGGAGATACCAGGTAAAAGGCGAGGTTGGATGGGTGGTGGGGCTTTTGTAGCCAAGGAGAGTTTGGGACCAGGTGAGAGGCGAGGGGGGATGGGTGGTGGGGCTTTTGTTGGTGTAGTCGGCATAGCCCTTGCTATATTGGGCGTGAGTGGAGCCATCTTAATGCCTGATTTGATCAGACTTTCAAAATGGCTGGGAAGGCCCATGGGTGAGAGTGGAGATGAGAAGGAGAATGATGAATCTTTAGTGGGAGTAAATGTTGCAGGGGGAACCCAGGGCTGGTGTGAAGGCAGGGGCGATGACAGGGATGCTGTTGGGCTTGTCACAGATGGGTCCAAGGCCTTTGAAGATTGTTCCTTTGCTGGAGGCGGTGGAGGTGAATGTGGAGCAGCTGGAGCTGAATCCTTTGCTGGTGGTGGTGGAGCAGCTGCTGATGAATCCTTTGGTGGAGGCTGAGGTTGTGATGCTTTTGATGTTGAAACATTGGCTCGGTCTCTGGCTGAGGGAGCAGGAATTCTTCTCTCATTCCTCTCTTCTCTAACTATCTGCTCAGGACCCTGTCCAGGCCCAGTCCAATGCCTCAGAGCGTGGAGCAGGTTCTCTGTCAGCACCCTCACTCCACCTCTGCATAGGTGGGGGCCATTTCTCTTAAACAGGTCCTCTCGTTTCCAGAATAGATAGAAGTTCTCAATATAGTGTAGTCCTCTCGGGGGACACTCTTTGGACAGCCATGTGTTCAGCTGAAGAAGCCGGCTAAACTTGTTTATCCTCCTGTCGATGTTTGGAAGAGGTCCACTTATGAAAGTTTTGATTTCCATTTTATCAAGCACGTCGAATAACTTCAAGAAGTCTTTTTTCAAAACTTCTGTCTCTTCCCGCGGCATGTCCACTGCACCCACGTGCACAATCAGCTGTTTAGCTCCTCCATGCTTAGCCATAATATTTGGAAGGAGTGACGTTATCTCAGAAACAGTGGCGCTTGGAAAAGAATGTGTGTTTATCTTTTCATGCGTCACGTGACTTATCGCCCCGTCTCCTATCAAAACAATCCGTGTGACCTTGGCTTTTGGCACAGTTCCTCCTTGCTGTATTTTGGCCAGGTAATGACCATTGTAACCCTCTGACTAAGATATGCTTCAAAGCTTATACATTGGAACTTTCAAGGGAAATCAATATAACATAAAATAAATTAAAAACAAATGGGAAAGAGAAGGTAATCTTGTTTTGACGCAAGAGTTGGAGAAATGTGTGTACATATCAGTGGAGAACCACAACATCATACTAGCAAAACTGTGGCAGCTAGGAGGCAAACCACTATCACATGTTCTGGGACTCTCCTCTTGCCCGGAAATATTGGACTGAGATCAATAAAGCACTACAGACAGTCTTTGACGTCACCATTCCACTTGATTTCAGAATAATGTACTCTGGCCTCATAACCCCAGCCATGGACACTGTGAATGTATACCTCTGAGCATACTCCTGACCGCAGAAAATAAGGCCATCACACAAAAATGGATGACACAAACTGCACCGACAATCAAGGACTGGACACAAATTCTAACGGTGGCTGCCCACAAGTCTGAAGGTTCACTAGTCCGAAGGTTCACTCATCTGAAGGTTCACTAGTCCGAAGGTTCACTAGTCCGAAGGTTCACTAGTCCGAAGGTTCACAAGTCCGAAGGTTCACTAGTCCGAAGGTTCACAAGTCCGAAGGTTCACAAGTCCGAAGGTTCACAAGTCTGAAGGTTCACTAGTCCGAAGGTTTACTCGTCTGAAGGTTCACTAGTCCGAAGGTTCACAAGTCCGAAGGTTCACTCGTCTGAAGGTTCACTAGTCCGAAGGTTCACTCGTCTGAAGGTTCACTAGTCCGAAGGTTCACAAGTCCGAAGGTTCACTCGTCTGAAGGTTCACAAGTCCGAAGGTTCACTCGTCTGAAGGTTCACTAGTCCGAAGGTACACTCGTCTGAAGGTTCACTCGTCTGAAGGTTCACTCATCTGAAGGTTCACTAGTCCGAAGGTTCACTAGTCCGAAGGTTCACTAGTCCGAAGGTTCACAAGTCCGAAGGTTCACTAGTCCGAAGGTTCACTCGTCTGAAGGTTCACTAGTCCGAAGGTTCACTAGTCCGAAGGTTCACTCGTCTGAAGGTTCACTAGTCCGAAGGTTCACAAGTCCGAAGGTTCACTCGTCTGAAGGTTCACAAGTCCGAAGGTTCACTCGTCTGAAGGTTCACTAGTCCGAAGGTTCACTCGTCTGAAGGTTCACTCGTCTGAAGGTTCACTAGTCCTAAGGTTCACTAGTCCTAAGGTTTACTCGTCCGAAGGTTAGGGATTGGGGTTGGGTTAGGGTTAGGGTTTGGACTGGTGAACCTTCGGACTTGTGGGGTGGAACCATTATAACATTTGAAAAATAACATTTGAACTTAATTTGAAAGATGACCTTTTTGAGACTCTGGACTTGATGGGACTTATTTGTAGTGGCATTATTTCATGGATCTCCTGTCTTTGTCTTGTTTTGATCTCTGTGTCGTGTTTTCAGTGTTTAAAATTTTAAACTTGGGGAGAACTAGATTACATGGGCGCACAAAACTAACACTTTATGTTCCTTGTTACTAAGTAATATGAGTACTAATGCATTACCAGCTAACACGTTACCCAGAACTCTGACGATAAAACATGTGTAACAAGTATCTGTGGCATTTAGCGTTAAAAACATCCCTTTATTCAAGGATAAACACATTGTATCCAAGCACAGCAGTGTAAGCATCAATAAAACCAATAATATCATAATCTGCAAGTGTGAACAATTTGCTGAGTTTATACTGATATACTGAGTATCAACCGTTTCATACAGGGCGTCAGTTTGTGTCTCAAAAGGGAAATGTCTAATTTAGTGATTGTGAAAGTTATTCAGCACTATAACTATAAAATGGGTGTGGTTTCTCAAGGTGTTGGTCGACGTAGTCGGGTAGCAGAAGAAGAACTCGTTGACGCTAGCTTCTATATTTCAAAAGGTGTTTATTTACAGAAACAGCATCAATACAACAGACAAGCCGACATTGCCTGGGAGCTCCTCTATGGTCAGATCTGGAGTCACCCCCTTCTTAGTTTTACAACAGTTTTTATAGTTAGTTCCAACGGCCTTCACAAAAGGGTAATCCCCTTTGCCTGTCGTTTGATCTCTTCTAACATTTACCAGATGTTGAGGCCCCAGAGTGTCAGGATACTGGTCGATAAAGAGATACCTCACCGGGTACCAGAGAATTCACCCAATAGCTAACTATATCTTTGCAAATCACTGTTTGTTCAGTATGAAGGGGGTTTAGAGATTCGTGCAGGAATTCATAAAATCACACAAAGCTGAATTATTTTGTCCACCAATGGTAAAGCGAACTGATGATTAACGAATAAACAAAACTTTGAAGATCGATTATAAAGGGTAAAAACCAAGAATAGCTAACAAAAGTTGGATCCTTGGGAAGCCAAACCTAACTCTTAAATGCGCTTGAAATGGACCGAACTGGTGATGATCAACAGGTAAAAGTGAAACGAGGCCCAGCTGAAGCTTTGTCTAACGCTTTTACCGAGCCTAGATAAGGTGATCTCTTCTACGATCAGATTTTTTTTGGGCCATTTCCTTTCTCTCAATACATTTTTTGTACATTTGGGAGCGCTGATGCACCAAGTTTTGTGACTTTTCATCAACGTTCACTGGGTGAAAAATAGGGGGGTTGGCTTCGCACAGCCTTACTGAACTAATAGGCCTCTCGCTAGCTTGTGGCGCTGGGGGCTAATAATAACGGACTAAAAATCAATTTTAAGAATATTTTAGTTTGTTATTTTACAAACATTATTACTATAGTAAATGTTTATTTTGTTCACATTTTGATTTATTGGCTGTTTGCCAAACTAACACATTTGGAACAGTTAAGTGAGTGTACGTGAGAAAAGATGATCCATTTGTGCTGGCTTCATTTACTATAGTGTTAAAATGAAAAAGTAAACTCTTTTAAACTCACTTTAGGTCTCTCAGGCACAGTTATCTTGAGACAACATCCGTAGCTGTTACTCAGGTCCGTTCTGATAATTCCTTCATGCAATTTGTATTATTTTCATTAAAATGAGCAATGCAATGGGGCCAGCTTCTACACTGAGTGTATTTAAAAAATGAGCTGGTTATCTCATCTGTAACGGTCTTAACATGGCCAGCTCTAAAATAAATTGACCAAGCAGAGGTTTTGCTGAAACTTAAAGCTTTTGAAGAATTTTCTTTATATAGAATATGGCCATACAGGCATCTGAGAGAGGCCCAAAGGGAACCCGGATATCCACGGGGACCAGGTTGGTGACCCCTGAATTAGAGTGATATTTCACTAAATTATGAAATACAGTACATATGAAGGGAGTGTCTACCGAAACTGCCATGTTATTTTGTGCCGTGCTATTTGACCGTGCCGCGGCTCTGCAGCCACGGCCACATAAAACAGGCTTTAATCTTTACCAGTGGAGCATTATGGATTGGTAGTTTGGACTAGTTGTATCAGTCTCAGAGCCCTCTTTCACACTTGCCTGTGTGCTTGTCCTTATGTAACTCTCTGCATGTTTCTGTGTTACAGATTGGGATCGTTGGTCGCACAGGAGCAGGAAAGTCCTCGCTGACCCTGGGATTGTTTAGGATTCTGGAAGCAGCAAATGGCAGGATCTGCATCGATGGAACTGACATCTCACTCATAGGCCTCCACGATCTGAGATCCAGATTAACCATCATCCCACAGGTAGGGAAAGCTTTTCAATTAAACTGGGCCTCTGTTACACTGCATATTACTGATATGATACAGCTAGAGTTTTCAATGTACTTTCAGTTCAACCTGAACAAAGTCAAGTAAATGCGATCCTACTCAAACCATGTCATTATTTCGTTTATGTACAAAACAACACAATAAGAACACAGTTTCTCTAACAGTCAGCCTTGTGAATAATGAGCACTTTGACATGGAGTGAAAAAATGCTACGCTTTTCTTTCTTTTTTGACATTTTTATATATATATATATATACAGCAGACTTCTGGGTATGACATCCACTCGCTACGCTGCTGCCTAAACAAATTTTGAAAATCCCTGTTTTACTCACTCAAAATCCCTGTTTTACTCAAATTCCAAGAAATGATGCGCTCGTGTTGAGTTCTGCAGCGGTTGGCTCAGCTTGTGCACTTTCTCCCGTGCCTTCTGACTGTGACATCTTTGCAGAATACTATCAGTAGTAGTGCACCAGGTTTGCAATACAGGACATGAGCACTGTTGTCCGCTCTGTTTTCGGAAGAGAAGTGACAGGAGGCTCCGCCTTTATTATTTGAACAGAACGTAACCTTACGCCGAACAATATAGTGCCAACATATGCGGTGGTACACATCGCTCTCTAACACCCCCACTCGATGGTGCCACTCACATTTCAATTAACATCAGTTACCAAACATATAATCACAAAACTTTTCAATGTTTGCTCTTGTAGCAGATTTTGTGAACACATCTGCGACCATGTTCTCAGTACCCAGTCTGCATCAGAGAATGCCATTACTTGTACACAAGGAGTATTTTACCCTGCAACACATCAGACCTGATAAAGTGGTATTTAATGTCTACATTTTTGTTCCACTAGCGGTTTACAGGGTTCCTCGCAAGACGTATAGTCCCTTGGTTGTCCTCGAAAACCTTTGTTGTTGGCTCAAAGATAGGATCCATGTCCCTCAAAATTTGTGTGAGGTAAAGTGCTTCTTGAATAGTAGCGGCTAGCGTCACATATTCTGCTTCACACGTTGACAGTGCAACAGTTTGCTGCTTCATTGTTTTCCACGAAACAATCGCACCGTTCTGGTTCAGACTGTAGCGTAGCCTGTAATGCTCTTTCTGTCCTCTAGGTCGTTGGCCCAGTCTGCATCAGAGAATCCCATTACTTGAAGTTTAGTGTCACATTTGTGGTAACACAACTCATAGTCCTTTGTCCCTTGTAGGTACCTGTACACATGCATTAAAGCGGTCATGTGTTGCTCTCTAGGATCAGACAGATATTGTGACAATCTGCTCACTGGCTGCTCAACATACGCTTGTATTTTCTTTGATCAGTTTGACCCCTTCTGGAGTCAAATCACACTTTATTTCACTAGGAGTTGTTCTGGATTTGTAATCAGACATTCCAAACCTTTCCAGAATTTTGGTAATGTATCTGGTCTGGTTCATTTTGATAGAACCCTTTTTTTGTGTGAAATCAATCCCTTAGAAATGGGTAAGTTGTCCGAGGTCTTTTCAGTTCCTCTTTGACCTGGGCAAGACACTTAATCCAACTCGCCCCCCAGTGTCTGCGTATATCTGGGGTGTGAATGTGTGTGTGAATGGGTGACTGGTTCCTTGATGTAAAAGCGCTTTGAGTACCTTGACGGTAGAAAAGCGCTATATAAATGTGACCATTTATATCATCAACCCAACAGAATTACCTTTTCATTTTCAGACAGTTTTGTGTAAATACAGTGGTCTGCCTGACATTGCTCAAAGTTCTTCTCAAGCAAGAAATTGTGAAGCATAATGTTCCAATTTCTGCCCAATTGTTTAAGCCCATAGATTGGTTTATGCAATTTACACACCAGTTGTGCACCATTTTTTGGTTTAGCCTGAAAACCTTCTGTTCCATGTATATTTTGCAGTCAATAGGTGCATGCAAGTAAGCTGCTTTAACGTCCATTTGATGTAGTTTCAAATCATGCTGTGCTGCCAGCTGCATCAGTACACGTAGGGAAGTCAAATTAGCAGTGGGTGAGAATGTCTCTGAATAGTCCAGTCCCTCCACCTGACTGTATCCTTTTGCCACATACCTGGCTTTGTATGTTTCATTTCCCCGGTCATCTTCTTTGAGAGCATAAACCCACCTTCGCCCCACTGTCTGTCTACCCTCTGGTAACAGTACAAGTGAGAAGGTGTCATTTTCTTTAAATGTCTCCATTTCATCTCTCATTGCCTTTTTCCAGTTGTCAGCCATTGGTGATGCCAGAGCCTCTTTAAAGGTTTGTGGCAGCCCAACTGTAGCTCGGTAACAGTAGTCGATAGTTAACTCACTGCTCTGCAGTGTACATTCTTAGTCATCCAAGTACTTTGGTTTCTTTCTAATTCTACCTGTAAGTGGAGTCTGTGTATCAGTCTTTGCGTCACTGTCTGGGTTAGAAACTTGTTCGTTGTTTGTTTGTTTGTTGAGTCACTTCAGTTGGTGCCGTTATCCACTCAATGTAGTGGTCCTCTGCTTGGTCCATGTCAGTCTGTGTCTGACTCTCAGTCACTTATTTTGTTATGAAGTGGACCAACCTGTGTTTTTGAACTTTGTTTGTCTCTATCAGATAAGCCGGTGAATTACCTGTTTTGTTCATACATGACACAATCTGAACCAAACTTTAATGTTTAACAAATCTGGTCTCTTGCCAGTGAAGAGGAAATAAGATGTCTCCCCTGTACAGTAACACCTGTTTCTTATGATGGCTGCAGTTCTAGCCACATAGGGCCATAGCTCGTTTGGTAGTCCTGATTCTATCAACAGGCAGTGCACCATTTCAAACAGTGTACGCCAGTTCCGCTCTGCTGTCCCATTCTGATGGGGAGAGTAGGGTGCTGACCTCTTATGCTTAATAGTTGTCCAACAGTAGTGACTGATACTCCTCAGCAACAAACTCTGTCCCATTGTCTGATCTCAGGTGTTTCACTTTACCGTAAGGTGCTGTGTCTGCCAGGAACTGTTTTGTAGCTTCTACTGCCTTGTTTTTCTTTTTAAGGAAAGACACATAAATTGCACCAGAAAAATCATCAGTGAAAGTGATTGCATATCTGTACACTTCAGGTGACTCTGTGGCTATAGGCCCATCAAGGTCTGCATGTACGAGCTCTAAAGGGGCTTTGGCTCTTACCTCTGCCTCTCTGTTTCTGCTCTGGGTGAATGTTCCCTGCAGACATGTCTCACACTGGTTAGGTTTGCATTTCTATCTTTGATTTTCATGCCATCTACAACTGTTTCACCATAGTTGCAATGACACATTTTCTCATGTTTTCAGATCAAAACATGCATTGCAAGAATCATTACAGCTCTTTTCCCTTTACCTTCATGTCACATGTGGTACTATCAGGAAGGATCATTTTGTTGTTATTCATCTCAAAGTTGAACTCTGCTCCTTTTGAAGCTGCTGCCTCCACAGAAAGGATGTTCTGTAGGTATCCAGGTGTTGCCCTAAATGTATGATATCCATAGTATATAAATGTGTGCTCTTACACTGAAACTGCCCTGCACCGGAAGTTCTGTTCATTAAAGTGTGTTCTGATTCAGTCAGAAACGCTAATGAAGTCTCCTGTTTTTCCTCCACAAAAAGTGTTGTCACGGTGTTACCGTCCCTACAATGATCCGACCAACACCAGGGATCAAAAGCGCATTGGTAAGCTTGACACTGACCACTCCCGCCTCTGCTGTCAGCAAGTTTGATCTGGGCGTCCCTCTTCTTCAGCTGCCAGTGATCCGTGATCCATCTGCCAGCTGCATGACATGGTTCTTGGGGCAGAATGTCTCGTCAAATCTGGTGAAAGCTCCCTCGTTGGTGATGATGTGGGCAGAGAAACCGCTGTCCACAAGTAGTCCCTCTGGCTGGACATTGTGAGGTTGCCATTCTGTCGCCTTGGGTACGATAGTCTCCTCTTCTGTTCCCTGGTTGTCTCTAGCGCGAGAACTGTACTGCCTGTCTTTTATGGCGGCCACCTTGCTGTTGTTTGGTGTAGCAGGAGCCCTGAAGTCTCGTTGTGCTTTCTTCTCTTTCTATCTACAGTCTCTTGCTTTATTCCCAACTTTATCACAAATAAAGCATTCCCCTTTGAAGTATTTCTTCTCCTTGTTGTCTTTAAACTTTAGTTCAGCAGCTCTGTAGTTTGCAGTCATCACCTCGTCTGCCCGTGGTCTGCTGCGGTAGCGAAGAGAGCTCTCAAAGCTCCTCAGCCTGGCTTTGAACTCGTTGAAGGTTAAAACTTCTCATGTCTGAGTGACATGCACAGAAAATTGATTGTATCTGTGAGTCCTTTTAACACCATAGATACCAAGAGTGCATCACTGAGGGTCTCTTTAGCTCTGTTTAGTGCGGCCACTATCTTCTCAACACGTGCTAGATAGTCTGCTAGCTCTTCCCCATTAGCCTTTAGCACATTGGTTAGCTCTGTGTAAAGCTCCACGATCCGCGGCTTTTCTTCTGGCTCATAATTTTCCATCGTCTGGCACCTCATACAGGATTAGCAAAAGTGTCTTATCATCCAAACACCCACACATTTCTCCGTATGCCAGTTCATTTTTCCTACCAGCCTCCACTGCTTCTTGTGGGTTAGCCGCTGCCACTTCCTGACCTAGGATAAAGTCTTTGAGGCCAATTGTTTTCAAGTACGCTAAAAATCTTGCCTTCCAGATGTGATAGCGGGCTTCGTCTCCGTCAAACCTCGGCGGCAGTCCTCGTCCGTGTATCGCTGTACCTGTTGAGTTCATTGCAGCTTGTTCGCTCAGCTTGATTGTGACATCTTTGCAAAATACTATCAGTAGTAGTACACCAGGTTTGCAATACAGGACATGAGACACGTGTCATCGGAAGCCGTACTGTCCGGAAGAGAAGTGACAGAAGGCTACGCCTTTATTATTTGAACAGAACGTAACCTTACGGCGAACAATATAGTGCCAACATATGCGGTGGTACACATCGCTCTCTAACAGCAAGCGATGACCAAACCAGGAAAACAAAAGACTGGTAACGCTACAGGAAGTAAAAAAAAAAAAGCTGACGGTCCACAGCTCTGGTGGAAAACAGCCCGTCTCACAAGCTAACAGGGCTAACAGGGCTAACATGGCTAGCAGGCCCGAGGCTAACATGGCTAGCTGATGTAGCTGCTGAAAGCCCGCTCCTCACTGATAAACAAAGCTCTGTCCCCGAAGTGGGGTCTCCAAGCTCTTGCGATGCATGAAATTAAAAGTGAAATGCAGCATGACATGGCGGCCCTGAGGGCAGAAATGAGAGAAGCACTATTTATGGCATAGATAGTAGATTAGTAGATAGTAGATATAAAGGAACAAACAGAGCCAGGTGTAGATAGAGCATGCATGGATGAAGCTAAGAAGCGTATTTCAGACAATACGGAAAAGCTGCACTCTATGAGGGCCAAGATGGAGGCGCTGCAGGCCAAGGTGATGACGCTGCAGACGGAGAACAATTATATATAAAAATAAGATCCTGGATTTAGAGTCCAGATCACGTAGACCTAACCTCAAGCTTGTGGGGGTCTCTGAAGGAGAGTAGGGAGAAGATACTGATACTTTTGGAGAAGCTTCTTGACGGCTCTGCATTAAAGTCCCTCCCATCATAATCGCCTGGTTAAACCAAGACCAGCATCTGATAAACCACGAGGTTTGATTCTGAGGTTTTTTAATGATCGTGTGAAGGAACGTGTCATGAAGACTGCAAAAGTTAAAGAAGACCTCCAGTACAAAGGCAAGCATGTCATCTTTGCCCCTGATATTCCATACAAGGTTCGTCAACAACGAAGAAAGTTTCACCACATCTGTGAGGAGCCCAGGAAGAGAAAACTGAGACATGGGTTCTCATTTCTGGTGACTCTTCTGGTGAATTTCGATGGTAAAAGGCACATGCTCAGAGCACCAGGAGAAGCAGAGGCAATCTTAAGTAGGATGCAATGCACAGAGAAATTAACAATACAAAGAATGAAGCCACCAGCATAGGGTATGTGAGTTCGGGTTGTAGTCACATGGTGAAACATTTCTGTTTCTGTTGACGGGACTGATGACATGATTTATTTGTTTTTAACATCAGACTTTATGCCCCATGTTGGCTGACTGCTTTAGTACATAAACTAAACTAAATCTGTGACAAAATACATCTACTCATTCATGTGCCAAATGTGGGGGTTTGGATTAGTGAGAAATTGGAAAATACTTATCGAGGGCAGCAGGGGGACGTGGTGAGCCAGGGAAGTTATATATCCGGTTGTTTCTGAGGATTGGTGTCAGGAGTGCCTGGGGAGTTTTTTTTTTTTGTGGGGGTGGCTTAATTAGGATTGCATTTTCCCCTTACTATCTTTCTTTGATCGGGTTTTGGGTTCAATCCCTGTTTCCAGCATAAACCCTTTTGTTTTATTTTTTACCCTTTCAGTGGTTTTGTGTTCTTATGGTTCTCGTGAATGTTTGTTGTTTCCGAGCAGAGAAATTAAAAATATTCAAAAGTTATCAGTAAGATCAATACAATCAACCAATCAAGGCATCAGAAGTGTTACAAGTAGCATCCTTCAACTTGAATGGCACTGAACACAATCAAACGAACAGAAATCTTAACAAAAATGAAAAAAATAAAGAATAGACATTGTATATTTACAAGAGACTCATTCGAATGTCACTGAACATTAAAAACTAACAAAATTCTGTTGTAAGAAATCCTATTATTCATCATACAAATGCAAACGGGGAGTTGCTATATTGGGGAGTTGCTCTATTGATATACCAAATAGTTTTTTAACAGAGTTTTGAATGTAAGAGGGCAGATACTGGTTAAAGCAAGCATTAATGGAAAGATTTTCACTCTTTTGAATGTTTATGCTCCACCAGGGAGTGATATCACTTTCTTTGCTGATGTCATGGACCTGATTGTAAACCACTCTGAGGAAATCCTAATTTGTGGCAGTGATTGGAATCTTTGCATTCTGCCTACATTGGAGAATATAGAATTGATTGACATTTGGCCAGAAATGGAATTGCGATAGAATTGTAATGGAATTTGGAAACAGAACATAGAACGAAGGGTGTTTCTATCCCTTATGTCTCAGGACTGTCGGAAAAACTGCAAATGATTTTTATACAATATGAAATTCCTGTTTATTTTAAACCAGGCAACACTCTAAGACTGGTTCTCCCTAAGGACAAGATGCCGACCCAAAAACAGAGCAATGTAGTTTATTCTATCCAATGCAGTGAAGAAAAGTGTGAAGAGCGTTACATAGTGAGACTAAACAGTCTCTGCACAAGAGGCTTTATCAGCACAGAAGACATGCAAATTCAGGACCATAGAGCACCGTGCATCTCCATCTTAAAGCAACAAACCACTCTATCGAAGACAGTGAGATGAAGATTCTAAGCAAGGAGAAAAAATGGTTTGAAAGAGGAGTTAAAGAGACAATCTTGGTTAAAAAAAGGAAAAAAAGTCCTCAAATAGAAACAGTGATTTAAGATTCAACCTTGGGCAGGGCCTACTCAGAGTTCCAGGTCTTGATTGATTCGCAGATTGAGAATGACTCTCGGATGAGTGTCGAATCTTTTTCTCCAAGATGAGCCCGATGAGGGTGGTGTCGTCCGCAAACTTGATCAGTTTTACGGAGTCGTGGCTGGAGGTGGAGCAGTTTGTGTACTGGGAGAAGAGCAGGGGAGAAAGTACACAGCCCTGTGGTGCTCCTGTGCTGATAGGCCGTGTGTCTGAGACATTCTTCCCCAGCCGCATGCACTGCCTCCGTTCCATCAGGAAGTCAGTGATCCACCTGCAGGTGGAGTCGGTTACGTTGAGCTGGGAGAGCTTGTCCTGGAGCAGAGCAGGGAGAATGGTGTTGAATGCCGAGCTGAAGTCCACAAACAAGATCCTGACGTAGGTTCGTACGTTAGGAGGTGTTAAAAATGCCAGTGAAGACAGGGGCCAGCTCGCCTGCGCAGTGTCTTAAGGTGGCTGGGGTGACACCGTCTGGTCCAGCAGCCTTTCGCTGGTTGGATTTGCGGAATGGTCTGCACACATCCTGTTCCTGGACTGTGAGAGGGGTGGGGGAGGTGGGGGGGACCGGGGCTGGGATGACAGAGGTGGCCACAATGGGGGAGGGGGTGTCAAATCTGCAGTCGAAAGAATTTAGTTGTTGCGCCAGTTTTATATCGTCCACAGCAGGGGGGGGGCTTGTAGTTGGTGAGAAGCCGGAGCCCACTCCACACAGAGGCGGGTTGTTGTTTGAGAACTGCTGCCTCAGACGCATACTGTAACGGGCTCTAGCTCACGATACATCCCTGCTGAACCCGTACTTTGCCTGTTTGTAGCGCTCGCTATCGCTGACCCTGTGTGCTGCCTCTTTCTGCTGCCTCAACTGTCTCAGTTCAAGTGTGAACCAGGGTTTGTCATTGTTGAAAGTGACTTTGGTGTGAGATGGTCTAATGCTGTCCTCACAGAATCGAATGTATGATGTCACAGTGTCCGTGTATTCATCTAAACTGTCTGTGGCAGCTCTGAAGACCTCCCAGTCTGTAATGTCCAAACACACGTAGCTCCTCCTCCACTGCCTTGTTGGTCCACCTCTTAGAAGTCCTCACTATAGGTTTGGAGAGCTTTAGCCTCTGTCTGTATATGGGGATCAGATGAACCATGATGTGGTCTGATGCTGCCAGTGCGGCTCGGGGCACATAACGGAAGGCGTTATTGATTGTTGTGTAACAGTGATCCAGCGTGTTCTGCTCTCTGGTCGGGACTTTAATAAACTGTCTGTACTTTCTAGTTCATGGCTGAGATTCCCCTTGTTAAAATCGCCCAGGATTATACATAAGGAGTCCGGGAAGGAGTTTTCAACGCTCCGTACCTGCTCCGCGAGAGCGCGCTCTTCCTCCTGCGTGCACATGCTCGGCGGGATGTAAACAGCAGCTAGGATAAACAAGGCAAACTCCCTTGGACTGTAGAATGGTTTGCAGTTAACGAAGAGATATTCCAGGTCGGGAGAGCCGTGGCGTCCAAAGCGTCCAGTTTACATTCAAAGTCTATGTAAACGCGAGTCGAACGACTCGACGACGCGTTTCCCACGGCGCGATTACTGTGTTTTTGCGGTGCGATTCCTGCGTTTTCGGCGCTCTCGACGCTTTGGATGCGCGTCCGAGGGTCGAGAGCGTGCAAAGCGTCGACGCCGAGATGTTCAGCTTTGTCCAACTTTCTGCGGCAGATGTGTGGTGGTGGACAACCGCTTAGCTTGTGGAGAAGTTATATTCCTTCAGTTTTAATTGTTTAGCTCCTGAAGTCCTGAAGTCAGTTAAGTTATGTTAGTTTATTTATTTGAGACAGGGATAGTGCACAACATACATTAACCTTCAGGAGGAGAGATGCATTGTACCAGGTTGGAACTAATTTCCACCTGTTCCTGGGCAGGTGGTTGTTATTAAGTCCCACTGAGGGGAGGAGGCTGTTGTACATGTTCTGAGTGGAAGGGAAAACCTACGCACACATGGGGAGAACATGCAAACTCCTCACATAAAGACCCTATCGGTAATCCATCCCAGGACCTTCTTGCTGTGAAGCGAGGGCACTAACCACTGTACCCTGTCATGTTAATTCTTTATTACACTCCGCAGTGAGACCTGACCTGTGGTTTAGAACTCATAGTTCTAATGATAAAAATCTTACGTATCTGTCAGAAATTAATGACTATATATTAGAAATGTTTTGCAGGCCGGATTAGAATGTCCGGGGAGCCAGCTGTTTAAAGGTGCCATAACATGCTTTTTTTCACGTTTCGTAGTCTATCCTAAGTGTATAATTGATAATAATAAGGGTTGTGCAAAACCCTTAACATAATAGTTCAGAAATATCACCCAGACCTTGGACCCTTCACCAACCTGGAAATGCAAACGGCTTGGTTTGATATTCGCCCCCACCCTTGTGAAGAGCCATCTGGCTCCCCCGCCCAACCCGTGACGTAGTCTCAGCGTGTGTGTGCCCCGCCCAACCCGTGACGTAGTCTCAGCGTGTGTGTGCCCCGCCCAACCCGTGACGTAGTCTCAGCGTGTGCGTCCCACAGCTGTCTGCGGCGCTCCGCGCGGGTGAGTGAGAAATGATAGAACTTCAGATCAACACTACTTTGAGACTAAATAAAACTGGCATTAATTCTACAGCGTGCGCAAAACAGATATATCTATAGATCTATATATACATATATATATATATATATATATAGGGCGAGGGCGAGGGGGGATGATGACGCGTGCTTGCCCTTATGACGCGGTCTTGCACCCACCGCCCGTCAGTTTGGAGATTCACGGAAAGGAGATAGTCTGTAATATAGCTAAACACTGCGGGAATCAATCAAAAAAACACTCTGGGACATATATGAAGCACAAATAGCAATGTAAGAAGGTTAAAAGCTCTGAAAAGTCGATTTTGCATGTTATGGGACCTTTAAGAAGATTGTTTTATTTGTTTAGTCTGGTGGCCAACCTGCTGGCCAATGCCTGACCTTGTCGGTTCTCAGAAGGTAAGCATACAGGGCCTAGTTGCTCTGAGCCTTCCGCATGCCACCGTGGGGTGGAATTGCCATTACGAGCACTTACGCGCTTGTCATTCCCCATCCCTACGTCCTGCTGGGGCTCGGGCCTAATGATATTAATTTTTTCAAATATCATAAACTATACTGTACATTCTCGCTCACACTTTCCTACGTCATGGTCTGAGTCCCTGGTCACTGACGGGTACTTTTGTTAATTTTGAGTGGGCCCTGCCCACTTTGTGTAATGTTCAATTGTCACTGTCGTCATGCTCATGTAAAGCGCTCGTTTAGTGCGCATTCCATGCACACTTTCGCACGGGCTTCGCCCGTTTACAACAGCAATTTTCCTACTACTAATTAGTATACACGGGACGTGCATAAGTGGAGGAGTGCGTTAGTAAGTGTTTGGAAGCGGGCAAGCGCCTCACGCTTGATTTTGTGCGCACTTTCGCAGCCGTGCTTTGCACGGCCTTACGGAACTAATAGGCCTCTCGCCAGCTTGTGGCGCTCGGGCCTAATGATATTAATAATAATAATAATAATAAATCAACCATTGTAAGAGCACATTTTAAAAATCCCTTTGGAATTGACAAATTTCAATAAAAGATAATTTATCAAAAGAAAATAAATTGTCACATCAACCGACAGGCAGTTAATAGACAGTGTTTGTGAGGGTGATGCCTCTTGTTGTCTGTGTTCTTCTGAGCCCAGGACCCTGTGCTCTTCTCCGGGACCCTCCGGATGAACCTGGACCCCTACGAGACCTGCTCTGACTCTAAGCTGTGGGACGTCCTGCAGCTATCACACCTCAGCGCCTTTGTGTCTGCCCTGCCCCACAAGCTGGATCACATGTGCAGCGAAGGTGGAGAAAACCTCAGGTGAGCCGTGAGAGAACCTCAGGTGAGCAAAGAGAGATAACCTCAGGTGAGCCGTGAGAGAACCTCAGGTGAGCAAAGAGAGTGAACCTTGGGTGAGCCGTGAGAGAACCTCAGGTGAGCAAAGAGAGTGAACCTTGGGTGAGCCGTGAGAGAACCTCAGGTGAGCAAAGAGAGAGAACCTCGGATGAGCCGTGAGAGAACCTCAGGTGAGCAAAGAGAGAGAACCTCAAGTGAGCCGTGAGAGAACCTCAGGTGAGTAAAGAGAGAGAACCTTGGGTGAGCAGAGCAAGAACCTCAGGTGAGCAGAGCGAGAAACTCGGGTAAGCAAAGAGAGAGAATCTCAGGTGAGCAGAGAGAGAACCACGGATGAGCAGTGAGAGAACCTCGGGTGAGCAGTGAGAGGGAACCTCAGGTGAGGAAATTGAGAGAACCTTGGGTGAGCAGAGAGAGTACCTCGGGTGAGCAAAGACAGAGAATCTCAGGTGAGCAGAGAGAGAACCTCGGGTGAGCAGTGAGAGAGAACCACGGATGAGCAGTGAGAGAGAACCTCAGGTGAGCAGAGAGAGTACCACAGGTGAGTAGAGCGAGAACCTTAGGTAAGCAACGAGTGAGAACCTCGGGTAAACAAAGAGAGAGTAACTTGCCTGATGCATATTTTGTGTCATTTATCACATGTTTGTGTAGTGTGGGACAGCGGCAGCTCCTATGCTTGGCCAGGGCCCTGCTCAGGGAGAGTCGGGTGCTGGTTCTGGATGAGGCCACGGCAGCAGTGGACCTGGAAACTGATCAGCTCATTCAGTCCACCATTCGCACGCACTTCAGGGACTGCAGCGTTCTGACCATCGCCCACCGCCTCAACACCATCCTGGACTACAGCAGGTCCGGCCTTCTCTACCTCACACATAAAAACACATACATGTTCAGTCCAGTCCAGTCAATGGAACTAGGTAACGGTGGTGAAAAGCTTTCTAAGAGATCTAGATTTGTCAAATATATGAATACCATGATAGTAACACCTAGATACTCATTGGAACTCTCTTGTGAAGTACTGACACAACACATTGATAGGATTGAATTTGAGCTTTCCTAGATAGTTTCTATGGTATTAAATAAAATAATATTCTCTGTCAAAAATGACATTCTATTGTCTTTTTAAAAAAATATGATTGTGGTACTGAAATCGATATTGAGTCTTTTTCCTTAGTTAGATATCAGTTATCGGTTAGTGTGCTATTGAAAGTCTTTGTCTCCTGTGTTGTCTGATGGACGAGTGGTTATGGCACAGCAAACGTGCAGCCGCCCCGTGTTGTGAGTTTGAATCTTGACTCCGACAGTTTACTGCATGTCCTCCCTTCTCTCTCATCCCCATTTCACACTGTTCTTTCCTGTCAAATAAAGCCTACGGGCAAAAGAAATCTTTAAAAAAGAAAATTCAAGGATTTCCCCTCATAGCAGTATCAGTCAATATAGACATTTTAAACTATATTTGGCACATATTATTTCTTACAAATTCCTCCGGGCTGTGTGTGCCATGTGACATTCCCAGTTTGTCTTCAGTGACCTTATTTGTCTTTTTGAAAAGACTGTTGCGTGCTTGTTTATGAAAGAAAGAGCAAGAATCAAAAAGAGTTAGAATGAATGAAATGTTTAATCCCTGCCATGTACAATACTAACACAGATAAACAGAGCGCTTACCTAAAATGTCCCTATCGATTGTGACGGCGTCTTACACGGGCGTAGTCCGGACGCGCCCTGTCCCTGTGCGCTCAAACAATTTATACATTTTCATATGGGGCGTGATATGAAGGTTGACGCCTTCTCTCAGTATTTTTCCATTCGCTGTTCCATCGCACAGATATGTCCTTGGGTCTGCAGCTTTCTCCTTATATAGGAATGTGGTCTGTGTGAGGCCAGTTTCAGCACAAATCTAGAGTTAATGTAGTTGGTATTCCCCTATTATATCAAAGTACAGTTTTAATACAAATAAGTAAAGTTAATATTTGGTATTCCCTTCAAGACCCATGAGTGAAAATGGAAATAGCTTTAGGCTTAACATTTGACTATGTTTACACAATCATGGAACAAATTATTTTATATCCAAGATTAATCTTTACAAAACTGAATTTAATGGATTTTAAAATTGTTGATGTTTGCTAATAGTAGTGCTGGCTGGCCTCACCAACAAGACAGAAGTTTTTTTTTCTTGTTTTTTTTTTTTTTTTTTAAGAGAATTAACATAAAACACAGAACAGAAAAAAAACAGAGAGCAAAACTTGAGAATAAAGAATAATTAAAGCCGCGGTAGCGGCGATGATGACCGCCTTCCCGCGCGACTGCCTTTTGTTTATAAGAGTTTTGTTTACGCTGAGCAAAATAATATGTCTGTTTGCCGTAACCCGACCGACCCGCTATGAAACTTTCAATTATTTCGCCGACTCACCGACCAGTCTGTCCTGAGCCACCGTGTTGAATATTTTTATAACGCTTGTTAACTTGACTTTCATCTCAAAGGACTGATAACGCACCGCGTAACACATGCGCGTTATCATTTTCAGTCCTCCACATGCGGGCAACAGAGCACGCTCAAAAGTCGTCATATTGCCTTTAACAAGATGGTTTACCCTTGTCAGTGCCACTGGCATGTCCAGAGTAATGCCAGGCTCTGTCAGGGTGTGAAATTTGACTCACGCAAATGCATTCTGGGATTGAAACACACCCAGTAGCGTCATCACAACAAACACGGCGGTGCCCGTGTCCCCCGCATGTTCCCCCGCTCGCCTTCACTACCAAAATAAAGGATAACGGCGTACAAAAGGTCGATTGAAATATCTTAAAATCGTGAGATTTAGTCTCCCGATCGGGTTGATAGAGACGTTTTCCGTCATTGACTGTTGAAGCCTGACCCCTGGTGGTCACTCCGAGTCAAAAAATGACAAAATTTGGATCTTTTTTTTTGCCTTCAAAGTGAAAAAAATAAGAATTTGCCTACCGACCGAGCCAGATGAAAAATGTTGTCTCGGGTTACAGCAAACAGACAATTTATTTGGGGTAGCCTTATAAAAGTTCTTCTATTAAGAGGGTTTTTTAAGCTTCCTATAAGTTATCTGTCCTTTTCCTCTGTATCTACCTGCGTTGCAACAATGAAATTTCCCCATGTGTGGACTATAAAGGAATATCTTATCTTCCCGCGCGACCGCCTTCCCGCGCGACCGCCTGCTGCGTTTTGCGGCAGACCAAACCAAGCTCAGTAATTCACCGTTGATGATTGTGTAGTTTGTGATTCAAATAGTAGTTTGTCCAGACAAATTGCAAGATTGTGCTGAACGCAGACCTGAGCAGGGAGAAAGAGAGAGAGCCTCAGTGACCCGTGACTTTTCATTCATGTCAAAAATACCGGAGTTGTGGCAGGAATAATCAACTCTAAAGAATAAAGTCTAAAGAATAAAGCCTAAAGAATAAAGTCTAAATAATAAAGCAATAAAGTCTAAAGAATAATAATGCTAATGCTAATGCTAAGACCGCGGTACGAGAGCGTTAGCTCAAAATAAAAGAGGAAGAGGAAGCGTTTTATTCGAGTTCAGGCCGAGCCGCTCGCGTGTGTGACTATTCCTCAATGTTCAGAGGGTCGTGGCAAAATGACCATGAATAATAATAATAATAATAATAATAATTAAAGCCGCGGCAGCGGTGATGATGGGTCTCGCCACCCGCGCGACCGCCTTCCCACGCGACTGCGACCGTGTTTGGATCGCGATTGCCCGACACTGCATTCTCTTAGACTTTATTCTTTTATTTTTTAGACTTTATTCTTTAGACTTTATTCTTTAAACCCCCTCCTCCCTGTACCGCCGTCACCTAGCAACAGAGACCCGCCGCTAATCCTGATGCTAACGCTAATGGAAATGTTCCATCAAAATAGAAGAGGATGAGGAAATGAAGGCATTCATTGCGCCTCTGCTGGCCAATTATGAAAATACACAATATCTGCAATGCACTTTTTTCATGGCGTCTCGAGGAGAATATAATCCATGAGTTTCAAACAAATCAGACAATGTTGAGTTTTTCACACAATGGGTAGGGGGCGCTATAGAGTACATTTGTTACATGGTATTTATTTCCAATCAGACATAAAAACACATTAGTGAGTGAAATATGAGCTCCGTAGATTAATTCTATTTGGCGTGACTTGTCCTTGAAAAAACAGGAAATTAAGCCTTTTTTGTTTATCATAGAGCGATGCTGCTGCACGTCCCGGTGCATGTTCGACAACGAGGAACGGTTATTTACTACTGACAGCCAACACATCAGAAAGACTATGCAACAATGTTTGGACTACTGAGATCAATGGATTCCCACGAGCGTAATATTGGAGTCTGTTAGGTGGTACTCTACGTCGTTCTGAACGTTTAACAGTAGTGTCAGGCAAGTCAGTGTCAGGCAAGTCAGTGTCACGCAAGTCAGTGTCAGGCAAGTCAGTGTCAGGCTTTGGTGGCTCTACTAGAGTGACTACATCTGGAGGACCTTCATCGGTGGAATCGATTGAACTTCCTTCAGAATCAGGTAAGCTAGTGCTTTCAGGTAGATGCTCTTCATTTACAGGTTCAGTTCCAAGGGGTTCTGGTAAAGTTTTTTCTACTTCCAACTCCAAAGTTGTGTGACTGCACTTAGAGGGACTTGATCCGTGTTGGGTGTCAACCTCAACGGGCAGTGTCCTTTGGTTATCAATGAGTAAAACATTAGCGTGATGTTTGTCTACGGTGAAGTGCATAGTTGGTGGACTGACATAGGAGATCCAATTACCATGGAGCGGAGTTTGCGAGATCGTCAATGTTTTTATGCTGTCGAGTTATGGGTCTACGGACCGGTGAGTGCTCCAGTGATTATCACTGTCTGTGAGAAGACTGCATGGAAGAAGCAGGTCTCTATGTAAAGTCCGTGCAGGTCCATCATAACTTTCAGGTTTGACTTTGTACACTGGAAGTTCTCCAGCTCGATGGACGACAACATAAACTCCTTGTTCCCATTTATCAGACAGTTTGTGCTTTCCTCTAAGGCGTACATTTCTCACCAGGACTCGGTCCCCTGGCACCAGTGCAGATGGAATCACACAACGATCAAACCGTGCTTTGTTTCTGCCTGCAGATTTTGAAGCGTTGTCAGAGGCAATTTTGAAACTTTCTTCCAATCTTGATTTCAGTGATTTGACATACTGCAAGTCAGTTTTGTGCTTGGTCTCACGCACAGGAAGATTGAATGCCAAGTCCACAGGGAGGCGAGGTGTTCTCCCGAACATCAGCTCGTATGGGGTGAAACCGGTAACCTCGTTCCTGGTGCAGTTGTATGCGTGAACCAGTGGTTTTACATATTCCTTCCATTTTGTTTTCTGTTTTGTTTCCAGTGTTCCCAACATTGCAAGTAGTGTTCGGTTGAATCGTTCAACTGGGTTTCCTCGTGGGTGGTACGGCGTTGTTCTACTCTTGAGAATACCAGCAACTTCGCATAATTCTGTAATTAGTTTAGACTCAAAATCTGCCCCCTGGTCTGTGTGGATTCGCTCGGGGATGCCATAATGAATAATGAAATTCTCCCACAAACATTTGGCTACAGTCTTTGCTTTTTGGTTAGGTGTGGGGATGGCAAATGCAAATTTTGTGAAATGATCAGTCAAGACCAAAATGTCACGGGTGTTGCTGGTGTCAGGCTCAAGACTCAGGAAATCCATACACAAAAGTTCAAGCGGACGTGTTGCTTTAATGTTGACAAGTGGAGCAGCTCTTTCAGGCAGTGCTTTCCGACGGACACAACGACCGCAATTTTTGATCTTGTGCTCCACATCTGCTGCCATTTTCGGCCAATAAAATCTTGTTCGTACCAGGTCAAGGGTACGTTCAATCCCCATGTGACCCATGTCATCATGAAGATTTTTCAGAACCACTGGACGCAGTTCTTCAGGGAGAATAAGTTGATACGAAATATTTTCATTATCTCGCCTCTTCCTGTACAACACTCCGTCCATCAGCTCCATCCTTGACCATTCTCTTAACAAGAGTGGCAGTTCAGGGAGTTCAGCCCTTGCGGTTGGCGGAGGCTTTTCACCCGTTTCGAGCTGATGGATTAACTCTCGGATGCATGGGTCAGCGTGTTGCTTTTCTTTAACATCGAAGGCAGGAATGACTGGCAAATGGTGTATACCTCCAGAGCAATAATCGTCCGGAATAGTGTCAGCTGTGACGGACATTGACTCCACATAAGTGAACCCTTGGTCATGTGTAGAGCGGACATAATGGCCTTGGCATATGGCATTCACAATGTCTTCTGAAATCACTTCAAAGTCAGCGGCATGTCGAGTTATGAATTGATTTACAATCTCATGGTCTTGCAGGATGTCGTCACTTGAAGAACAATGAGGACGTCTGGAGAGAGCATGTGCGTCTTTGTTCTGTGTTCCAGCCCGGTATTGGATTTTGAAGGAATAGGTAGACAAAGCAGCCAACCAACGATGTCCTGTAGCGTCCAGTTTAGCAGTGGTGAGGAGGTAGGTGAGGGGGTTGCTGTCAGTAACCACTGTAAAGTTTGATCCATAAAGATAATCCTGAAATTTTTCCGTTACACTCACACAAGAAATTCTAGTTTATGTGCGGGGTAACGGCTTTCACTTTGCGACAGTCCACGGCTGGCGTAGGCTATGGCCCGAAGCTTCCCCTCCTGCTCCTGGTACAACGCTGCTCCCAGTCCCGTCACACTAGCATCCGTATGGAGAATGTACGGATGAGTTGGATTTGCAAAACCAAGCACTGGAGCAGTGGTCAGCTTTACGATGAGTGCGTCGAAAGCGTCGTGGCATTGGCTAGTCCCCCTTTCCCCGAATGGCTGGTTCGGACTATACAGTGATGATTGTGGTCTAGAGTTCTTTGACTTGCGAGCTGGTGGGTATCCACGAGTCAAGTCATTTAGTGGTTTGGCAATGACGGCGTAGTCTCGTATGAATCGGCGATAGTATCCGGCAAAACCCAGAAATGATCTTAACTGCTTAAGTGTCGTGGGAATTGGCCAGGTTTTTATGGCTTTGATCTTTTTTGGGTCTGTTTCCACACCATTTTCAGATACTATATGTCCCAGATATCGGACAGATGTCTGGAAAAAAAAAAAAGTCTGTTTGTCCTCCTCATCCATCTCTATCTGGTAGTATCCACTCTTTAGATCCAGCACGGAGAACCATTTTTACCCAGTGAGGGCAGAAAATGATTCTTCAAGATTTGGTAAAGCATATGCATCTTTAATGGTTTGAAGGTTCAATTTGCGATAGTCTATGCATAACTGTACATATCATTTTTCTTCCTCACCACCACTACAGGAGACGAGAAAGGAGAAGTAGATTCCTGTATGACTCCGGCCTCAAGAAGGTCACGTAGATGGCGTCAGACAGCTTCGATATCCTGTGGGTGAATTGGCCGGGCACGCTGCTTCGCCGGTGTGGAGTCGTGAAGTGGGATCTTATGGTTTACAGTAGTGGTACATCCAAAATCTAACTCATGTTGAGAAAATACCTCCGAAACAGTGTTTAATCTCTCTGTGATCCTCTCTTTCCATTCAGCTGAAAGAGGCGAATCTCCAAAGTTGATGTTTAATTTGGATGATGGAGTTTTAGAATGGGTTGTCACCTGATGTTCGGTTAAAATGCAATGATAGTCCTCTAAATCAGCGATCACACTCAGTGGGGGGATAAAAGTGTCCCATTCGGATTCATTTGAAATTACTACCGGAACCTTAAATGGAGGTAGAGCTGGAAGCATGATGAGACAGCTGCTGACGTATATTCCACCAGGCAGAGCAGAGGCAGGATGTTGCAAAAAGGCACTGTGGCTGGGTGGTGGAGAAGAGACTTTAGCAGAGCCCTCGATGACGATGGTGCGACCCGCCGGAACGCACACTGGTGCCTTGTTGTTAAGTCTCACAACGCCTATTTTGCCATAGTCCTTGCATTGCTGTAACAGCTGTAATGTCTTTAAAACCGCTCTGTAACCCTGGGCATTCGGCTGGAATGCTGAATGACAGCACTGTCCATATAGTGTCTCTAGTGTGTTCATGCCGATGAGGATAGGAGTTGCGATGTGTGGGCTTGCATCCGGAACAACTAATGAAAGTGTTGAAACAACTTTCTTTTCGCCCACAAAGTCTTTAGAAAACTCAACGGAGAGCTCTATGTACCCAAGGTGGCTGGATCGGTTGTTCGTAGAGGTGTTTATTGTAAAAGGATGCAGATACTGTGGTCACCTGTGACCCTGTGTCGAGCAGGCACTTATGGGTTTGACCAGCAATACTGACCTCTGCAGTGCATCGCAATCCAACAAGCCCACAGGGAATTTTTGGTAATAACCCCGGACCAGTTTGCTGTGAATTAACACTATGAATATTCCTTTTCTTTGCAGGACAGTGGGGGTTCTGCACAGCTCCTGTATGTCCCTCCACAGGAGCTGAGATTAGTTTAAATGTCCATTGGTTGCCTGATGGCACCGCTGCCATTTCTGTTTCCTCTCATTAAACTGTTTACGTTTTGTATTTACAAGCTCTTCATTTGGTCGATTCTCACACTGTGGTCGGATATGTCCATCTTCACTACATCGGAAACAAAATCCAGGCTTGGGGCTTGGAGACGATGAATAAGATGTAGTCCGAGCAGGTCTGGAATTTTGACATGACTGCTGGACTCTTGGAGTAAATGAGTGGTGGTTCGACTGGGTAACCCGGGAAGCAGTCAGCGCAGCCAGTTGCTGTTGTACCTCAGCCATTTGCTTGGTGAGCGTCGACAGGGCAGCAGAAACATCACTTCCTTCGACGGCGAACTGTGCTTGAGTAGCGACACGTCTTGATGTCCCAAGATGTTGTTTCATCCTCTGCACCTTACTTGCTTCCTCAATAGTAACAACAGCTCCGCAAAAGAAGGTGGGTTTGATTTCCGCTGTTTTAGTTGGAGCTCAGAAATGAGGTTATTATCCCAGCACCCCCTGCAGAATTGGCTCAGCAGGTGCCTGTTGACGTCCCTTGGTTTTACTCCTCCCCGCTTTACAGCAAGACTAAGTGCTACTTGCAGTCGCTGTAAATAGACGGATGGCTTCTCACCAGAATCTTGCAAAGTATCCATAAACTTTATGTAAAGTTCTTCCCCATCTTGTACAGTTCCAAAGGCAGAATCTAAATGTTGAATAAATATTTCCGCAGGCAAATCTGCACCGAGATGTTTCAAAAGGTCCACAGCAGGCGGCAGTAGGCTGTCAAGGATCTGCCGTGTTCTTTGCATTTCAGATGCAGCAGGGTCTTTCAAGATAATATCCACACTCGAACGCCATGCGTCGTAATCCACTTCATGCTGTGGTCGGGGGGTTCTTCCGGAAAACATTCGTAATCTGTGTGAAGAACGCACATCGTCACTTTTCACAATGTGTTCCACCAAATACCTCTGTATTCCAGGTGGATTCAAATCCGCAGGAGACATGGTGATTGTGGGGTGTCTTTGTCCCATTCCAGCTGCAGCAGGTGTGGTAACCAGTTCAGAATCAGCAGCCATTTTGTATTGTGGTGGTGTTGAGGGATCAGCCATTTTGAATTCTGTGGGGTGTTCAGGTTTAACAGTGCGCATCTCAGCAACTGCTTCATTTATTTGGGTCATTCATTCTTGTAAAACGTCAGTAAAGTCCTGGCCAGACAATTTTGCCACTTCTTTTAAGTCAGCTAAATAAGTCCGTGTCTTATCACAACCTACATTAGCTGCAAAAAATCTTGGATAAACTCTCCACACAATATTCATTTTCCTCTGGTTTAAACGTGTAAGGCAGAATAGGTGTTAACAACTCAAACGCAGAACCAGTTTTAAACTCGACCACTAATTTCTTGTGAAATTCACTTTCGGGTGAATCTACTTTAACTGAGCGTTCTATGGCCCCGTATTGTAGCAGGAAGTCTTCCACTTCCTCTGCATCACAATTCGGTATCCCGCTCACTAGCACTGAGTTAGGAATTTTAACACCGAGTGAGTCCAACACATTCATTATTGATTTAATTTGGTGAGTCTGAATGAAATTAAATTAACTAGCAATGTATCATATACTTAACATGACCTCCTGGCTAGCTCGCCATGTTTTTCTTATGTAGCATATGTGAGAATATGCCACTGGGCTAGATCAGAAGGTTCGACTCAGGGAGGTGCATGCAAGCAATAATACAAAAACCAGCGAATCAAAGTGCGGCTGTGCCTTATATATTTACAGTGACCAACATACCAATATTTACAATATATACAATCTGCAGATTTCCAATGGTATACTGAAGCGTATTACAATTTCTGGTGGTATCAATAACATTCCAAGTTTCAATAATGTTCAGTGCAAGAGATCCAAGGTAGAAAGCACACACACTCATAGTAACACTTGCACATCTCAATGAAAATAGTACAAATGTCCATAAAAGAATCAACCGAGTTCTTGTATTGTCCAAAAATATAGCGCTGTGACTGAGGGGAGAGTTCGCAAGGTGTGTGGTGTCTTTCGGGTGGGAGTGGACGGCTGAATCAGCCCCTACCACACCGCAGGTGGCTCATGTTGGAAAGTTTGTAGTTTTGTAATGTTCAGTGTTCAGTTCTGGTTCTGGGTCCAGGCTGGTCTCAGCTCGCCATCAAGTTAATCCTTCGTTCTGGTACCCCACTGGGCACACCTGGCCAAATTCCACGTTTTCTTGCGCGCTACGAGTCCAGCATCAGCGGCGGTTGATAAAGCGTCTGGTTCAGCCGTCCTGTCGCCTCTCCCAACACCGGAAGCTGATATTGAACCGGCAAGCGCGTGATTGGCTCGAAGCAGTGCGTGCGTGACGCGCAACATACGTAAACCACGTGACAAGAAGGGGTATTGGGAGTTGTAGTTTTTTTCCTATTTGCAATAAAAGTACGTGGGTTACACTGCCAGGTGTGTTTTACTCGTCAAAGGCCAGAGGTCAAAGGTAGCTCTATCAATGTTCCAAGTCTCATGTGCCTAGGCCAAAGATTATGCGTTTCATGTTTTTTCTTTTTTGAACTAGTCGCCACTGTTGCGACGGGCGTTCTACAAGCTCCATTTTATTAAAGTTCGGGCCGAGCCGATTGCGTCTATGAGTGACATTCATCAATGTTAGGGGGTCAAAAATGCCAGAGTTGTGGCAACATGACCATGAATAATAATAAGAAACCAGGCAAGAAAAAAGACTCGTCGCATTCCATTCCATGGAATGGCTCAAGCCAAAAATAGACATAAAAAGAAACACTATCATGGGTCATTTAAATGAAAATAAAAGTTCAATTCGTCCAAAGTCTGTCAAATTAAAATTTTCATTACTTCAACATAAATTTTCTTCTTAAGATACATCCACATCCTTTTTAAGGCAATCAATTTAGGGGATTTGCGTCTACAAAAAGAACCTACGTTTGGGGATATGTCTCTTAAGATGTCCTTGATCGTTGGTGACGTTTGTGTCATCAATTTCTTTGTGATGGCCTTTTTTCCTGCCGCCAGAAATATGTTCCAAAGGTTTCCATTTATTGTGTCTATGGCAGGAGTCTTGAGGCCCAAATACATAGTTCTGACAGAGATGGCATAGTCAAAAACAGTCTGCAGTGCATTGTTAATTTCAGTCCAATATTTTTGAGCAACGGGACAGTCTCAAAACACGTGATCGTGGTTTGCCTCCTGGTGCCACAGTTTTACCAACAGTTAGCATTTCCTTGCAAATAATGGGCACTTTGACACAATGTTATGAAAAAACTTGATTTTTCCAACAAAATTCCCTCCAGGCGTGACTTTAAGGTCCTCCACAGGGATGTACACACGCTGTCCCACTCTTTATCGGTCAAAACAAGATTACCTGCACTCTCCTATTTGTTTTTAATATATTTAGTAGAGTAGCTGTCCAGATTAGCAATACATTGATACAATTTAGATATTACTCTCCTTGAAAGCTCTAATTTATAAGCCTTGATAGAAATTTCAGGAGGGTTATAATGGTCATTACTTACTGTTTAATTTCTTGGCTATATTAACTTCTTATTTGTAAATACCTCGAAAAGTCCTGTTTTTCTTAGTCAAAGGATTCTTTCAGCTTTTAATTTGATTATCATTTATAATCTGGTGAACATTTTTTATACCTATTTTTATCCAGACCTTGAATCTCAGGTCAGTTCTATTTGGTACAAAACCTTTAAGATCGTAACATATTTGTTTAGTTTCTATGTTTTGATCAGCTCCTTCCATGTTGTAGAGATATTAACTGAAAAGCAGATTCCCCATGTTTTTCTCTGGCACCAGCAGGAGGCCGGTCCATGTTTAGTCCTGACTCTGGCACCAACAGGAGGCCGGTCCATGTTTAGTCCTGACTCTGGCACCAACAGGAGGCCGGTCCATGTTTAGTCCTGACTCTGGCACCAGCAGGAGGCCGGTCCCTGAGGTCTTCAGAGTCAGAGATGGTTCATATGGCACTCACATGTCTGAGATGTTCTTTGGTGCTAGGCCATGGAGAGACTTGTACACAAGCAGAGCTGCTTTAAAGTCTATTCTCTGAGCCACAGGGGGCAGTGCAGAGACCTGAGAACAGGACTAATGTGATGGTACTTCCTGGTTCTAGTCAGGACCCGAGCAGCAGCGTTCTGGATGAACTGCAGCTTGGTTGGATAAGTCTCTCAAGTTTGGTTTGGACTCTATTCTTTTGAGTTTGGCTATGTTTTTTAGATGATACAAAGCAGCTGATTGATTTGATTTGTATGTTAAAGTTCAACTCAAATTATATTATTTCCCTCAGATTTCTAGCTTGGTTAGGCCACATAGTTACAAAGTTACATTAATCACAAGACCTGTTATAAAACAGTTATATGAACATGCAGAACACAATAACAATAACAGTAAATTAATCTGGTGGACAAAGTCTATAATCAGATGATTGTTTACTAAAACCACATTTTAGTACCACCACACACACGCGTTTTTTTAGCTTTAGGTCTGTCAGCTGGTTACTATCTGTGACAACAGGAAGTAAGCTCCATACAAACAGTCACTGAATTTCTCGGTCACCGCCCATTTCAGTGCTAAGAACTCCAGTTTATGAGCAGAGTAACGACCCTCACTTCTTGATAGGCCTCTGCTGGCATATGCACCCACTCTTTTTGTCCATTGTGTTCTTGGTACAAGACTGCTCCAAGGCCTGTAGAGCTAGCATCTGTGTGCAAGATGTAAGGTTTGCTTGGATTGGCAAAGGTGAGGACCGGGGTTGTTGTCAATTTCTGGATTATTTCTTTGAAAGCTTGTTGGGAAACAGGTGTCCAACGACCAGCAAAAGGTTCCTTTGGGTTGAGATATTGTTTGAGATTTTCCCACTTGTTTTGAACTTTTATGGCTGGGTGGATATCCAGAAGTTACTTGTTGAGGGGTCTAACTATGGAGGAGTACCCCCCCCACAAACCTCTGGTAGTAGACCGGAAAACCAAAGGACGATCTGAGCTCATTAAGATTTTGAGGCACTGTCCAAGATGCTACATTTTTCCACCGTTTTAAACTGAACATTTTCAGACTTTGAAGAACTGATGTTCTTCCAGTGTTGGTGCGAACACTATCAGATAGTTAGTTAGTTGCATTAGTTATTCCTTGGGGAATGCGGTATGCCTTGTCACGCTCCTCTGTCTCGATCTGGTAATACCCAGATTTTAAAATCCCAGACCAAAAAACACTTAAAACCACCAGAAAGTGTAGGAAAAGTTCATCTAGCTTAGGCAAAGTATAGGCATCCTATAGGGGATGGACTCAATGATGTCCAAGTAAAACTGCACCATCATTTGCGCTGGCAGCTAAGCTTTCCTTAACTGCCGGAAGAAGTACATCCTCTGCTGGGCCTTCTTGATGAGGGAGCTGATGGTGAGCTCTCACTTGAGGTCCTGGGTGATTCCCAAAGTCCATGATCATCTCCACTGTCTTCTGGGCATTGAACATCATGTTGTTTTTGCTGTACCAGGACACCAGCTAGTACACCTCCCTCCTGTAGACAGACCCCATCCGAGATCCCCGTCCAAGATGAGACCGATGAGGGGGTGATATTGTTCGCAAACTGTGTGACTTTCCACAATCATCTCCACTGGGCATTGAACTCCAGGTTGTTACTGCTGCACCAGGACACCAGCAGGTCCACCTCCTGTAGACATATCCCTGTCCGAGATGAGCCTGAGGGTGGTGTCGTCCGCAAAACTTGATCAGTTTTACTGAGTCATGGCTGGAGGTGCAGCAATTTGTGTACAGGGAGAACAGCAAAGGAGAAAGTGCACAGCCCTGTGGAACCCCTGTGCTGATAGTCCGTGTGTCTGAGACATTCTTCCCCAGCATCATGCACTGCCTCTGTTCCATCAGGAAGTCAGGGATCCACCTTCCTACGCCAGGATCCTGTTTGTGGACTTTAGCTCTGCATTCAACACCACCTCCTGCTCCGCTCCAGGACAAGCTCTCCCAGCTCAACGTCTCTGACTCCACCTGCAGGTGGATCACTGACTTCCTGATGGAACTGAGGCAGTGCGTGCGGCTGGGCAAGAATGTCTCAGACACTTGGACTATCAGCACAGGAGCTCCACAGGGCTGTGTACTTTCTCCCCTGCTCCTCTCCCTGTACACAAACTACATCACCTCCAGCCATGACGCCGTACAACTGATCAAGTTTTGCGGACGACACCACCCTCAGGCTCATCTCGGACAGGGATAAGTCTGTCTTCAGGAGGTGGACCGGCTGGTGTCCTGGTGCAGCAGTAACAACCTGGAGTTCAATGCCCAGTGGAGATGATTGTGGAAAGTCACAGCCCCCCAGCCCCCCCTCACTATCACAGACTCCCCCATCATCACCATAAACTCCTTCCGCTTTCTCGGCACCACCATTGCCCAGGATGTCAAGTGAGAGCCACCATCAGCTCCTCATCAAGAAGGCCCAGCAGAGGATGTACTTCCTGTGGCAGCTGAGAAAAGCCAAGCTGCCAGCGGAGATGATGGTGCAGTTTTTATACAGCCATCATTGAGTCCATCCATACCTCCTCCATCACCGTGTGGTACGCTGGAGCCACAGCCACGGTCAAACAGAGACTACGGAGTAGATTCTGCTGAGAAGGTGATTGGCTATAGACATCTCTGCAGGACCTGTACGTCTCCAGGGCTCTGGGACGAGTCCTACACTTAAATATCGAAGATATTTTGTTTTCCATTTAAATGGATAGGTCTTTCTAAAGGTCAAAGGGGATGCCATAATGAGATTATTTAAGTTTTTTTTTAAATTCAGTTTGTATCCGGACATTGGGCCGATTTTTTTTAAGGAGATGCGTCACATTGAGTGTAGGAATTTCTGGTTTGGTCCAATTTAATAGAACGTCATCTGCATAGCAGGCAATTTTATGTTCAATCCCATCAATTGTAACACCGTGAATTGTTTTGAAATTGTCTAATAAACATTTTTATAGAAGGATTCAAATGCTGATTGAATTTGGTCTTGCATGATTAAGATTGCATTACTTTAAAAATGCTTCTTTCCAATTTTCCTCAAGCATAAATGACCAGTATTATGGTTCACACCAGGGCGATTCCTGCGTTTTTGCGGCGCGATTTCTGCGTTTTGAGGGTCTGGCGCGGCGCGCGTCTTGGGCGTTTTCTTGTCCGACACAGAAAAGTTGAACGTTGTGGATATTGATCAAATTATTGTCATGTCTGTGTCCTATTTATCATGCGTCACGACGATCTTACTGCATATGGGTCACAATGAACTTTCTGTGTATTTTCTGATCATCTGTGGACTAGTCTAAACAATCTTAAAGCCATTTTATCAGAACCAAGCAACAGCTTTATAAAACATCTTGTGGAGAGTTGGATCTCAGCTGCAAGACGAACAACACGCCACTGTTTTGCCTGTTTTTCCCTGTTTTCATCAAATAAAGAACTTGAGAACGATCTTCACCTCTCGCAGTCTGTATGGACTAAACTTCGACAACGTTGAAACGTTTTCTGCAGCAGACGCCGCGCAGCAGCCAATCAGAGATGACGCTCCTGTGAGAAGATGATCCAAAACAAACCCCGCAACGATAAAAAAAAACAAAAAACTTTTGGAGCATATCATGATATTGACTAAACTAATAAACCAAAGCCATGGTCCGCCATTAAACTCCATAACACCACGAGAAAAGCAACACAGCACAACTCCTCCATTGCGCATGTGCGTTGGACGCCTCGCATCTGCTCGTCAGTGTATTTTTCGGACGCGCATCTGGGGTGTCGAGTACGCGCGTCCGAGGCGTCTGCCTTCAAATGTACAGGCGTCCAACTTATGCGTCGTGCGCGAATTTGACGCCCCGGTCTGAACAGGCCATTAACCTGTGTGGGTTAGGGAGCAGTGCAGATGAGGGAAAAACTCCCTCTGTCTCGCCTGATACACGACTGCACAGAGCGCTGCGCTGTGGACACTAGTGATGCGCGGCCGGGTTTTGATCCACAGGCCGGGTTGGCCCAGGACAAGAAATTCCTATTTCATTGCAGGCAGGTTGGGGCGGGGTATAAAATGCTGACCGCGTCTCGTACGTCCGCATTTTACTGCGTTTAAATTCACTTCCTCATTTGACTTGTTTCTCTGTGAATATGTGACTGCCCATACGACCAGACTGAGCTGAGTGCGTGCTCCGTTTTCGTGCCCTCAGGACTACGCAGCATCCCACGAAGGACTCAGGTGTCCAGCTGTGTATAATAGTGTGATGCTGTGCTGCACGAGCCTCATGCAGTCCTTGGTTTACTCCAGTTAAATTGGAACAAGCCCATCTCAAGGACATGCTGCAAACACCTGGAAACTGGGACTGAGCTTGTGATAGGGCCACAGGGTTACTTACAAAACGTCCATGCACACATCTTTGCCATTTGACCATTTTGACCATTTACACTTGTGACCATTTCCGGATGCCTGAAAAAGGAATTGACTTGCTCTATACATGTGCCAAATCAATATGAGTTGTCGATTTGGCTATTGTGTCCAGTCTCCAGCGGGGATCACCAGAGCCCGCTAGGGCAGACATTGTTAGCTGAAGTGGGAGCTGAAGGCGGCAGGAAGGCGGAAAAACACATCTCCAACATTATAAACGAGCTGCGTGAGGTGAAAGCTGAAGTGGTTAATCACTTGACCACCGGGCAGCACGACTTTCAAATGAAGAAAAACACATGTCTGGTGTACACTTAAGCATTTTTTGAATTTATTTTTCAGGGTTAACAATTCAGAGTAAGTTATTTGCCAATATTTCAAGTTCCAAATCTGTGAAATACGCATACAGTAAATGACAAACGCAGCAAAGGAGGAGGGCACACGCAGAGGAGGAGAGGAGGAGGGCACACGCCGCAGAGGAGGAGGGCACACGCCGCGGAGGAGGAGGGCACACGCCGCGGAGGAGGAGGGCACACGCCGCGGAGGAGGGCACACGCAGAGGAGGAGGGCACACGCAGAGGAGGAGGGCACACGCAGAGGAGGAGAGGAGGAGGGCACACGCCGCGGAGGAGGAGGGCACACGTAGTGGAGGAGGGCACACGCAGAGGAGGAGGGCACACGCAGAGGAGGAGGGCACACGCCGCGGAGGAGGGCACACGCCGCGGAGGAGGGCACACGCAGAGGAGGAGGGCACACGCCGCGGAGGAGGAGGGCACACGCAGAGGAGGAGGGCACACGCCGCGGAGGAGGAGGGCACACGCAGAGGAGGAGGGCACACGCAGAGGAGGAGGGCACACGCCGCGGAGGAGGGCACCCGCCGCGGAGGAGGGCACACGCAGAGGAGGAGGGCACACGCAGAGGAGGAGGGCACACGCAGAGGAGGAGGGCACACGCCGCGGAGGAGGAGGGCACACGCCGCGGAGGAGGAGGGCACACGCAGAGGAGGAGGAGGGCACACGCCGCGGAGGAGGGCACACGCCGCGGAGGAGGGCACACGCAGAGGAGGAGGGCACACGCAGAGGAGGAGGGCACACGCAGAGGAGGAGGGCACACGCAGAGGAGGAGGGCACACGCAGAGGAGGAGGGCACACGCAGAGGAGGAGAGGAGGAGGGCACACGCCGCAGAGGAGGAGGGCACACGCCGCGGAGGAGGAGGGCACACGCCGCGGAGGAGGAGGGCACACGCCGCGGAGGAGGGCACACGCAGAGGAGGAGGGCACACGCCGCGGAGGAGGAGGGCACACGCAGAGGAGGAGGGCACACGCCGCGGAGGAGGAGGGCACACGCAGAGGAGGAGGGCACACGCAGAGGAGGAGGGCACACGCCGCGGAGGAGGGCACCCGCCGCGGAGGAGGGCACACGCAGAGGAGGAGGGCACACGCAGAGGAGGAGGGCACACGCAGAGGAGGAGGGCACACGCAGAGGAGGAGGGCACACGCCGCGGAGGAGGAGGGCACACGCCGCGGAGGAGGAGGGCACACGCAGAGGAGGAGGAGGGCACACGCCGCGGAGGAGGGCACACGCCGCGGAGGAGGGCACACGCAGAGGAGGAGGGCACACGCAGAGGAGGAGGGCACACGCAGAGGAGGAGGGCACACGCAGAGGAGGAGGGCACACGCAGAGGAGGAGGGCACACGCAGAGGAGGAGA
The DNA here is from genome assembly GCF_026437365.1 of Eucyclogobius newberryi. Lineage (NCBI taxonomy): Eukaryota > Metazoa > Chordata > Actinopteri > Gobiiformes > Gobiidae > Eucyclogobius > Eucyclogobius newberryi. Next base: position 1,625,123 of record NW_027316056.1, read on the forward strand.
GGAGGAGGGCACACGCCGCAGAGGAGGAGGGCACACGCCGCGGAGGAGGAGGGCACACGCCGCGGAGGAGGAGGGCACACGCCGCGGAGGAGGGCAGACGCAGAGGAGGAGGGCACACGCCGCGGAGGAGGAGGGCACACGCCGCGGAGGAGGAGGGCACACGCCGCGGAGGAGGGCACACGCAGAGGAGGAGGGCACACGCAGAGGAGGAGGGCACACGCAGAGGAGGAGAGGAGGAGGGCACACGCCGCGGAGGAGGAGGGCACACGTAGTGGAGGAGGGCACACGCAGAGGAGGAGGGCACACGCAGAGGAGGAGGGCACACGCCGCGGAGGAGGGCACACGCCGCGGAGGAGGGCACACGCAGAGGAGGAGGGCACACGCCGCGGAGGAGGAGGGCACACGCAGAGGAGGAGGGCACACGCCGCGGAGGAGGAGGGCACCCGCCGCGGAGGAGGGCACACGCAGAGGAGGAGGAGGGCACACGCCGCGGAGGAGGGCACACGCCGCGGAGGAGGGCACACGCAGAGGAGGAGGGCACACGCAGAGGAGGAGGGCACACGCAGAGGAGGAGGGCACACGCAGAGGAGGAGGGCACACGCAGAGGAGGAGGGCACACGCAGAGGAGGAGAGGAGGAGGGCACACGCCGCGGAGGAGGAGGGCACACGTAGTGGAGGAGGGCACACGCAGAGGAGGAGGGCACACGCAGAGGAGGAGGGCACACGCCGCGGAGGAGGGCACACGCAGAGGAGGAGGGCACACGCCGCGGAGGAGGAGGGCACACGCAGAGGAGGAGGGCACACGCAGAGGAGGAGGGCACACGCCGCGGAGGAGGGCACCCGCCGCGGAGGAGGGCACACGCAGAGGAGGAGGAGGGCACACGCCGCGGAGGAGGGCACACGCCGCGGAGGAGGGCACACGCAGAGGAGGAGGGCACACGCAGAGGAGGAGGGCACACGCCGCGGAGGAGGGCACACGCAGAGGAGGAGGGCACACGCAGAGGAGGAGGGCACATGCAGAGGAGGAGAGGAGGAGGGCACACGCCGCGGAGGAGGAGGGCACACGTAGTGGAGGAGGGCACACGCAGAGGAGGAGGGCACACGCAGAGGAGGAGGGCACACGCCGCGGAGGAGGGCACACGCAGAGGAGGAGGGCACACGCCGCGGAGGAGGAGGGCACACGCAGAGGAGGAGGGCACACGCCGCGGAGGAGGGCACACGCCGCGGAGGAGGAGGGCACACGCAGAGGAGGAGGGCACACGCAGAGGAGGAGGGCACACGCCGCGGAGGAGGGCACAAGCCGCGGAGGAGGAGGGCACACGCAGAGGAGGAGGGCACACGCAGAGGAGGAGGGCACACGCCGCGGAGGAGGAGGGCACACGCCGCGGAGGAGGAGGGCACACGCCGCGGAGGAGGGCACACGCAGAGGAGGAGGGCACACGCAGAGGAGGAGGGCACACGCAGAGGAGGAGAGGAGGAGGGCACACGCCGCGGAGGAGGAGGGCACACGTAGTGGAGGAGGGCACACGCAGAGGAGGAGGGCACACGCAGAGGAGGAGGGCACACGCAGAGGAGGAGAGGAGGAGGGCACACGCCGCAGAGGAGGAGGGCACACGCCGCGGAGGAGGAGGGCACACGCCGCGGAGGAGGAGGGCACACGCCGCGGAGGAGGGCACACGCAGAGGAGGAGGGCACACGCAGAGGAGGAGGGCACACGCAGAGGAGGAGAGGAGGAGGGCACACGCCGCGGAGGAGGAGGGCACACGTAGTGGAGGAGGGCACACGCAGAGGAGGAGGGCACACGCAGAGGAGGAGGGCACACGCCGCGGAGGAGGGCACCCGCCGCGGAGGAGGGCACACGCAGAGGAGGAGGGCACACGCAGAGGAGGAGGGCACACGCAGAGGAGGAGGGCACACGCCGCGGAGGAGGAGGGCACACGCCGCGGAGGAGGAGGGCACACGCAGAGGAGGAGGAGGGCACACGCCGCGGAGGAGGGCACACGCCGCGGAGGAGGGCACACGCAGAGGAGGAGGGCACACGCAGAGGAGGAGGGCACACGCAGAGGAGGAGGGCACACGCAGAGGAGGAGGGCACACGCAGAGGAGGAGGGCACACGCAGAGGAGGAGAGGAGGAGGGCACACGCCGCGGAGGAGGAGGGCACACGTAGTGGAGGAGGGCACACGCAGAGGAGGAGGGCACACGCAGAGGAGGAGGGCACACGCCGCGGAGGAGGGCACACGCAGAGGAGGAGGGCACACGCCGCGGAGGAGGGCACACGCCGCGGAGGAGGAGGGCACACGCAGAGGAGGAGGGCACACGCAGAGGAGGAGGGCACACGCCGCGGAGGAGGGCACACGCCGCGGAGGAGGAGGGCACACGCAGAGGAGGAGGGCACACGCAGAGGAGGAGGGCACACGCCGCGGAGGAGGAGGGCACACGCCGCGGAGGAGGAGGGCACACGCCGCGGAGGAGGGCACACGCAGAGGAGGAGGGCACACGCAGAGGAGGAGGGCACACGCAGAGGAGGAGAGGAGGAGGGCACACGCCGCGGAGGAGGAGGGCACACGTAGTGGAGGAGGGCACACGCAGAGGAGGAGGGCACACGCAGAGGAGGAGGGCACACGCCGCGGAGGAGGGCACACGCCGCGGAGGAGGGCACACGCAGAGGAGGAGGGCACACGCCGCGGAGGAGGAGGGCACACGCAGAGGAGGAGGGCACACGCCGCGGAGGAGGAGGGCACACGCAGAGGAGGAGGGCACACGCAGAGGAGGAGGGCACACGCCGCGGAGGAGGGCACCCGCCGCGGAGGAGGGCACACGCAGAGGAGGAGGGCACACGCAGAGGAGGAGGGCACACGCAGAGGAGGAGGGCACACGCCGCGGAGGAGGAGGGCACACGCCGCGGAGGAGGAGGGCACACGCAGAGGAGGAGGAGGGCACACGCCGCGGAGGAGGGCACACGCCGCGGAGGAGGGCACACGCAGAGGAGGAGGGCACACGCAGAGGAGGAGGGCACACGCAGAGGAGGAGAGGAGGAGGGCACACGCCGCGGAGGAGGAGGGCACACGTAGTGGAGGAGGGCACACGCAGAGGAGGAGGGCACACGCAGAGGAGGAGGGCACACGCCGCGGAGGAGGGCACACGCCGCGGAGGAGGGCACACGCAGAGGAGGAGGGCACACGCCGCGGAGGAGGAGGGCACACGCAGAGGAGGAGGGCACACGCCGCGGAGGAGGAGGGCACACGCAGAGGAGGAGGGCACACGCAGAGGAGGAGGGCACACGCCGCGGAGGAGGGCACCTGCCGCGGAGGAGGGCACACGCAGAGGAGGAGGGCACACGCAGAGGAGGAGGGCACACGCAGAGGAGGAGGGCACACGCCGCGGAGGAGGAGGGCACACGCCGCGGAGGAGGAGGGCACACGCAGAGGAGGAGGAGGGCACACGCCGCGGAGGAGGGCACACGCCGCGGATGAGGGCACACGCAGAGGAGGAGGGCACACGCAGAGGAGGAGGGCACACGCAGAGGAGGAGGGCACACGCAGAGGAGGAGGGCACACGCCGCGGAGGAGGGCACACGCAGAGGAGGAGGGCACACGCAGAGGAGGAGGGCACACGCAGAGGAGGAGAGGAGGAGGGCACACGCCGCGGAGGAGGAGGGCACACGTAGTGGAGGAGGGCACACGCAGAGGAGGAGGGCACACGCAGAGGAGGAGGGCACACGCCGCGGAGGAGGGCACACGCCGCGGAGGAGGGCACACGCAGAGGAGGAGGGCACACGCCGCGGAGGAGGAGGGCACACGCAGAGGAGGAGGGCACACGCCGCGGAGGAGGAGGGCACCCGCCGCGGAGGAGGGCACACGCAGAGGAGGAGGAGGGCACACGCCGCGGAGGAGGGCACACGCCGCGGAGGAGGGCACACGCAGAGGAGGAGGGCACACGCAGAGGAGGAGGGCACACGCCGCGGAGGAGGGCACACGCAGAGGAGGAGGGCACACGCAGAGGAGGAGGGCACACGCAGAGGAGGAGAGGAGGAGGGCACACGCCGCGGAGGAGGAGGGCACACGTAGTGGAGGAGGGCACACGCAGAGGAGGAGGGCACACGCAGAGGAGGAGGGCACACGCCGCGGAGGAGGAGGGCACACGCCGCGGAGGAGGAGGGCACACGCAGAGGAGGAGGAGGGCACACGCCGCGGAGGAGGGCACACGCCGCGGAGGAGGGCACACGCCGCGGAGGAGGGCACACGCAGAGGAGGAGGGCACACGCAGAGGAGGAGGGCACACGCAGAGGAGGAGGGCACACGCAGAGGAGGAGGGCACACGCAGAGGAGGAGGGCACACGCAGAGGAGGAGGGCACACGCAGAGGAGGAGAGGAGGAGGGCACACGCCGCGGAGGAGGAGGGCACACGTAGTGGAGGAGGGCACACGCAGAGGAGGAGGGCACACGCAGAGGAGGAGGGCACACGCCGCGGAGGAGGGCACACGCAGAGGAGGAGGGCACACGCCGCGGAGGAGGAGGGCACACGCAGAGGAGGAGGGCACACGCAGAGGAGGAGGGCACACGCCGCGGAGGAGGGCACCCGCCGCGGAGGAGGGCACACGCAGAGGAGGAGGAGGGCACACGCCGCGGAGGAGGGCACACGCCGCGGAGGAGGGCACACGCAGAGGAGGAGGGCACACGCAGAGGAGGAGGGCACACGCAGAGGAGGAGGGCACACGCCGCGGAGGAGGGCACACGCAGAGGAGGAGGGCACACGCAGAGGAGGAGGGCACATGCAGAGGAGGAGAGGAGGAGGGCACACGCCGCGGAGGAGGAGGGCACACGTAGTGGAGGAGGGCACACGCAGAGGAGGAGGGCACACGCAGAGGAGGAGGGCACACGCCGCGGAGGAGGGCACACGCAGAGGAGGAGGGCACACGCCGCGGAGGAGGAGGGCACACGCAGAGGAGGAGGGCACACGCCGCGGAGGAGGGCACACGCCGCGGAGGAGGAGGGCACACGCAGAGGAGGAGGGCACACGCAGAGGAGGAGGGCACACGCCGCGGAGGAGGGCACACGCCGCGGAGGAGGAGGGCACACGCAGAGGAGGAGGGCACACGCAGAGGAGGAGGGCACACGCCGCGGAGGAGGAGGGCACACGCCGCGGAGGAGGAGGGCACACGCCGCGGAGGAGGGCACACGCAGAGGAGGAGGGCACACGCAGAGGAGGAGGGCACACGCAGAGGAGGAGAGGAGGAGGGCACACGCCGCGGAGGAGGAGGGCACACGTAGTGGAGGAGGGCACACGCAGAGGAGGAGGGCACACGCAGAGGAGGAGGGCACACGCAGAGGAGGAGAGGAGGAGGGCACACGCCGCAGAGGAGGAGGGCACACGCCGCGGAGGAGGAGGGCACACGCCGCGGAGGAGGAGGGCACACGCCGCGGAGGAGGGCACACGCAGAGGAGGAGGGCACACGCAGAGGAGGAGGGCACACGCAGAGGAGGAGAGGAGGAGGGCACACGCCGCGGAGGAGGAGGGCACACGTAGTGGAGGAGGGCACACGCAGAGGAGGAGGGCACACGCAGAGGAGGAGGGCACACGCCGCGGAGGAGGGCACACGCCGCGGAAGAGGGCACACGCAGAGGAGGAGGGCACACGCCGCGGAGGAGGAGGGCACACGCAGAGGAGGAGGGCACACGCCGCGGAGGAGAAGGGCACACGCAGAGGAGGAGGGCACACGCAGAGGAGGAGGGCACACGCCGCGGAGGAGGGCACCCGCCGCGGAGGAGGGCACACGCAGAGGAGGAGGGCACACGCAGAGGAGGAGGGCACACGCAGAGGAGGAGGGCACACGCCGCGGAGGAGGAGGGCACACGCCGCGGAGGAGGAGGGCACACGCAGAGGAGGAGGAGGGCACACGCCGCGGAGGAGTGCACACGCCGCGGAGGAGGGCACACGCAGAGGAGGAGGGCACACGCAGAGGAGGAGGGCACACGCAGAGGAGGAGGGCACACGCAGAGGAGGAGGGCACACGCAGAGGAGGAGGGCACACGCAGAGGAGGAGAGGAGGAGGGCACACGCCGCGGAGGAGGAGGGCACACGTAGTGGAGGAGGGCACACGCAGAGGAGGAGGGCACACGCAGAGGAGGAGGGCACACGCCGCGGAGGAGGGCACACGCAGAGGAGGAGGGCACACGCCGCGGAGGAGGGCACACGCCGCGGAGGAGGAGGGCACACGCAGAGGAGGAGGGCACACGCAGAGGAGGAGGGCACACGCCGCGGAGGAGGGCACACGCCGCGGAGGAGGAGGGCACACGCAGAGGAGGAGGGCACACGCAGAGGAGGAGGGCACACGCCGCGGAGGAGGAGGGCACACGCCGCGGAGGAGGAGGGCACACGCCGCGGAGGAGGGCACACGCAGAGGAGGAGGGCACACGCAGAGGAGGAGGGCACACGCAGAGGAGGAGAGGAGGAGGGCACACGCCGCGGAGGAGGAGGGCACACGTAGTGGAGGAGGGCACACGCAGAGGAGGAGGGCACACGCAGAGGAGGAGGGCACACGCCGCGGAGGAGGGCACACGCCGCGGAGGAGGGCACACGCAGAGGAGGAGGGCACACGCCGCGGAGGAGGAGGGCACACGCAGAGGAGGAGGGCACACGCCGCGGAGGAGGAGGGCACACGCAGAGGAGGAGGGCACACGCAGAGGAGGAGGGCACACGCCGCGGAGGAGGGCACCCGCCGCGGAGGAGGGCACACGCAGAGGAGGAGGGCACACGCAGAGGAGGAGGGCACACGCAGAGGAGGAGGGCACACGCCGCGGAGGAGGAGGGCACACGCCGCGGAGGAGGAGGGCACACGCAGAGGAGGAGGAGGGCACACGCCGCGGAGGAGGGCACACGCCGCGGAGGAGGGCACACGCAGAGGAGGAGGGCACACGCAGAGGAGGAGGGCACACGCAGAGGAGGAGGGCACACGCAGAGGAGGAGGGCACACGCCGCGGAGGAGGGCACACGCCGCGGAGGAGGGCACACGCAGAGGAGGAGGGCACACGCAGAGGAGGAGGGCACACGCAGAGGAGGAGGGCACACGCAGAGGAGGAGAGGAGGAGGGCACACGCCGCGGAGGAGGAGGGCACACGTAGTGGAGGAGGGCACACGCAGAGGAGGAGGGCACACGCCGCGGAGGAGGAGGGCACACGCAGAGGAGGAGGGCACACGCCGCGGAGGAGGGCACACGCCGCGGAGGAGGAGGGCACACGCAGAGGAGGAGGGCACACGCAGAGGAGGAGGGCACACGCCGCGGAGGAGGGCACACGCCGAGGAGGAGGGCACACGCAGAGGAGGAGGAGGGCACACGCAGAGGAGGAGGGCACACGCAGAGGAGGAGGGCACACGCCGCGGAGGAGGGCACACGCCGCGGAGGAGGAGGGCACACGCAGAGGAGGAGGGCACACGCAGAGGAGGAGGGCACACGCCGCGGAGGAGGAGGGCACACGCAGAGGAGGAGGGCACACGCCGCGGAGGAGGGCACACGCCGCGGAGGAGGGCACACGCAGAGGAGGAGGGCACACGCCGCGGAGGAGGGCACACGCCGCGGAGGAGGAGGGCACACGCAGAGGAGGAGGGCACACGCCGCCGCGGAGGAGGGCACACGCCGCGGAGGAGGGCACACGCAGAGGAGGGCACACGCCGCGGAGGAGGGCACACGCCGCGGAGGAGGAGGGCACATGCAGAGGAGCCAGAATAAAATGATAGGAATTATGACCGGCCCGAATCCAAAGTTAAAAGATTCAAAGATCTTCAGTTCTAACCCAGACACAGGGACCTTGGCCTTTAAGGGCCATGGCTTGAACCCAGAACCTTCTTACTAGTTTACTAACCACCGTGCCACAAATATCTGATATCGGTATCAAATCCATGGAACCATCCCTAACTATCAAAATTGCATTTTACTATGATGACAACAACAGGAGTGGTTTGAAGCACTTTACCCGCAATAGTAGTTCATCTTGGGGCCCTTAGGCCCTCCACTTCACTCATCTTACCTCTGTTCTTGTCACACTGGTGTAGGGGGTGCACTGAGGAAAATTAGGCAAAAAAACACAGAAACAAAAAAGACAGAAGAGATGAAAGAGAATACTAATCCGTTACTCTTTTATAAATTCAGACTGTTTTTATCCCGTAGGGTGGTGGTGATGGACCAGGGCTCCGTAGTGGAGATGGCGCCCCCTGCAGTTCTCCTTCAGCAGCGTGGACACTTCTACAGGATGTGTGCAGAGGCCGGCCTGGTTTAGACTGCTGCAATGTTGATATATATATATATATATATATATACAGGGTTCAGAATAAGCAGTATCACAAAATGTGACGCAATTTCTCTCAAATACGATGCATTCGTCAGAAAAAGATGTGTTTGTATTCCAGCTTTTGCGATACAAACATGTGTGTTCAATTGTATAACCAAAGCGCCTAAAAGTACTGATCACTCGTCAATCGATCGTCAATAACGTCATGACACATGTAGGACGCCGTGTTAACATGACGAGTCCCGCTGCTGTCTCAGATCGCGAGTCTGAAAGTGGGAGGAGCCACGTGCGGTAAAGTTAGCGTCATAGATACAGACTTCCGAGGTCAACAGTTCCTTAACGCAAAAGTCTTTGCAGATCATTCACATCCAAAATATTCATATTTACACTGCAGTGACACAACCTCGTTTTTAACAATCAGATGTGTATTTTGGGGCGCAGCGAATTACACTGATCCGAATGTGCAGCTGGAGGTGAGACGAGTGCTTAGGGACCGTCATCAAATGTGCAGCCGGAGCGGTGTCGAGAGTACTTAGGGACCGTCATCAAATGTGCAGCCGGAGCTGAGGCGAGTGCTTAGGGACCGTCATCAAATGTGCAGCCGGAGCTGAGGCGAGTGCTTAGGGACCGTCATCAAATGTGCAGCCGGAGCAGAGACGAGAGTACTTAGGGACCGTCATCAAGTAGCAAAACTAAAAATGGAATGGAACGTCAAATAGAGCGGTACAATTTGAATAACACACAAAATACACCATGATGGACGCCACGGCAACCTTTATTTTTCCGAGTGTAATGACAATTAATATGTGAATGAGACTCGTGCAAATAGTCATCTGATGATGATGATGTGGAAGAAAGTTGTAAATAAGGCCATCGGACTTTGTGTTGATTAACTTGTTCAACAACTAATTTTATTTGCAAGTTTTCTGTTTTATTTAAAAAAAAAAAAAGTTTAAAAAGTGTTTAAAAGTTAATTTGTTAAGAGTTTTTTTTTAAATAGAATGTTTACAAATACATTTTAAATAAATAATCTTGTTACATCATTGGAAAATATTGATTGTTAGTCACTTTCGTGTTTTGCTATGCAATTATCAAATTGCTACACAAATTTGGAAAAATTAACGGATTGTTTAGCAGCTGCTGCACAAGTGAAAATCCTTCATCTGAACCCTGATATATATATATATATATATATATATATATATATATATATATATATAGTCATGTAATCAGTTCTATGTGAGTGTAAGTGTGGCAGAATGTATTCAAATGTGTTTGCGAAATGAAAATGAGTAAATAAAAATGCTTTCTTGGTAAACACTAAAGAACGACTTGGAGCGTAATAATTCAAAGTAATTCAAACTGAATCTGTTCTTGAATCTTTGAAGAAACAATCGGCTGGACTCTTAGTGAAGCTGAGACTCTGTCGTTTTGGCCTCTGATTTACTTGAATTATTAAGTGGTAAGAAGCTCTGACCAGAGGAATATCAGATGTTCTAATATATGACATATGGTAATGATGATGTATGATATGTGATGTGCTGAATATATGAAGGAGTAAAGATGGTGTTTGCAGGGATGGTGTGGCTGACACTGGTTTAGGTTTCATTTGTTGGGCAGCTTTAAAAGAAGGATGACCAGGAGATTCAGATTGCTCTAACATATCACTCAACATGTGACTGATTTTGAGTGTGCATGTAACCACTGCCACTGCTCATAAACCAGATCAAACATCAGCATTTGCAATCCTCCCATAGAATTCTTACCTTTTAACTATTGGCCATTCAATTCAATACATTTTTGTAACACCCAAAATCTCCACACAACTTGCCTTGGTTGAGCGTTCTCCAACAGAGCGGCGGGGAATCAAACAATGAAACAATCACATGCCGATTATTAGTACTAACAATGTTCACATGGATTTAGCAAATGGATAACTGTTCCAGAGCATTGCCTATAATCCTAAAGAAAGCCGTAGGTGCAACACAGCCCCCTGCAAAGTTGAAAACTGCTGCCTGCTCATGTTCACAAGTTAATTAGCTTGTATAAACCAAAGCCTGAGCTTTATTGCCCCCAGTCTCACGTATCACGCCAAACACCAGTGCGTCCACAGAAACACACATGGGGCTTGTACTACAGGAGCTTCACATTTTGTTTTTTGGAGGAGAAGAAGTTGTGGCTCTTTGCGGTTAGTGAGCGCGCGCCTTGGTGCACACATGGTGCGCGCTGTGATAGGTCCAATCCACAGACACTACTGCGCGGGGGAGGGGCTAGTGCGGGAAACCTGAGACTTTGGACAAGTTAGACCCGCACTAGACGTGGACTGCACCGGGCTTTAGAGAGGACTGCACCGGGGTTTAGAGAGGACTGCACCGGGCTTTAGAGAGGACTGCACCGGGGTTCAGAGAGGACTGCACCGGGCTTTAGAGAGGACTGCACCGGGCTTTAGAGAGGACTGCACCGGGGTTTAGAGAGGACTGCACCGGGGTTCAGAGAGGACTGCACCGGGCTTTAGAGAGGACTGCACCGGGGTTCAGAGAGGACTGCACCGGGGTTTAGAGAGGACTGCACCGGGCTTTAGAGAGGACTGCACCGGGCTTTAGAGAGGACTGCACCGGGCTTTAGAGAGGACTGCACCGGGCTTTAGAGAGGACTGCACCGGGGTTTAGAGAGGACTGCACCGGGGTTCAGAGAGGACTGCACCGGGCTTTAGAGAGGACTGCACCGGGCTTTAGAGAGGACTGCACCGGGCTTTAGAGAGGACTGCACCGGGGTTCAGAGAGGACTGCACCGGGCTTTAGAGAGGACTGCACCGGGCTTTAGAGAGGACTGCACCGGGCTTTAGAGAGGACTGCACCGGGCTTTAGAGAGGACTGCACCGGGGTTCAGAGAGGACTGCACCGGGGTTCAGAGAGGACTGCACCGGGGTTCAGAGAGGACTGCACCGGGCTTTAGAGAGGACTGCACCGGGGTTTAGAGAGAACTGCACCGGGGTTTAGAAGGGACTGCACCGGGCTTTAGAGAGGACTGCACCGGGGTTTAGAGAGGACTGCACCGGGGTTCAGAGAGGACTGCACCGGGCTTTAGAGAGGACTGCACCGGGGTTTAGAAGGGACTGCACCGGGGTTCAGAGAGGACTGCACCGGGGTTCAGAGAGGACTGCACCGGGCTTTAGAGAGGACTGCACCGGGGTTCAGAGGGGACTGCACCGGGGTTTAGAGAGGACTGCACCGGGGTTTAGAGGGGACTGCACCGGGGTTCAGAGGGGACTGCACCGGGGTTTAGAGGGGACTGCACCGGGGTTTAGAGAGGACTGCACCGGGGTTTAGAGGGGACTGCACCGGGGTTCAGAGGGGACTGCACCGGGGTTTAGAGGGGACTGCACCGGGGTTCAGAGGGGACTGCACCGGGGTTTAGAGAGGACTGCACCGGGGTTTAGAGAGGACTGCACCGGGGTTTAGAGAGGACTGCACCGGGCTTTAGAGAGGACTGCACCGGGCTCTAGAGAGGACTGCACCGGGGTTTAGAGAGAACTGCACCGGGCTTTAGAGAGGACTGCACCGGGGTTTAGAGAGGATTGCACCGGGCTTTAGAGAGGACTGCACCGGGCTCTAGAGAGGACTGCACCGGGGTTTAGAGAGAACTGCACCGGGGTTTAGAGAGAACTGCACCGGGGTTTAGAAGGGACTGCACCGGGCTTTAGAGAGGACTGCACCGGGGTTTAGAGAGGACTGCACCGGGGTTTAGAAGGGACTGCACCGGGCTTTAGAGAGGACTGCACCGGGGTTTAGAGAGGACTGCACCGGGGTTTAGAAGGGACTGCACCGGGGTTCAGAGAGGACTGCACCGGGGTTTAGAAGAGGACTGCACCGGGGTTTAGAGAGGATTTCACCGGGGTTTGGAGAGGACTGCACCGGGGCTTTAGAGAGGACTTTACCCGGGGTGCGCTTTGTCCCGGGAGCGCTTGAGTGGGGCTCCGTCCGGGCTCCGGGGATGAGAGCGGGCGTCAGTGGCTCGCCCTTGGCAAGCGGGAGCACTGTCGCCGCGCGGTGACTCGTGACGTGGACAGAGCACGGTCAGGAGTGTTGTCCGTGAGTTTATACCGGGAGCAGTATGTCCGTGGAGCCGTACGTGTGCGCCTTCTTCAGGCTTGTGCTGCCTCTCACTCTCGCTGCAGGTAAGCCCTTATATTCATATATTATACATAACTTTACTGAGCTTTAACTGTGTTATAACTTAACAACTTTGTTATGTTTCCTCATCCTGAAAGTTCCTGTTTTCACCTGCCCGCTATCCCTGCCCACATGTACTTATTGTGATTAGTTGATTGAGTGATTATAAAATGTCATGTTTACAATGTTTTCTAAAATAAATCATGTCCGTGACAATCAGCTGCTGGTGACAGTGAAATGGTTTATCAAGTCTGCAGTTATGAAGTCAATATTGAGGTTTATAAGGAATACTATAATTATAAGGAAATTAGAGCTGAACAATTTTGTAAAAATATCTATTTGCATTTCCCCCGTGAAACATGATTACAATTCGATTTGAAAATGCTAATGGGATAAGGTTTGTATTTCATATTTTAAACACGTCCCGAAGCATTAACATTAAAGAGAAAACTAAATGATGAACTCCTAAACACCATTGTTTTTGTATTGTTTTGATATATATATATATATATATATATATATATATATATATATATATATATATATATATATATATATATATATACTGCAACGAGTTGGCCACTGTCCAGGGTGCACCCGCCTAAGGCCCAAAGTCACTGGGATAGGCTCCAGTCACCCGCGACCCCGAAAGGGAACAAGCGGTAGAAAATGGATGGATAGATAGATATAATTATTATTTTTTGCCAATTTAGTCAATATACAGACCTGTTTTGATCCTGCTCTAGTCCTGATCGAATCCAGGTTTAGTTTCACGCTTAGTTTGAACAAACCTTAGACCTAAGGTTGAAGTTTAAGTACCTTAAAAAAGAATACTATACTACTGTCTTCTTTAGCTCAAACTCTTGTCAGCACAAGACACAAGCATTTGAGACGAGTCATTGCTTTGAATCAGTTCAAGCCCCCCCAGGAAGAAGAAAACACCCCCTAGTCTCCGCCGCGACTATAAATACGGGGAACGTATAAACTCTGCATATATATGTTAGCGAAGCAAAGTCTGTGTTTTATTGATGTGTCATTTATTGCTGTCGCTGCCAACATTAAAGACACAGTGGACATGTGGTCTTTCCTCGTCTCCACCTCAGTCACAGTGAAGCTACATACTCTTCCTTACATTTCCTCCTCTTATTAGCTTTTGGGTGACTTTGGTTTGTCTCATTAGTATTATAGGGATATTATTATTATTAGTTCACAATATTCATTTTAGAGTCACGATTATCATGAGGAGGAATATCATGATTTTACAATTGTTCATGATTATCAGCAAAAAGAAAGGACACATTTATGTTGTATGTATATTTTCATGTTTGAACTTGCAAATATTCCTCTTAGAGGAAGAAATCTACGGGAGACGAGAGATGCGATGTGATCCGTCGCGCTAATAAACAAACGCACGTGTGTGTTGTATCAGTCCGCGCGGGGGAGTGGCATGTGCACGGGGGAGTGGCATGAGCACTGGGGAGTGGCATGTGCACGGGGGAGTGGCATGAGCACGGGGGAGTGGCATGCACACGGGGGAGTGGCATGCGCAGGGGGGAGTGGCATGCGCACTTCCTTTTCCACTTCGTTCTCAAATCGCCGAAAAATTGTCCATTACGCATTTAATAAAATTGGCCCCGTCCTTGCACTCAAAAATTCCCGTCCACATTTCAAAATACCCCGTCCAAAATATGGGAAGACCGACGGCTATCTAAAAGCCTGGCCGTGACTCGCGTTGAACCTGGAGACTTTTCTGCAGTTAACCCCACATTCGCTCTAGTGGCGCGTCCAAAGCATCCGACGCTCAAGCGCCCGGGCGCCCAAGACGTGCGCCCACATAGACTTTGAATGTAAACTGGACGGAGTGAATGGGACATTTAAAAATTCAAAATAGGGTCACACTCAGGCATCGCACTGCTCCCACCCCCAGGGGACTGGTTTAAATGTGTCAACACATCTGGAGCGCAGATTGACCCCTGACAAGGGCTGCACGGTATTGAAAAAAAGTGCGATATGCACTATATATATATATATATATATATATATATATCACAAAATATTGCAATATGTTATTGCAATATTTTGTTTTAAAATACTTTGTAGGCTATGAATTTCATTTATTAGTATTTTGGTATAGGTAGGTCACTTCTATTATCATTGTAATTAGTATTACCATTCATTATTTTGATTGTGGACTGTGCGTAGTGTAAGCTCAAAAAGTGATATCATATGAGGGAAGCCAGTCCACTTTGCGCTGTGTCCAGTGTCTGTGCTCTTTTTAACATACGTGAGACAGAATGTTTAGTTTGACAATGCTGATTTCAGAGCATTGTTGTCTGAACATTTTGAGCACAAACACAGTAGAGGGAAAAGCACATCACTCTACAGTCAGGAAAAGACACCCAGTTCTCCCACTTATACATTATGGATGGGTCTGACATTTTCATTGTAGATGCATTTCCACTGTGAGACGCAGAAGCTTAAAAATCCGGAAATCACATTGTATGATTTTTAAATCATTTATTTGTATGTTATTGCTGCAAATAATTATTTGAACACCTGAGAAAACTTGTGTTAATATTTGGTACAGAAGCCTTTGTTTACAAGGACAGAGGTCAAACTTTTCCTGTAGTTCTTGACCCGGTTTGCACACACTGCAGCAGGGATTATGGGCCACTTGGATTTAGGTCTGGAGACTGGCTGGGCCACTCCAGAACCTTGATATGCTTCTTACAGAGCCACTCCTTGGTTCTCCTGGCTGTGTGCTTCAGGTCATTGTCATGTTGGAAGACTCGGCCACGACCCATCTTCAATGCTCTGACTGAGGGAAGGAGGTTGTTACCCTTGTCTCACAACACATGGCCACAGTCATTCTGTCCTTAACACAGTGCAGTCGTCCTGTCCCCTGTGCAGGAAAGCACCCCCAGAACATGATGTTTCCACCCCCGTGCTTCACAGTAAGAATGGGGTTCTTATTTCAGCTCAGATCAGAGAGTTGCTGGTGGGATTAGTGTGAATATGAAGCTCAAAGGAAAAATATTGAGATTAATTTTGTGCCGGTGATTCCTGTACAGGCCTTATTGGTAGATGACAAGTGGTTGAGTCATTTGGAGGAAGTTAAGAATCCCTGGTTAAAATCTGTTCTTACAACATGGAAGGAGCTGATCAAAACAGACAAACTAAACACAAATGTTAAAATCTTAAACTGGTTTTACACCAAGTAACACCGACCTGAGATTTAAGATCTAGATTAAAAAAGGTATAAATGTTTGTTTTTTGGCAGATTGTAGAAACTAATCAATTTAAAAGTGTTTACCGGTACTTTTAGAAGTATTTACATATAAGGAATTATTATAACCAAGAAATTAAGCAAAGCAATGACCTTGACCCTGACTGGTAATAACATTTTATCAAGGCATATACAGTAAATCAGAATTTTCACCGGGAATAATATCTAAATCAACGCCTTAATATTCTGGACAACCATCCGTCCATCTTCCTCTGCGTTATCTTGGGCCGGACCTACAAAGACTGCAGAGGCAGCAGTCTTTGTAGGGACTCCCACTTCCCTTTCCACTTGCACCTCTTCTCGGTCCTTCAGGGATATTCCAAGGCATTCCCAGGCCAGCTGAGATACATAGTCCCTCCAGCGTGTCCTGGGTTTTCCCAGAGGCCTCTTCTTGCAATCATTTTTTTGATTAATCCATTAGTTGTTTAGATCAGGAAAAAGTGCAAATATAGATTTTGGCAATTTTCCCCAGATAAATGTGAAGTGATGCAGCTTGAAGACATTTTGATTCAGGATAAAAAAAAAAAGATCATGTTTCTTTTGTCATTTCATGTTATTCCTGCTTCCTCTTTAACACATGGCATGTTTTCTGTGTATATTCCAGAAAACATTTATTTCATTCCTAAATTAGTTCATACGATTATCTCAATTAATCAATTTGTTTTGATTAATTTAATTGTTTCAACCCGATTGTTTCAACCCTAGATATATGTATTTTATGTTCTTTAAAGAGGGTATTTATTTTTCCCCTGTTGTGGTATTTCAATTTATCAATCAAGCTTGAATTAATGAATCCATGTTTTTGTCTTGTATCAAATCTAGTCCGTTGATAGATACAAATAACAGCTAAAAAGTTTTGAACACTGCACAAATCAGAATATCAGCATCATGTGCTTTGTTTTTTTACAGCCTCCAGCATAAGGTTTAGCGCCTTCTCTCTGGTCTACGTCCTGCTGCTGCTTCTACTACCGCTGCTACCCCAACCGACTGCACCCAACACAGGTAATCACCCGACGACTACCCCAACGCATGTTATACCCCAACCGACTGCACCCAACACAGGTAATCACCCGACGACTACCCCAACGCATGTTATACCCCAACCGACTGCACCCAACACAGGTAATCACCCGACGACTACCCCAACGCATGTTATACCCCAACCGACTGCACCCAACACAGGTAATCACCCGACGACTACCCCAACGCATGTTATACCCCAACCGACTGCACCCAACACAGGTAATCACCCGACGACTACCCCAACGCATGTTATACCCCAACCGACTGCACCCAACACAGGTAATCACCCGACGACTACCCCAACGCATGTTATACCCCAACCGACTGCACCCAACACAGGTAATCACCCGACGACTACCCCAACGCATGTTATACCCCAACCGACTGCACCCAACACAGGTAATCACCCGACGACTACCCCAACGCATGTTATACCCCAACCGACTGCACCCAACACAGGTAATCACCCGACGACTACCCCAACGCATGTTATACCCCAACCGACTGCACCCAACACAGGTAATCACCCGACGACTACCCCAACGCATGTTATACCCCAACCGACTGCACCCAACACAGGTAATCACCCGACGACTACCCCAACGCATGTTATACCCCAACCGACTGCACCCAACACAGGTAATCACCCGACGACTACCCCAACGCATGTTATACCCCAACCGACTGCACCCAACACAGGTAATCACCCGACGACTACCCCAACGCATGTTATACCCCAACCGACTGCACCCAACACAGGTAATCACCCGACGACTACCCCAACGCATGTTATACCCCAACCGACTGCACCCAACACAGGTAATCACCCGACGACTACCCCAACGCATGTTATACCCCAACCGACTGCACCCAACACAGGTAATCACCCGACGACTACCCCAACGCATGTTATACCCCAACCGACTGCACCCAACACAGGTAATCACCCGACGACTACCCCAACGCATGTTATACCCCAACCGACTGCACCCAACACAGGTAATCACCCGACGACTACCCCAACGCATGTTATACCCCAACCGACTGCACCCAACACAGGTAATCACCCGACGACTACCCCAACGCATGTTATACCCCAACCGACTGCACCCAACACAGGTAATCACCCGACGACTACCCCAACGCATGTTATACCCCAACCAACTGCCCTAACACAGGTAATACCAGGGAATCCTTGCCTCAAATTGAGGAGTTTAAGTATCTCGGGGTCTTAATCACATTCCATCATTCCCTCACTAGTGAACAACAGGGGCTGCAGACGCTGCACAGATCGGTGCAGCGGCTGTAGTGATGCAGTCGCTGCATCGGACCGTTGTGGTGAGGAAGAAGCTCAGTAGAAAGACAAAGCTCTCTATTTACCGGTCAATCTACGTTCCTGACCTCACCTATGGTCATGAGCTTTGGGTAATGACAAAAAGGACAAGATTGCGGATACAAGCGGTCGAAATGAGTTTCCTCCGCCGGGTGGCTGGGCGCTCCCTGAGAGATAGGGCGAGGAGCTCAGTCACACGGGAGGAGCTCGGAGTAGAGCCGCTGCTCCTCCATGTTGAGAGGAGCCAGCTGAGGTGGCTCGGGCATCTGTACTCTGCATTGTCGTCGTCTGTGTTGAGTCCGATGATGGCAGAGTGGTCAGAGAACTTCTGCAGGACACAACTGTCCGTGTGGTGTCTGAGGTCTGCAGTGTAGAAGGTGAAGAAGCGAGGACGGCGCCCCCACACTGCAGGTCCGAGTGTCAGGCACAGTCTCTCACAAACTGGGGTCGGTCTGTGAGGTAAACCAGGATCCACTCTGCCAGGTCCATAGCGTGTTAAAGGCGCTGAAGAGATAAGCCATAGTTTTTGATGTGTAAAGGACTACCCGCCAACACCTGGGAACAATTTGGTGTGAAAGATTCTGCATTATATGGTTTCTATTTTGACCAGCGGTTTCCCAAGCACCTCTGCGTTGGGATGGCTTAGGCGTGATTGTCTTGGATTGTGCCGCAGCGGAGCAGGTACTGGTGCCTACGCACCACTCACCTGCTGCTGCTGCCTCCTGTCCTGTGGGCCAACCAGAGGCAATGCCGAGGCGCAGTTTTAAAGCGCTAGTTGCCGTGCTTGGGATGGTCACGTGACCAGAGGACTTGACCGTTTCGATTGAAATGTGTGTTTTTGTTATGTATTATTGTTCCCTGTGTTATTAATGTGTGAGCTAAATGGAGGGCTATGGAGACTTCATTTTAAGTTAAAGGGACAATATGATTTTGGGGGTTTGTGTTGATTTATGCAATTTTTGTGTCTAACCCCCGTCCTTTGTTAATTGGTTTGCCCAGGGGAGGCGCTAGGGGTTTAAAAGGGAGCTCTGCTCATTGGTGAAGGGAGAGAGCTGAGGAGAGCATGTTTGTTGTGAGAACCTGTTGCTATCGCTGTTGTGAGTTTTTTGGATCCTGTAAATACCTTGTTTGATAGTCGTCGTTTTTTTCACTGTAAGTCCCAAAAACTGCCACTGTTTTTGGGACTGGGTGTAAATAAAATTCACCACACACATTTTTTCGACTGAGCCATCATTTTTCACGGAAGCTAAAACGAACCTATGACACTCCTGCTTTCGTCCTCTAAAATATGTTCTATGTCCTCTTGGACCAACAGGTTCCTCCACTTGTTCCACTAGCAGGTAGTCAGGTTCTGAGTCTGTGGATTCTGCTCATCTGATGTGTCAAGAACCAGTTTTGAGAACTGACCAGCAAAGGCTGTTCTTACAGTCCGAGGTGCACAAACTAAGTTCTCGCTTCTTATGAAGTATGAATTGGCCTTAATGCAGGTCATCATCACTGCAGTCTGGGGGTGTGCGCTTTAGGAACACTCGTTCCCGTGGCTCTGCTGCTGCCTGCCCTCGTTTATGGATCATAAGTTGAGTTTATAAGAGATGTGTGCGCTGACTGCGCCGTATTCTGTGCTAAGCGTCTCCGGCTTTTGGACCTGGTTTAGTCTGGGTTTAGTCTGGGTTTAGTCTGGGCACCCCGGTGATGAAGGCGAGTGCTCCGCGTTGCACAATATCAAATAAAGGTGAATTAGATAAAGAAACAGCGCTCCAAGGCTGCATTTCAACATTGCATTTATTTATTTATTCATTCATTCATTCAATTTTGGGAACCAATTTAAAAACATTAAATTAAACACTTTTTTCATTGCCTGTATATGAGGCCATGACAAACATCTCCCACAGGTGGTGCTTTTGAAAGCACAGTTTTCAGTCATTGGATCAAACACTATCACCATACATGGACTGGCACCAAGTCCATATATAAAAATATGTTTGATCTATTTATAGTGTTCAATATGTAATATATATTAAAGGATGCTACTTGTAACTTGTCTGGTTCCATTGGGTACCAAATGTGTTGATTTGACTAAATTACTAATGCTACAAAACTCTGGCAAACATACCACATAAACACAAGAACTACAAAGTTGAAACCGAAGAAAAAATACATTGAAAATGCCAATCATACATTGAACCGAAAACCTGATTGTATAAAAGATCAAAAAATGGGGGGAAGTCCTTCCTAATGAGCCGTCTCCTGTTACCAGTCCTCTCAAAGAACTGGCTACCTCTGCCGCCCTCTGTATCTATTTATCCAGTTTCCCACAAACCTAATCTCCCACATTTAGCGCTCAGATAAGTATATGTAACTAGACACTGAGTGTCTCAATATGGCATGTATTTGTAAATACCATCTTCAGATTGGTGACATTAACTTCACTGTGATCAATCAAATTTTTTTATAGAGCACAATTTGCACGAAGCACAATTCAAGTCAATTGAATAACTAAAATAAGCGAAAAGAAAAACAATTATTCAAAGTAGAGTTGTTCTGTTATGCATCCTCATGAATAATGCTTCCTAGATGTAATAAAGTCAACATCAATATAAATAAATAATAACAATAATGAAAAACACAAAGCGGAGAGTGTGTTCCAGATCAATAATCACAGCAGCTTGTTCAGACCTTCACGTACCAGGTAAACACTTCAGAACCTGAACCTGAACCAGAACCAGAACCAGAACCAGAACCAGAACCAGAACCAGAACCAGAACCAGAACCAGAACCAGAACCAGAACCAGCTTTATTGCCATTGTCAATGAACAACATTCCCAAACAGGAACCAGTCTTGGTGATCGATGCAACACAAAACAATAAAACAATGAACAATGAATAAGTCATAGCAATAAGCTATCAGATAAAAATATAAGAATAAAAATAAAAAATAAATTAAAAATGTACACACATTTACAGTTGTACAGATACACATATGTAGTGCAGAAAATGAACAGTGCAGTGAGTGATTAAATTATGGTTACTTCACCTGGAGACATCTTTATGTTTATACAAGTCAAACCTTTGTCTCCAAGCTAATGCTAAGATACAATAAATGTAATCAAATGAAAGTAATGTATGTTTGCCTTAGCTTTGAGACAAAATCACTTTTATAGACACGTAGGTTTCCTCTGGTGACATATTTACATGGTATTTAAAAGTCTTAACATGCTGCCAGTGAGTATCCATCTGTAACTGGCTCTCTGCTGTCAGATATTCATTTGAGCAAGACTTGGCTAATTCCTAAAGAGAATGAATGAAATGAGAAGTGAAAATGTGCTGCGCCAATTCCTGAACCCTGAACCCGCTCTGAGCCCACCCTAATATACCATATTTGGTTACCACCTATTGAGACGTGCTGCCACAAACTGGATTGTAGCCCTTGTTTACTCTGGAATCACTTGAGTGGGCTATGGGTTATTTTACAGTGTAATCACGTACTCACGTTTTGGTCACAGGATAGTGGCTTAATACAGTAGGGACTGAAATAACAAATTAACACCAGACACCAGGTAAAGTATTAAATAATCAAAGACAAAATAAGACAAAATGTAAACAAAATGTAAAGCAAACACAACAATACACAGAAAACTCAACTGCACACAAAATACAGCACTTGTTGGTGTGTAGTACCGATTAATTACTTCGTCCTAAAGCCGGCATCTAAATACACCCTACGTTGCAGGCCTGTATCGATGCTTGTGGGCGGTGTGACCAAAAACTCACTCTGTGAGCAAAATAAAATAAAGGTTGGGTACCTGGTGTAAAAGTGTTAATTCCACCAGATTCGTCCGGTCCATTCTGCGTAGCCCTCTTCTCCGTCAAAACAGCTCAGTGCACCGGGTTACAGTGTGACTCCAATGGCGCTGCAGGTGCGTGGCCTACACCCACTCCAAGACTTCCAGAGGTACTCTGAGCGAGAGTGCTGTCTGGATCCTTCTCTCGTTGTCCAGTCCGGCAACAATTGACTGTCCGCCCTTGGTCCCACGTGATCGCCGAAACACAGCAAACATTCGCTTTCCCGAGTTTGTTTTATACAAGCTCTATTAACTTACTAGTTAATAGAGTGATAAAAACACTGTCCACTTGCTTCGCGTTGAAACTACAGTGTCTTTAATCACTCTCCACACACTAAACCTAATTGTAGATTCTCTTCTCAAACCACGGCACAAAACTTCTCGCATGAGATTATGGATTACTATGGATTATAGTGATTGGCTGGTCTTTAGCCTTTCCCGGGTCATCTTAGGTGAACCTCGTAGGTTTTTAACTTTTGGGGTTATGACACATCGTGTTGCTTTGGGCTCCACCTCTTGTTTTGGGGCAGAAACGACCTCCTCTTTATCTTGGCCTGACTCTTCTTGGGTGACCATTACTGGATCAGTCTCAGTTTTACTTTCCTAATCAGACTCTACACCATCTTCAACTGCTGCTTCCTCCTGTGTCATTTCCCCATCACTGTCACTTTCTCGAACATTTGCAAGATCCTCTTGAGATCTGAGCGCTTGTCTGAGACCTTCTTTTACTGACACTGTAGACTCAGCTATAACTGTCGGATTCTTTAGAGTCTTTGACTTGGTTTTCTGTTTGACAGAACAGTTCTTGTCAATTTTACATGTTGCCCAATAGGAAGAATGTGGTCTTTGTGGATTGTTTTACACCACCACTACCATTCTCTTTTTGCAGTTGATAGACGGGTAGGTTTGGCATCTTCCCCACAACTTGATAGGGTATTGAACTCCATCTTGGTTCCAGCTTGTGTCTTCCTTTGAGACCCCAGTTCTTGAGTAGGACTCTGTCTCTCGACTTCCAAAGATTGAAAGCCAACTCTTTTGTCATAAGCAGTTTTGTTCTTTTGATGTACATTGTCTGCAGTATCAGATGCCAACTTGTACGCATGGTGGAGATCTTCTTTCAACTTTGACACATAGCATGAGTGACTTTCCACAGCCTTTGCAGAGGATTTCCCAAAACACCGGTCCACTGGCAGTCTGGCTTCACGACCAACCATGACAAAGTAGGGCGAATAGCCAGCATCATACTTATATACGGAAACTTTTGATTTGGACCGCGTTTGCAGGCACAATCATTGACTGTGGTAAGACATCTTCCGGCAGTGGAGCTAAAGGAGACGTAGTGCCCATCAAGATCTCTTGGCCCACTGTCTGCTTGAAGTTGACTTTGCAGGTTATTTGCATGTCTCCTGGAGGTAGGGACAAAGAATTTGGACCTTGCCATATTACACAGTCTACCTCATCTTCACTAGAGGTCAGGGAAACAGCATCAGAGAGTACCGGTTGCTGATCACTTTGGGCTTGGATCCCTAATACTTGGGCTATGTCAACACCCTTTTTTCTGCATTGATGAATCAAGTGGCGGACATGGCTGGTGTTAGTGCCAAGAATGAAAGGGATGTGTTCTTCTTTTTGACTTGGGCAGATCAGGGTCAGAACTGTCACTGTGTGATTGGTGCCAGTAACTTCAGCTGAATACTCAATTGACCACAACATAACCACGATCGGGGTAGCTGACATTGGACTCACTTAGACCCCAAAGGTCTCTATTGCAAAATGTATTATTTATAGATTTACCAGTACTTTGTGAGTCGAGACCTCCAATGTTGGCTGAATATATAGGTTCCAATCGCCACCACAGATGAGGGTTCCCTCTGAGTGGTTTACAATCAGATCCATGACATTATTGTTGAAAATGAGGTTGCTATACATTTATCAATGTAAACACATTTCCATAAATGTTTCCTTTGACCAGGACAAATCTATCTTCTTTATCTTTGTGTTCAAAACTCTGTTCGAATGCTTTTCTGGTTAAAATCAATATAGCCACTCCGCTCTTATGTTTGATCCCTGTATGAGGAATAATAGTTTATTATAACCGGTTTCAGTTCGTTTTAGATGTTCTAAATAGTTTAAAAGAGTCTCTTGTAGGTATACAATATAAATATTTTCTTTTCTCATCTTTGTTAGTATCTTGACCGCTTAATGTTAAAGGATGCTTTTCTTACTTTTTCCAATGGTGGAGGGAAAACCATTTTCTAACAAGACAAGGCCCTGGTTACTATAACCTTTTCACCTGGGTATTTCCAAAAAGAAGTGGGAACACATTGGCGGCTACTCACATGTGTCCATCAGGGTCCAAAGGTCCAAAAAAGGAAAGGGAGATAAAGGGAAAACATATCCCTGTTCAGGAGTTTGTCTTGTTATCTAGAAATGATGCCTCCTCCGGTGAAGTAAACTTAATAACAATAATGGGCGTTGAAGTCCCCTAGTAGAACAATGGAGTCCCCGGACGGTGCACTGTCCAGTACCCCTCCCAAGGACTCCCAAGAAGGCTGGGTACTCTGCACTGCTGTTCGGCCCACAGGCCGACATAACAGTGAGAGACCTGTCCTCCACCCGAAGGCGTGGGGGACGCGTTCCTCTCGTCCACCGGTGTGAACTCCAACATGTGGCGACTGCTGCCGAGATCACTCCGCACCGGCCCCTTATGGATCCTCAGTGTTGCGGAGTAAAGCAGAGTATAATCCATCTTCTTTTTTCTCAGACGAGATTTCACTTGGTCGAAAGCTTTGCGTTTCTTTCCCACTCTCGCTGAGTAATCATTGAAAAAGGATACTTGGGGTTTGGCCGATCCAGGCTGTCCCGCTGCGAGACATCTGGATGCCGCCAGAACGCGTTGTTTGTCACTTAAGTTGTGAAACTTCAGTATAATTGGTCTCGGGCGCCAGAGTGTGCGGTGTGCACGGTCAAGCTTTATTTTCCCAGCCTTTGTTGGAAGCTTTAGATGATCAGGGATCCAGGTCTCCATAAACTTGACCACGTCCGTCCCCTCCGTGTCCTCTGATAGACCAACAACCCGCATGTTTCCTCTGCGATTATGGTTCTCGAGATCGTCCATTTGGTCCATCATGATGTTATCCTCGCTCGTCCAGTGTGCCACATTAGATTGTAGGACAGGGACCGTCTCCTTTAGGTTCGAGATTTCCTTCTCGGCTGCGGCGGCTCGGTTCTCCATCTCGTTAGTCTTTGAGTTTAATACTTGCATGCTACCGAGCGCAATCTTTGTGTCCACTGCCTTTATGTAATCCGTGATCTCCTGCGGCCACGATAGCTGGATCCTGTTCGGTCCCGAAGCTGCGTGGGTAGGTAGGGATGCAGAGTCTTGGGTCACATCTGTACCTGTTAACTTAGCTGCAGCAGTATTCGCCTGGCGCTGAGTGCCAGTCCTCTTGCGCGATCCACCCGGCATGTTTAGAATTTGTCTTTTAAAAGTTCACTGTTGTGTTTTCCCACACTATCCATCCATCCATATTCTTCCGCTTATCCGGGGACGGGTTCTCCCACACCTAAATTAGTTATCTCCCCAGGTGAATGTTTGATTTAAATGGATGTTTTACTTGGATTTAGCTGTAGCCTGAAGGAGTAGTCTGACTTAGGCGGCATTTATTGAAGTCCATATTAATTATTGCAACAGGCCTTGTGTCGTCTTTATAGACAAGCAGAAACTTTAGTGATAGAGCTCCCCCTGCAGCTCCTTTATGAAAAGGCATTTATTTTCCCTATCTTTCTTTTTTATTCCTTTTTTCTGAAATAAATCAGTATAATCAGATCTAAAAACATTTAATGTTGCCACGTGTTTAAAAAAGGGTTTTTCAGGAGAGTCGTTTTCAAGCTGGTGTTGGCAACTGTTGCAAGGCTGGTCTTGCAGGGGGTGACGACTGATTCATAAAATGCTTTGAAAAAACATATTTAACCGTACGTTTTTGTTGCTATATGTTTTTTTTTAAAGAAAATACATATTTATAAATCACAGGGACGCTCAATAGTTCTCCTTTAAACCTGTATTACTGTGTATGCGTGCAGGGAGCCCAGCCCGCTGTGTCACCGCCATCTGTGTGTCCAGCCTCCTCTTCCTCCTCCTCCAGGTCTTCTTCCAAGTGACCACCATCCCACTGCAGCCAGACTTCAACTGTGAGTCCAGTGCTATTATCTGTGTGGGCTTCTGACCTGCTAACATAAAGATGAAGAAGCTAACTGTGCTGCCTTCAGGTACCTCATGGCAGAAGGCACTCTCTCAGCTCGGCCTCATTGGGTAAGACCAGCATTCTGCAAGAGCCAGATGTTCCTTTCATATATTGGTGATAAAATATTTTGAGGTTCTGCTAAAATACTTCATGCATACACCATTAATAAGTTAATCCTCAGTGTTGGAAAGTAATCATGTAATACATTTGAAAGTGGATACTCTTTACTTTTACTCACTCTGTCTGTACTTCCTGCTCCACTATTTTGTTTTTACTGGACTGAAAAGTAAACAGTACTTTCCACAGGGTTGGAGGGGTTATTTTTAGCATGTTTATGATGACATCCTGCATAAAGGTTTTCAGTTCAAGTCTTGGCTTTGACCAAACCAAAATATACACATTTCACTCTGTCATAGATATTAAAAATCTATGCAAAATATTTTTACTTTTTACTCCAAAAGTCAAATTTCAAACATGTACTTCATTACTTTTACTTAGTAGTAGATTTTTATTTTTACTTGAGTATGTTGTTTTTGCTCCTGTATCTGCACATTTACTGAAGTAACAATATTGAGTACTTCCTCCACCACTATGATGCTAACAGCACACTTCCTGCTGAATCAATTGCTCTATAATCAGATGATTCTGACCCCAAGAGCTGAATTGACAATATATCTGTACTGTACTGTCATTTTACATGAGAAAACTCAGATACAGCCCGTTTCATTCCGATGGAGTTTACAGTTGTGTTTGACTGTACTTCACTGTGGCTGTTGCAAATGAATAAAGGCCAGTTTTTGTTTATAACACAGCACAATTTGTACACAAAGTAATTCAAAGTGCTTCACACAACTGCTAAAAACACAAATAATCATTATGTACATGATAACATTTAATTTAAATTTAAATTTGAAAGAGAAGAGTGCAAATAATTTCAGTTCTGTATTTCAGCTGCATAAAACAGAAACAGTTTAACCCTCCAGCATTTCAACAGAAAAAGGAAAGGCTGGAGCTACAAGCAATGTCCCTGAAACATTGAAGACAAAATCAAATGTGTCAAATGATGAAAAACACCATTTAATTTGAGCTGGATCGTGATTTTAACATGATTCACTACATCTAGTAATTTATATTGATATAGTGAGGCAAATCCAGTTTAGAAGTTTATCTTCTTTTTGTCTCTCACTCAGAGCATGACCAATAGGAGGAGTGTCTGTGTTTGACATTAGAGGTGCATTCAAGAGGGCGTTGACTTATAATACTCCCAGGTTCTTTCAGGATGTGTGTTCTCTTCAGTCTTGCAGGCAGTGACGCAGGCTCAGTGGTGCGACACACTGCTCCGGACCTGGCCGTGCTGCTGGTGGGTCTGATCACATGGAGACTCAGCTCTCAACTTGGACCTTCTCCTCAGGTAGAAAACTATTCCAATTGAGCCATAATTCCACAGGTTCACCTTTTCACCCTCTGCAGGTGGTCTTGTGCCTTTTTCTAGGCAAGTTTATTTGTTGAGCACAATTCGTACACAAGGCAATTCAAAGTGCTTCCCACAACAGGAAAAACATGCTATAAAATCACAGACATGACCGAAATCACAAAACTCAATTCTTCAATTTAACAATTTTGCTGACATGAATCATACATTTTGTGCGTGCTTAGTGATCCGCCAGATGGAGAAACCAAATCCATTGGACCACACTGACAGACTCTCCAGACACTCGATATATGACATTGCCAGCGTGACAGGCACCTCCGCATGACAAGCCTTCGCTAAAACTTGACCAAAGCTCTTAGTGATTAAAACGGGCTCTTGATCAGTCGGTGCACCAGGCTCTTCCTGGACTTTGCAGTGGCCTTAGTGCCGACTGACCATCTGACCAGTGAGTGTTCTGACCCTCTCCCCAGGCTCCTGCTCTGCTGCTGCACAATGGGCTATTGTGTCCAGCAGAATTATTTACATGTTCAATTTGAATTGTGTCTAAATAGTAGTTGAAATTGTAAATTAGTTCTCTAAAGAAAGACCTTTTCAATTCAATTCAATTTATTTTTGTAACGCCCAAAATCACAACAACGGTTGCCTCTGATGGCCACAGTGAAAAATGAATTAAGCAATGTCTGTGGTGGTGGGAGACGATGTCCCAGAGTCCTCTGTCCTTAGACTCTCCTTCTCGGCCAGGAAAAACCACAAAAAACCTCCTTGAGGAAAAAGTATAAAGCTGGAGGAGTTCCAGAGTGAAGGATCTGACTCCTACAGACGGACGTGAGGGAGACTGTGGAGCTGGAGCCACTCTTCATCCCGGATCCCCGGGTCCATCTCCGAGTCAGTGTCGCTGCTGTAACCTTCAGTGATGATTCCGGCCTTCGTGAAAGCTCGGACCACACTTGGACTGATACTTTAGCCCAGAGTTAAAAGTCTGCGTCGTAAGCGTGTCTCTTGCGATAATATTATAGATCCATGGTCTCTTGGCAGGAGCCATCTGGACCCAAGATTCTTGGGGTCCTTTCTTATTTAGGTGTCCGCGTTGTTCCTGACGTATAATGTAGTTTACATTTTGACAGAGCGCCGCAAGCGCCGTGTGTAGCGGTAGACTACTGAGCTGAGTTAACATTATAACCCTCTGATGGAAATTTAGATCAAGGCTTAAATAAATCTGAACTTTCAAGGGGAATAATACCTAAATCATACCAATGGATTTCTAAACTTGACAGCTACTCTACTAAATATATTTAAAAAAAAGTGAGGGTAACGTTGTTTTGACAGATGAAGAGTGGGAAAATATGTACATCTCAGTGGAGGACCACAAAATTACATTTCTGGGTAGAATTTGGCTGGAAAAATGTTTTTTCTTAACACCATGTCATAGTGCCCATTATTCACAAGAAAATAATAACTTTGACAGGAGGCAAACCATTATTACATGTTTTTGGACTGTCCCTCTCTTCTAAATCGATGTATTTGGGCCTCAAAACTCCTGCCATGGACACAATACATGGATACCTTTGGAACCTACTTTTGGCGGCAGGAAAAAAGGCCATCACAAAGAAATGACACAAACAGCACCAACAATCAAGGACTAGACTGACATAGTAACAGACATCAGACAAATGGAAAAAGATGACATGCAGACTTGATGTGGAAATGGACCAATTTGACCAAATGGGACGTTTATTTTAATAAAGTCTTGTTTGGTTAAAATTACATTATTCTTCTAAATTCTGGATTAGTTTCAGTAAGACTTCGCTTGTTACCCATAGAGAATGAATGAAGGATAAGTGAAGCCCATGGTGAAAAGGTCCTATAGGGAACGAGAGAACACAAGCCAAAACAAAAAGCAGCTAAAAACAGAAAATAATGATTTCTCACCAAATAATAGTTGATGGTTTGCCCACCATATTCTAACTTATATGTTGAGCCCACAGACTTAGCAAAACAAAGCTAACAAGGCATGTAAGCATCAGCTGTTTCTTGTTACATGATTCATATGTATGATCCAAAGCCAATGCATGACATAAAGGTTAAAACGCAGCCTAGAGGCTTTGCAGAGAAGTGAAATAAATAAGGAAAAACCTGTTCCTGTTGAGCCAATTCTCACACATAAACTTGGAAATACCAAATGTCTTTTTGTGAATCACTGAGATTTTCCCCATAATTAAAAAGTATAATTCAATTAAGGTTTAGATTTTATTTATTAGAAACATATAGTTATGTTTCTGTGAGGTCAGTTACTGATGTAACTCATTCTGCGATGACATGAAACTGTCCAAAGCGCTCTGAAGCGAAGCGGCCTGGGGTCCGGGGTCAATCCAAACAGCTTTTGGGTCTCTGGACGGTGTGTTCTCTGGACTCCTGTCTGTGGCTCTGCAACAGGATGTCTCTGACCGTTCCAGCCATAACCTTGTTAGTACAGACTCAGTAAGAATAATGAACAACCTGAGGAGCCGCTCTGAAAGCAATCGGTTTTCATTTGCCCCGCTCCGTTTGGCTCTGCCCCTGTGGCAGATCAATACGTGTGGCTCTGCAGACTGTCGACAACAACCACATTGGATTTGAGTGGATCATTATCATTCTGTATAAAACCTGCTATCACTGTAGTTTAGACAAGGGCCAAGAGTTATTGATAAATGCATATCTTAATAATAGACAATATTTGAACAGTCCATCAGGAATGTACCAGTACTGTTAATGTAAAGTATTCATCATGACCATGGGACCACAGATGAAAAGATGTCTTTTGGCTAATTCTGGCAATTTTACTCATTATCCAATACAAATATCTAATATAATTAACCAGAAAAGGACAAACATATCACTTCCTCATCCTTGTTTGGGCGATAACACTTATCGGTTCTTTATGTTTTTAATCATCAAAGTTGAAACAGTGGGCACAATGACACGGATGGGAGCTGCTGTGTTTCCCACACTCAGTATGATCCGATGTGAGGCTTGTGCTTCTCCACTCCTTCTGGAACATGTGACATTTTTGTTAAATCAATTGCACATATGTTCTTGCTATGAAGCAAATGGATGATTTTGAATATTAATTGAAGTCAACAATTGTAGAAAAAGAGTAAGTTGTGGTCATTTGGACACAAGACGTTCTCAATCTGCAGAGCGTCCAGATGACCACAACTGATTCTTTTTCTACAATCGAACACTCCTAGACAAATGAGAGATTGCACTTGAAGTCAACATCTCCTGAGCTACGAAAGAAAGTTTGTGAATATAAAATGAAAACAACATGTGGGTGCCTGTAAATGTCCCTTTTTATGAAGTATTGCATAAAACATGTCATTAAAAAAGAATTTAAAGATCACAATCACAGAGATTTATCTTATTTAATACCACTATTTGACTTATACTTACTGAAAATTGCTTTTAACTCAGTGAGCTCTAATTTTGAGGGAATATTCCATGAAAAAAAGATTGAAAGACGGCTCAGTAGCGCCACCTTAAAAATGTTTTAACATGGGGCCAATTGGAGCCCGACGCCTTCATAGGACGGAGGCCATGTTGGATCAAACACTAGTGTTTGTCGTAGGAAACAGGTTCATTTGTAACACAATGTGACAAAATCACATCACTCTTTCCATAAAAAGTCACGTGAACGAAAAAAAATAAAATTCTGTCATTCCTTCCCCCCCCCTCAAATTCAAACTACATTATGGCAATGACGGGCCTTTTTCCTCGTATACTTATGAAACTTGTTACAAACCTCATGTCAGGATAGGTAAAAAAAAATATTATGACCCCGCCCTAAACCCCATAGGGAGTCGGCCGTTGTGGGCGGAACCAATTTTTTTCAATTTTTTTGTCAGTTGGCTGATCTTTGATGTCTTTGTGGGAGAAAAATGCATTTGGAAACGGCCTTTCGAGTTACAATGTGTCTGAAGTGGATGAAGTGGATTCAATGAAATAATAAAAAAAAAAATGTGCAGATTTGATAAAGTTATTTCCAAGTGAAAGCAAAACATTGTCAAATGCAAAAAGAGTTTTTCCTGTTGTGTCTCGGGTTAAGTAAGCACATGTGAATGTTGTACCCCTTGAAATAGATAAGGCTTACATTGGTGATTGTGTGTGTGTTAAATATTATATGCACTTTTCAGGTTCTTTGTATTCAACATTAATAGATCATCATTTGACATTTTGTTCAGTGTGAACTGCAAGATTCATCTAAATCGGCTTAATAACAGAAACAAGTCCATTGACTTCCTGTTCAAAAGTGGAGAAGTGATGATCTCTTAATAATGTCATTTCCCAGTAACAAGCAACAGATGTTTATGTGGCATTTTAGATCTCCACATGTGAAGTGAGTACAGGGATGTGGGCGGGGACAGGGGGTTGGTGAAAACAGCAATTTTCTGAGCACTGGAGCCTCTGTTGCGGGACAATACATGATTACTGTAACTAATGAGAAAAAAAATCACTGCTGTAACGAGGGTAAACTCTCAGAATATGTCTCCTCTAATGGCAGGACAGCGACTCGGAGCTGGAGCCCTTGGACATGAGCACAGGACCAGAGCAGAAGACAAACAGGCTCTGCGTGGAGCTGGAGTCTGCTCTAAGGCAGATCAAAGACGTGTTGGGGAACATGACATCCACTGGGGGCCAGGTCCTGCTCACCACTCTGCTGGGACTCACAGGTCAGAGGTCACCAGACACTGCTGAATATACAGTATCCAGGTGTAGCACTCTTCTTATTTGCAAGATGGGTTAGCATTATGGCAATTGATGCGATAGGACAAATGCAGGAGAGCTGGTTATTTATGGAGCTCAGGGAGTATGAATGTGCGACACAGGTCAAATGTAAATGAAATATATTGGGCTGTCACAGGCTCGTTTTAGCTTCTGTGAAAAGATGATGGCTCAGTCGAAAAACTTATGCTTGGGAGATTTTTATTTACAGCCAGTCCACAAAGCAGTGGTAGAATATTTACAGTGAGCAGACATGCTCTGTCCCCCAATAATAGCCCCTCCCCTGGGCCAACCAATTAACAAAGGACGGGGGTGAAACACACAAATGGCATGAATCAACACAAACCCCCAAAATCATATTGTCCCTTTAACTTAAAATGAAGTCTCCATAGCCCTCCATTTGGCTCACACATTAATAACACAGGGAACAATAATACATAAAACACACATTTCAATGAAACGGTCGAGTCCTCTCGGCAGTGCCTCTGGTTGGCCCACAGGAGGCAGCAAAAGCAGCAGCAGGTGAGTGTGGTGCTTAGGCGCCGAGTGTCCGGGCAGTGGGGAAAAGTGTCCGGCAGTGGAAAAGTATCCAGGCAGTGGGGGAAAGTGTCCAGGCAGTGGGGGAAAGTGTCCGGCAGTGGAAAAGTATCCAGGCAGTGGGGGAAAGTGTCCAGGCAGTGGAGGAAAGTGTCCGGCAGTGGAAAAGTATCCAGGCAGTGGGGGAAAGTGTCCAGGCAGTGGGGGAAAGTGTCCGGCAGTGGAAAAGTATCCAGGCAGTGGGGGAAAGTGTCCAGGCAGTGGGGGAAAGTGTCCGGCAGTGGAAAAGTATCCAGGCAGTGGGGGAAAGTGTCCAGGCAGTGGGGGAAAGTGTCCGGCAGTGGAAAAGTGTCCAGGCAGTGGGGGAAAGTGTCCGGGCAGTGGGGAAACAGTTCGGGGAAGTGACGGGCCATGATGCAGTTAACGGGCGATCCGCAAACGCCAAGAGCGTGCGCCGTGAGGCAGCTGGGAAGGCACGCCGGGTGGAGAAATGACGGGGCAGTTAGGACGCACCGTCACACACACACACACTCACACATATATATGTAAGTGTTTTGTTTTGATATGTGTGCATGTTTTGGACATTTGGGGGTGCACTACTGTTCCCTGGCTGTTATGCTCATGTAAAACAGGTGAAGACGTTTGTTCTGTTCTAAACTGTGTGAATAAAGAGAGATGGCTGGAGCAACACGGTTGTTTTACCTGCTGCGACGACATCCGTGGTCCTACGGGTAAAACAGGCTCATGCATTCAAGAAGTCAAAACAGGGAAGCAAGGAACGAAGATGATCCTCTACATTAAGTAAAACGACCGCGCTCAACTAGAGCTCGAGCCGCGGAGGAGCCCAACATTGTGGCAAAATAATGTAAGACTATTTGGATGGAACTAGGGATGTATACCTAAACCCACGTTCAGGTTCAAGTCCGGATTCGAATCCAGAGGTTCAGGTTCAGGTCTGGACCTAATGAATCCGGCTGAACTCATGCCATTTTTGCATAATGTTATAACAGCATAACACAAGCTACTTGACTAAATTAAGTTGAAGACACATGAACAAGGACAACCATCAAACAAGGCTTAACTGCAGTGAAATAAACTCAATTTATCTAGTTTATTCACTGTTTTAACATAAGTTACAACTTACAAATCACAAGCTACGAGCTAGCTGCTAAACTATAGCTTAACAGGTAACACACATTACTTGAGGAACAACTCAAGACTCAAGGGTCAAGGGTCAAAGCAGCTGTTTCATCTGATGCAATGTTTCATCTTTAGACACATTTCACTCTTTAATGTTCAGATCCTTTAGCATCAAAAGTCAGATAAAAACCTTCAAACACAAAACACCAGTGTCAATAATTAAATAACAGAGTTACAAAAACTATCATAAAAGTCAACTTGAACGACTAAAAAGCATCAACTTATAGAACTATAGCAGTATCAAAAGTAGAATATGAAAATATTTTACACAACACATCAAAATAATACATCACATTAGCAGCATTAAACACCAGACCATATTTAACTGTAGAATACAAATACAAAATACTATTACAAAATATAAACTCCAATTAATGAATGCAGCAATTAAGTAATATTACTTTGACTTTACTTTGTATTTACTTAATGCCAAATACATCACACCACAACATAACACTTCAGTTATTTCATCTATTTACACAAAGACCAAAGACCCAGACAAGACCACGCTGACCCCGCCCCTTTAACACACAGCCACGCCCACAGCACATTAACCATCACAACATCGCACGCGGCGGCCACAGCTTAAAACAGTTCAAATAAAGCCAGCGATCTCACCGGCTTCACTTCAATGTTCACATGTGGACACACGGTTCTGCGCAGCTCGACACGTACGAGGCGCTCCCGTCCCTCGCGTCTTTAAACTTATTTCGCCGGCTTCAACTTCTGCCCAGAAGACGCGTGCGTCGCTAATTAGGGTTCGTGTGCGCCATTGACGATGCATGTTAGTGTGTACGTCTTTTCCAGCACGAATTTTGCGATCAATGGAAGGTTTAAGATGGTTTAGATTCTAGAACGTACAGGATATAGTCTGTGAGAGCTAGATATTTTCATGAGTCCAAGACTGAATCACCGGGTTTCGTTTTTTTTGGACCTGAACCGAAACGTTTTTACAAGTCCAGATCCGGTCCATCGTAGCGGTACACATCCCTAGATGGAACTATTTGTGGGGCGGAAGGATATTGCTCACGGGTGGTCACGTGGGTAAGAAAGAGGAAGAGAGTTCGGTCTACCATGTTAACCTGTTGAATGAAAGTTCGGAACCGATAAATAAAGTGCTTTCCTGAGGAGCTGTCCTTCTCCTGGCATTATTCCACACCCACGACAAACGAACACGCGCACAAGAACGCGTGTTACAATAAAAAGAAAGAAAACTACGAACTGGTAACTTGCGATGAAGAGAAATGTGAGACAACAGGAATGTTGTAGTCTTTGTTAGATGACGAAGCACACTTTGTCTCATAGACTACTTTACTTGAACTGCTGTTGATTCCCAATGAATATTACGGGTTAAACTGAGCCAAAATGGAGGACGAGGAGACGCAAGAAACCAGAGCAAAAGAAAATGAGTGCAGTGTCGAGGATGTCCACAAGAGAGTGCCAAGGTGCACGGAAAAAGGTTTAGAAGACGCACAGCACAGACAAATGAACGCAAGAAGAGCAAAGCTTCTCAATTGACTCCAAAAATGAACAAGATAAGTACTATGATGAAAAATTGTAAGTAACAAGCAGAACGAGCTGCTCTTGTTGCTCAAGCAGAGAAGCTCCAAGAAAAACAAGCTTTGGAATTCGAGAAGCTGAAGTTAAAGGCCAAGAAACTCAGATTGCTGCTTTTACAGCAAAGATAAAGGTGTTGGAGGAATGTGAGTATGAAGAAAGTTAAAATAGATGTGTAACCAGCCAACGTGAACACTCACCTATGGGTTACCAGAAGGTCAAAGTTCCCTCTGTTGTGACTAATAATGAACAGCCGAATGCTCACAGCTTAAATAGACCTCAAATGTTTAAACAGGAGATCCCCACTCAACAAGTAGAAATGAACAATACAGTTAACTTGTGTGAAGTAAAGCTAAAACAGAATTACATTACAGAAATGCAAACTTACCTCAGAGCCTATTTTCAGTGGTGATCCTTAGAGTTCAAACCTGTTCTTAAGCATTTGAGAAGACAATCAGTAGCAAAACTGATGATGACAGTGACAGGATTTATTATCTTGCAGTTTACAAGAGGTGAAAGACTTAGTTAGAAGTTGTCAGCACATGATGCCTCAGCTTGGGTACAAAGAGGCAATTAAACTTCTACACTATCACTATGGCAATGAGATCAAAATTGCAAATGCTTACCTGAATAGAGCTGTAAACTGGCCTCAGGTAAAGGCAGATGATGCAAAAACTCTACAGTTACTCTCTATTTCTTACTGGTTGTAACAATGCAATGCAGGACATTAATCACCTTGAGGAACTTGACAACCCAACAAACCTAAGAGTCGTAGTTTCCAAGTTACCTTACAAGATGAGAGAAATGTGGAGAGTCTTTGCCTTTGACATTCAGGAAACATCTGGGAGGAGAGTAAAGTTTTCAGATCTAGTTCGATTTGTGAACAGACAAGCTAAAATAGCTTTAGATCCTTTATTTGGTAACATTAAAGATGCTGATGACAAAGTCAAGCAAAGCATGAATCCAAACAAGGCATTTAGAGCAAAGGGCAGTGCTTTTACTACTAGTGTGGCACCTGCAACAAGAGAAAGCATGCCAGATGCTAATAAAGGCAACTTGTGTCCATTAGCTGATGCTTTTCAGAAAAAACTGCAGGTACTGTACTGCATGAGAAAAAACACTCAACGGCCTCAAAAGGAAAGATTTGAGTTTCTTAAGGGAAAAGGACTCTGTTTTTTGTGTTTGACACAAGGGCATATGAGTAAAGACTGTAAGAAACAAATCCAATGTGACTATTGTTCCAAGAGACATCCAAATATGCTTCATTACGATAAAACAGTGGATGAAGCTGTACAGGACAATCTCAACAATGCCACTGTAAACTCAAACACTGAAGTCACGAGTCCTATTCCTGTCACAGGTGGTACATGTGGTGCTACCGGGGACGTTGTGCCAGTTCATGTTAAGCTTAAGAAAAGCAACAAAACTATAGAAACGTATGCATTTTTGGACAATGGCAGTGAAGCAACTTTCTGCTCAGAGAAACTTATGAGACAACTTGGCATAGAAGGAAAGAAAACGCAAATCCTTCTTCGCACCGTGGGTCAGAAAAAGGTAGAGCCTAGTTATATAGTTTCAGGCTTAGAAGTTTGTGGTGTAAAAGAGAATGTGTACATTGATTTACCTGACACGTACACTCACAAGGACATCCCAGTTTCTAAAGAAAGCATTCCTATGCAACAAGACTTAGAAAAGTGGCCACATTTGTATGGTGTAGAACTGCCAGAAGTAGATGCAGATGTTGGACTTTTGATTGGAGCAAATGCTTACAAGGCTATGGAACCTTGGGAAATCATCCACAGTATAGATGATGGTCCCTATGCAGTTAAAACAATCTTAGGCTGGGTAATTGAAAGGAAATGACTCTGAAACTGACCAAAGTGCTTCTGTAAATCACATTTCAATGTCAGAAATAGAAACCTTGTGTTTGAAACAGATTAACCACGACTTTCCAGAAAAGGCCTCTGAGGAGGATACGATATATATATATATATATATATATATATATATATATATATATATATATATATATATATATATATGCATTCTACAGCAACAGTGCTAAAACCTCTGAACTCTGTTTATCACTCAGCTCTGAGGTTCAGCTCTAAGGTTCATTACAGGAGAAGGATACAGAACCCACCACTGTATATTATGCTCTAAAGTAGAATGGCAATCATTTGGATGTGAAAGGGGTGTGGTCCTGCTCCAAAACTGAAGATAACAAACTTATATCGCTTTCTCACCATTGTAAACAAAAGAACATAAAAGCCAGTGGGGACATAACTCTATGTCGGACCGTGCAGTCGTGAAAATGTTGAATGAAGTAAAATAATGTTTGTTTTGTTTGTGGGGGAGGGGTGATGTAGGGGGGATTAGAGGTCTCTTTGTGGTGGCTCGTACCCCGCGGTCACAAGGGGGGCGAGGGCCTTTATCGCCGCGTGCGGCTTTAAAGATAGTTATAATTGTTGTTTTTGGGCTAGTTCAGATTCTACATGCGGCTCTCGAGTAAGTCAAAAGCCTCGGAGGGCCATTCACTTATTTACAATCGAGATTAGAGATATGTACATCATCCTATACTTAAATGCAAATTCAATGTCAGTAATTCATATGAATGAAATGATCCAGATAGAAAAGTTCTTAAGTCCTCAGCGTGAATCGTAATGCACATTGTGCCTGCAATTGTCCATTAAAGGTGCCATAACATGCTTTTCTATCCTAAGTGTATCATTGATCATAATAAGGGTTGTGCAACACCCTTAACATAATAGTTCAGAAATATCACCCAGACCTTGGACCCTTCACCAACCCGGAAATGCAAACGGCTTGGTTTGATATTCGCCCCCACCCTTGCGAAGAGCGATCTGGCTCCCCCGCCCAACCCGTGATGTAGTCTCAGAGTGCGCGTGTGTGCCCCGCCCACCCCGGAGACGGTGGGGGTGTAA
Organism: Eucyclogobius newberryi; assembly: GCF_026437365.1. NCBI lineage: Eukaryota > Metazoa > Chordata > Actinopteri > Gobiiformes > Gobiidae > Eucyclogobius > Eucyclogobius newberryi. Next base: position 1,663,739 of record NW_027316056.1, read on the forward strand.
ACAAACTAACTCAATAATCACGTTTTCGATTCTAGCGGTGGTGAAAGACGACGGGCCGGTCCTGACTATACGACCCCTCTCCACAGTGTAGTAATAACGCATATAACATAAAGTATACATCGTGTACTCCATGTGTAACACATTAGGTCATGATACGTCACTCGTCATGTAAATAAAATCATTATACATGTTCTGGAAATTTGCGTGAGTTCTCCATCGTCTTCTTTTATGGAGGGAATAGCGGCATTATTCAATAGTAAAGTAATAAACAAATAACGAGCTGTGTCCGCGGCAGCAAACAAACAAAATAAGTCATGTTTGCTAACTTAAATAGCCTCCCTTCCCCCCTCAGCGCAGAGCCGGGGGGAAGGGGGCGGGAGAGGGGGGATGGTGACGCGTGCTTGCCCTTATGACGCGGTCTTGCACCCACCGCCCGTCAGTTTGGAGATTGGAGGAAAGGAGATAGTCTGTACTATAGCTAAACACTGCGGGAATCAATCAAAAAAACACTCTGGACATATATGAAGCACAAATAGCAATGCAAGAAGGTTAAAAGCTCTGAAAAGTCGATTTTGCATGTTATGGGACCTTTAAGTGTGGAACAAGGAAGGGCAGTGTATGTGGTTGTGCGTAACTACGAGCAGCAGTGTAATTAAGAACATTTTGGAAAAAGTAAAGGGTGGCTACAAGAGTCTCCTACCAGCCCGACCAGAGCAGGTAGAGTTGCACAGGTAGAGAGCACATGAATGTGACATTATTGCGTGTGAGTACGACAGTAATTGCAAATGAATATGAAGGATGGATCAGTCTGTCACTGAAGCTGCTCTCCAGAGCAGACAGAGTGTCCTGCAGGGGGAGACTCATGGTCCAGCATAGATGTGAATTTAGCCAGGACCCTTTTGTCCCCCACCTCCTGCACCGAGTCCAGAGCACAGCCCAGGACGGAGCTGGACTTCTTGATGACTTTGTCCAGCTTCTTCCTCTCCCTCTCTGTGATGCTGCTGCTCCAGCAGACCACACCTACAGGAGCTGATGCCACCACAGAGTCGTAGAAGGTCTTCAGGAGTGGCCCTGTCAATCCAAAAGACCTGAGTCTCCTCAGGAGGTGGAGCCAACTCTGGCTCTTCCTGTACAGTGCGTCTGTGTTATGAGTCCAGTCCAGTTTGTGGTTCAGATGAACACCCAGGTACTTGTATGAGTCACTCTCTCAATGTCCCTTGCCTGGATGTTCACTGGTGAGGGGGGCGTGGCGTCTGTGGAAGTCCACCACCATCTCCTTGGTCTTCCCCACGTTGATGAGGAGGTGGTTCCGCTGACACCAGTCCACAAAGTCCTGCTCCAGTCCTCTGTACTCTGCATCATCGTCGTCCGTGATGAGTCCGATGATGGCAGAGTCATCAGAGAACTTCTGCAGGACACAGCTGTCCGTGTCATGTTTGAGGTCTGCAGTGTAAAGGGTGAAGAGAAAGGGCGCGAGGACAGTGCCCTGGGGCACCCCCACACTGCAGGTCCGAGTGTCAGACACACAGTCCCGGGCTCTCACAAACTGGGGTCGGTCTGTGAGGTCGTCCAGGATCCACTCTGCCAGGTCGTCCTCCACACCAGCCGTCTCCATCCTCTTTATGTCCATCAAAATCTAAGTATGTCGTTAAGAAACCGGATTTGTTACAATGTCCAAGAGACATCTATGGATAAAGTGCATTCAGTCAATAATAAAACATCTTTAGGTGCAGATTGGACAATGTATTTATGGTGAGAGAATAAACTGACGGCCTGTAGTGTCTTGCTTTAAAGGTACACTAAACTTTCTGTTTTGAATATGACACCTGCTTGTCTCCATAGAGATGTGGCATTGCCTGACATGTTACACTCTTCTCCTGCAGGTATCGTGTTCCCGTCGCTCTCCTCCATGCCCTACCTGCTCTGCTTCCAGGTGTTGTGCTCCTGGTGGGCGTGGTCAGGCCAGGTGTCCTCGGTCCTGATTGGCTACGTGTCTGTGATGTCACTGCTATATTCTGCCTGTCACTTCCTGTTGTTCTACTGCTGTCAGCTGCCTATCCTACAGGACACCGTGGTCAACTCTAGCACGGCCAGGTAGTGCTCCCCCTCCCACACTACATTTACATGCAGAGCGCAGTGTCACCCAAGCCCCTGGTGACGTGGGTAAGAAAACAATAACAAGTTTATAACCACATGTGGTACACCAAATAGTGTGTCTATGTGTCCTACTTTCCTCGTAAAAATAAATATAAATAAATAAACTAGAGAAATACCAAGGTCTCAGAGAGGAGCTGGAGAAGGTCTGGAGCCTGAAGGTATCAGTGGTGCCCGTGGTGCCCGTAGTGATCGGAGCACTTGGGGCAGTGACCCCCAAACTGGAGGAGTGGCTTAGGCAGATCCCAGGAAAAACATCGGACATCTCCGTCCAGAAAAGGACAGTGCAGGAACAGCAAAGATACTGTGCAGAACCCTCAAACTCCCAGGGGCCTCTGGTAGAGGACCCGAGCTTGAAGGGTGATGAATAGAGATTTCCTGCGGAGGGTGAGAAAGAGCTATTTGTTGTTTGTATACAGTATATATATATTATACAGTATTATATATATTATACATTGATCTGTTCCGTTTTTTGGACAAAAAAAAGTTTTAATTAGAATTGAGCATTTTGAGGGAAAGACTTGGGAAAAAATGCACTTTTATACAGTTTTGTTTTGCCTTGTTCTTAATTTGGATGAAAAAACACGTGCCACTGCAATGAAATAAAGCCGTTTTGAACAAAAGCACCATTACAGACGACATGGGACCATCTGAATGTTTTCTTTTATGATGCACAGATTATATGCAGCACTACATGCATGAAATAAACTATTTTTACTTACTAGTACTTCTTTAGGCCACAGGAGAATAACTCTGTCCACTTTCATGTGTGTGTTGGAGTTTGGACGTCCCACTCCTCTTACTTCAACACCATCAAAAAGTTTGTTTGTTTGTTTGTTTGTATTATGTTTCTTTTTCTTGTTGTATGTGTAAAAAGTCAGGTTTGATTTTGTTTAAAAGTTGTTTTGAAAATCTTACCATTTCACACATAACTATAATAATCATTATTGTTGCAAATCTGTTGCTCATTTGATATGAACCCACACGGCCGCAGCGGTAAAACAGCGATTCAACAGTTTCTGCACGAAATACAAAATGTTTTATCACTGATTATGGTGTAACTGTGATTATAAGTGTGAGTTTCTGTTGTGTTTTTCTGAAGATTAAAGTCACACTCTTCTTCCACAGTGTGTTTGGAGTGGTGCCGTTGGTGAGAGTGGACTGCAGCGCCCCCTGGAGGCTACAGCTTAGCCCAGAGCTGCGCTGGTTCCACTTGTGTTCTCCTCTGATGGTGCTGCTGCTCTTCCACTGTGTGTGTGCCCTGCGCAGGAACAAGGTCAGTTAGAGTCGAGACACTGCAGAGAGAGAGAGAGAGAACGATAGAGAGAAGAGAGAGAAAGAGAGAGTGAGAGAGAGGAGAGATAAAGACAGTGAGAGAGAGAGAGAAGAGAGAGACACAGAGAGAAGAGAGACTTTGACTTTACAATGACATTTATGGACAGCTCATTTTAAAAACACACACCACAATTCAGTCAAATATCATCAGTCCTGTTTTTCATATCTACAAAAGTAAAAGCAGCTCCTCCTCCCTCACTGCACACAGCGCTCCCTCCTCACCATCTACACACTCTCAAACTCCTCTAACGCCCCCTCCAGTGTGCTGTATTCAAGTCTGAGTCGTGCAGTGGTCAGTCTCTTTAAAAGTTCCACAGGGTCCGAGCAGCCCGACCCAGCTGCCGGGTTCCTCTGAGTGAGCCAAAGGCTCATTTTGGCCTGACCCAGTAAAAGGTTTGCTAAAAATAATAGTTCGACGCTGTGCTGGAGAATCTGTGGGTCTAAACACAAACAGGTCCCTGGATGGGGTTTGGCCCAGTCTCTGGAGCGAAACTTGCAGGAGTACAAACAGGGGAACGAGCCGTGGGCAGGACAGCCACAGATGTTCCACTGTCTCCTGATGATCGGAGACCTAGATCGGCTGTCCGATCTAGTGTCAAAGCGTGCCAAATGTCTTTGGTGGCCACGACCCCATGCACAACGTACAACAGGGCGGCTTTGTGAAGGACTTTGGTGGAGATGCGATACAGGTCCTTCTTTCCCACTGTGAACATTTCTGGGAGGCCTCTATTGTTGTCTTGTGCCCCTCCAGTAGCCCTCACAGACAGAGAGGGGAAAGACGCCAGCCGGTTTGGAAGGAGGACTCCGTAAAGGCCCAGTTCATCTCTGAAACCCAACAGGAGTCCACGCTGCACCTCCTGCAACTGTCTCTGCAGCACTGGCTCAGACCTCACCCCTGTTTCCTGACTCAGCTGAGCCGCACACTTCCACCCTTGTTCAGTCCTCAAGTCAACCACCTTGGTCAGTCCTGCAACGAACGCCTGTCTCACATGTGCTGAACCCAACAAGCTACTCGATTCCATGGGGTTATAAAACAGGGGTTCCTGGCCAGCATATCCATATGCGCTGGCTCCAAGCTCTCAGCGCAGAGCAATAAAAAGCCTGAAGTTCCGGACGGATCCAGTCTTTTGATGTCCAGGAGGAATAGATGTTTATCATTTCAAACTCTTCACTTCTTGCAGCAGGATGCCGCTGTCTCCGTCCACAACTGCTGAGGACCCTAAAGGAACCGCAGTACTGTTTTCTGGAGAAACGCTGCCAAACGGCCAGAAAGGTCCACCAACCCCTGGACTTCTTCATCCACGGGCAGGTAAAGCACCGCCAGTGGAAACCTCCCCAGATGAAATCCACCAGCCTCCTTTGAATTTTTGCCACTACAGATTCTGGATGTTATAACACAGTGAACCGGTGCCAGAGATAAGAGGCAGCCAAAGTATTAGCCACCAAAACTCTCCCCCAGTAAGACAGGACCCAGGTCCATCGAGACAATCGGGCGCCCCAGTTCTTGGCCTGAAACAGCTCGTTCCCCAGATACACCCCTAGCACTTGATCCCACCAGTGCTCCACTGCAGTCCTGCTGGAAGGGTAGGTCTCACCTGCTGTGCCCACATTTATTCAGATGTGGGCACAGGAGGTGAGGCACGTTCATACAGACACAGCATCTGCTGCAAGGTCACCACATCCGATTGCCCCACAATGACCACCGTGATGTCGTCCGCGGATGCCGACACACAAAAGGGATGTGATGCCTGCTCAAGAAGAAGTCCCCTCAACCCACTCCTGAGCTGATGGAGCAGAGGCTCAACGGCAAGACGTAGAGCATTCCTGATAAAAGAGAACCCTGTTGAATGCCCCTACTTATCGCCACCGGCCGGCTGAGCCCACCCCCTACCCTTACCAACACTGAAGCTCCTGCATATAGAGTCCTATTCCGTGTAATAAATTGTGTGGGAAAGCCAATCACATCCATTATGTGAAATAAATATTTATGATCTACCTTGTCAAAAGCCTTCTTCTGGTCAATCGACAGGAGGCCCACGTCCAACCCCTTTACTCCTGCAATGTCAATAATGTCACAAATGAGAAAGAAGTTGTCCATAATGCCACTATTTGGTAGTCGGTGCAAAGCAATGAGACTGGTGTCCAGTTGTCCAACAACATCAGGTCTCCCTTCTTGGGAAAAAGAGCCAAAACCGCTCTAATCAGAATAAGAATCAGAATCAGAAAAGGTTTATTTGTTATTGTCAATGAACAGAATTCATAAACATAGGAACTTGTCTTGGTGATTTGGTGCAACATAAAACAATGAACAAGGAATACCGGTAAGTCAAAAGAGAAACAATTTAAATCTGCTATTGAATAAAAATAAAAAACACGCTATAAGATTAAAAAAATAAGAATAAAAATAAAAAGTACAATTTACATATGTAGTGCAGAAAGTAAACAGTGCTGTGAGTGAATAATTATTATTATGGTTAAAGGGACAGTCTTTAGGACGTGTTCATGAGTCCAACGGCAGAGGGAAAGAAACTGTTCTTGTGGCGGAAGGTTCTGGTTGGACCGTAGCCTCCTGCCTGAGGGGAGTGGCTCAAATAGTCTGTGTCCAGGGTGATCCGATCTGCACTTCCCAGAGCCCTGGAGACGTTCAGGTCCTGCAGAGATGGAAGTCTGCAGCCGATCACCTTCTCAGCAGAGCACACAATGCGCTGTAGTCTCTGTTTGTCCCTGGCTGTGGCTCCAGCGTACCACACAGTGATGGAGGAGGTGATGGAGGAGGTGATGGAGGAGGTGATGGGGGAGGTGATGGAGGAGGTGAGGATGGACTCAATGATGGCCGTGTAGAACTGCACGATCATCTGCACTGAAAGCTTGGCTTTCCTCAGCTGCTGCAGGAAGTACATCCTCTGCTGGGCCTTCTTTATGAGGAGCTGATGGTGGCTCCCACTTGAGGTCCTGGTGATGATGGTGCAGAGAAAGCGGAAGGAGTTTATGGCGATGATGGGGGAGTCTGTGATAGTGAGGGGGGGATGGGGGCCTGAAGTCCACGATCATCTCCACTGTCTTCTGGGAGTTGAACTCCAGGTTGTTACTGCTGCACCAGGACACCAGCAGGTTCACCTCCTGTAGACAGACTCATCCCCATCCGAGATGAGCTCGATGAGGGTGGTGTCGTCCGCAAACTTTAGTTTTACGGAGCCACAGCCCTGTGGCAGACCGACAAATTTTACATAGTTACATTAAAAATATGCTCATCATTTGTATGTGGGATTGTGTTTCTTGTGCGTAGCTCCTAAATGGAGATGAGAGCAGCAGCATGGAGAGGGAGGAACCTGTGGAGTCTCCAAACGAAACTGTATTTGAGCTGTCGGCTGAAGCCAAGAGGGTGTTGTGGAGTCGCACGCGCGCACAGGTACATCTTCTTTGGCTTTACATTCTTATGCTGTTTGTGACTTGCCAAATTCCACGTCTAAAACTGTGGCCCTCACTGAAACTCTGAGGAGCCCTCCGTACCAGGGGCAGTGGTCGGCTGTGGCTGCTGGGTTGTGGGCCCCTGGTGGAGGTTTGGTGTCGGCCTCATCGCCCCTCTGCGCCCTGTGTCAGTGTTCTGTGGCTGCAGGTGACTCTCTGCTCCTGGTGCAGACCAACAGACTCTCTTATGGTGCTTCCCCAACTGCTTCATCGGTTTCCTCCTCATGTCCATTCTGTTTTTTATTTGTTTAATAAGATAAAGGGGACACAGAACAAGATATAGAGAGATAACATACAAAGGCAAAGGTCGTTTAGTTTTATTATTTGGTTTATTCTTGTTTTAGCCATCTAAGATAAGATAAGATATGCCTAAGATATGAAATTTGTTGTTGCAACGCAGGTAGATACAGAGGAAAAGAACAGATAACTTATAGGAAGTTTTAAAAAAAACACTCTTAATAGAAGAACTCTTACACAACATTTTCATTATTAATGTATTTTTGTGCTGAGATTGACCTTATGTTTTAAAAGTACAATTTAGAATACGAAATGTGGCTCAACATAACTAATGAGCTAGGCCTCTGGACTGAGCGAGGCCCATCGCATGGAGACACACTGTCACTAAAAGAACTAATCCAAAGTGTTCTCTGGGGATCAGGGCCAGTTGAAACATGGCTTATATTTTATAGCCTGTCTCAAATTCTGAAGATGTGAGACAGGCTTCTACTCTGACAATGTTCAAATCTAAGCTAAAAACAGTTTTGTTTAGCTGCGCATATGACTGAAAGGATTTTTTCTTTGCACTCTTCTCTTTTGTTTGTGATTTTATTAGTTTAAACAATCAGTTGGATTGATCATTTTTAATTCAGATAATTTTATTGTATTTCTGTTTCTGTAATTTCTTTGTGATTTGAATGCATTTTTCCTGCTGTGAAGCACTTTGAATTGCCTTGTGTATGAAATGTGCTCTACAAATAAACTTGCCTTGCCTTGCCTTGCCTATGTGCAGGTCTCCTCACCCAGTCACAGTCCCTCTGGTTCATATGGCCCGCCCACTCAGAGCACTGCACTGGTAACTGACCTATACTCCACTCTTCAGTTCTCCGTCAGCCAATCAGGTGAGAGCGTCCTACTGATAGAAAGTGAAGGAACAGAAGCATTGTGCATGCTCATGGTCAAATAGTAGTACATTTTCATAACGTTATCTGTGTCAAGTGAAGCTGTGTGCTTGTGCCTGTGTGTGCAGACACTCTGGATACTTGCATGTTTGAGGAGGACCTGGAGCAGAGCTTGGAGCAGAGCTTGGAGCAGAGCTTGGAGCAGAGCTTGGAGCAGAGCTTGGGGCAGAGCTTGGGGCAGAGCTTGGAGCAGAGCCTGGGGCAGAGCTTGGGGCAGAGCTTGGAGCAGAGCTTGGAGCAGAGCCTGGATCACTACCTGGAGCAGAGCCTGGAGAACAACCTGGAGCATGGGAAGGAACTGTTTGACACAAGGGGTATGGCCTCTGTGGCTCTGAGTTTCCTTTTGAGGCAGAGCTACATTGCTGCCCTGGTTGCCATGCTGGCCTGGTCCATCTCCTACGTATCATGGCTCAGCTGTGTGCTCCTGGTGTGGTCCTGTGTTCTATGGATGATGAGGGAGCGTCGCCGCCACACCCTGGGGTCCGCCACCTGGTTGGTTGCCTATGGCAACTTGCTGCTCATTCTGCAGTACATTTTCAGTCTGCAAGAGGTCCACAAAGTCCCCGGGATCTTCCCTCAGAAGGAGGAACCTTGTCTGGAACTGGCATCAAAAGTAAGCTGCTCATAAAAGTCAAAACCGCTCCAGTGGATCCCGTTAATAGATCTGTACAGATTTGGTGGAAAATCACAAAAAATCAAGTTGTAATCACAGCAAATATAGTTATTGAAAATTTGAATTTAATTAACTCTAATTTTGAGTGAAATGAAAGAGAAAAAATAAGTTTTAAGGTTCCTCTCTGATTGCAGCTGATCTGCCTGCTGACCTTCTGGATGTTGCTGCGCCAGTCCATCACTGAGAAACAAAACTCAGTGCTACAGGAGAGCCCCGCCTCCACTCGCCTATCCAGCATTACTATCCATACCGCGCCCTCTGCAGGTGACGCAAGCTCAGGTACATGGCATTTAGAATTCTGAATTATGATACTCATTGAAAAGTGTGTGTTGCAGAGGGCTCGTGTGAGGACGTGTTCCTCCTGCAGGCGGAGGTGGGCCATGGGCACATGAATGTTCTGGGTGCCGTGCTTAAACGCATGTTTGTCAAATACTGGATCTACGTGTGTGGGACCATGTTTTTCTTCGTCAGCTTCGAAGGGAAGATTGTGCTCTACAAAGTCATCTACATGGTGATGTTTCTGTGCTGCGTGGCCCTATACCAGGTACAGTTCCTCTGGAAAACCACTTTAGTCAAAGTTATCTTACATTTGCTCCTAACGCCATGTGGCCTTACCTGCTGACAAATGCTAGGTGCTAAGCAGGACAGGGCCCGGTTAGTACTTGAAAGGGAGACTGCTGGAACACCAGGTGCCACAGTGGGGCGCTAGAGGAAATGTCATTGTGTCCTTAGACAAGAGTGCCTTGAAGGTGGAAAAGTGCTAAATAAATACACTGTTATAATGATAAACCACCAAGGTACAATTCTTTTTTGCCCTATTAAGAACACCAATTGACTTCCTTTTCAAAACTGCAGAACTGATACGGACAATCGGACAATGTAGAAAGAAAGCTCATAAAATGTTCTGCACCAGATTATTGCTAGACCATCTGAAGTTCCTGGTTCTATTAATCCCTTCTGACTGCCAGATGTAGTACCTTAAAGATGGACTTCAACGTCGGTTAATAAGTGGAATATAGCTTTCATTTTTTCACAACGAAGTCTGGACTAGTTAGTTTTAACCAATGACAAAAAAAAATTCTGAGTTAATTCCGCCAAACCCGAGAACTCGCCATAGCAACCGCCTTGGCAACCAAATGCTTCGACTGCACTCGCAAAATCAGTGACGTCACACCAGGAGATTGCAGTAGCTGGAAGTATACTGTTCTCATCTGACATGTTTTTTTTTTTCGTTTTTTTTACGACGAATCTTGCTGTTATCTGCAATGACACGGAGATGTGTAGCAATGCACTGCTCTCAAGAGGGAAGCAGGCTCTTTGAGTGGCCCAAACGGAAGGGTCGAGGACGTCTTTGGACACGATTCGTCCGTACTAAGAGACGTGCGGTTAGAGACAGGGTGTCAACACCATTTTGTGAGGAAATGTAGTGTCTGGGGTCCAGAATGGTGATGACGCCTTGTTGCTAACCGCAAGTTACCAAGATAATGTTTTGGAATCCCAAATTGGCGATGTATGGCAAGTCTGGTCCAATGTTATGCTACCGGCATTTCACGGAAGACAGTTTCCTAAACCTCGTGAAATATCGACTTGGATATTCGGAAGTTGCAAGATATTTTCACATCAAGGCAGCCGGGTGCGGCTGTCTGACTGACGCCGTGTGCATGATGGCGTGTTGTTGTTGTTGACAATGAGAGTGCTCACTTTATGCATATGTGACTGACCGTGGATAAACCAGTTACAAGTCTACCGGGAGACATTTTGAGTTGTTCACAGATTCAAAGCTTTCCAATGATGTGGTCATTTGAATGTAAACAACTCTCAAAACCTTTCACTGAGAAAACGGCCTCTAAAGATTCTCACCTGAGTGAGCCCAGAGTCATAGGGGGGCGGGGCTCATTTGCATCTCATTGAGATAAGCCCTCCCTCTGTCACAGTGACACCACCTTCCCCCTACAGCTGTCACTGAAGACTCAAGAGGAGTGTTATTGATGTGAACTGGACTTGAATCAGAATTAGAAGTTACTATATTAAAATGAAAATACTTTGATGCTATTCAGGGCCTTTTATAATCCAAGAATCAGAATCGGAATAGGGTTTATTGCCATTTGTCGATAAACATAATTCACAGGTGATTCAGTGCAACACAAACAGCAAAACATTGAACACTGAGTACTAAACGGCACGATATGTACATAAGGAAATATAAAAGATATAAAGTTATGTAGTGCAATAGGAAGTGGTGATATGTACATCATAAAAATGTATTAATTAATGAGATAATAGATATGATATGTACACCATCAGAGTCCAATTACATCAGAGATCACAGCCACATCCTCTTCTGTGCTGTGACTCTTGGCGCTGGGCATGTGATGTCTTTTGCCTCGTCAGCACAGAAAGGCCTGATTTTTTCATGCAGATCTGCAGGTCTGCCTGTCAATGTTCAGTCCAGGTGGGACTAGGACATGGAGATTGTCAACCGGAGGCAGAACAGCTGAATTGCGACGCGCGCGGGGTCAGCGCGCCTCTGCGCGCCTCTCCGTGCCTCTCCGTGCTGACCGGCTGCAGAGGGTTTGAGGGAAAGTGTATCTGTAGAAGACAGAGGGCGAGAGCGAAGGAATTAGATTAAGACATGTGACATTTGATAAGATAAGATATTCCTTTATTGTCCACACATGGAGAAATGTCATTGTTGCAACGCAGGTTGATACAGAGGAAAAGGACAGATAACTTATAGGAAGTTTAAAAAAAATACTCTTAATAGAAGAACTCTTAAACAAAGTCTCCTATAGACAGAACCTCTCATTTCTCAATAAGGAATGGAGGGGAAAATAAAGATAAAATAATACTAATGATATCTATAGCAATCTATAATTGCTATTCTGCATTTGCACTTTATTGTACATTTAATAAAGTGAAGTGAAGTAAATGATGTGTAATAAATGGTACCTGCTGTGCAAAGTCGAAGCTGTAATGCACTGGACTTCTGCATAGTTTTTGATAAAATCCAGCTGTGAGCGCCAATTCTGAAAAGGGAAACAAAACAGTAAAAACAGTAAAAAACACGAAGATACAGACATTATACCATCCCAAAACAGCTAGTTTCAAGAGACTACGTGATGTTAATTATTCAGAAAGTGGTCACATGAAATTCAAGCCCGTATTTATAATGTAGAGTGCACTGAAGCAGCATGTTAGCTTAGCATTGCTCCGCGTCTGCTCCGGTGCCGAGGAGTGACATCATGAAACCACCTTAAAACACAGCGTTAAAGCAATACTTTAGAGTAAAAGTACCTCAGTTCCGTTGCAATGCAGTCCAGGGAATGTAAGCTCTGAAGACAGTCTGGACAAGTGAATAATGTCTCCGAGGAGAACAGTAGCTGTAGCCATGTGGTTCGCAGCTGATTGGTGGAAAAAGATCAACATGCGCTGGCTAGAAAAAGGTGACGCCCCCAGGAGCGCTGGAAAAAGACCCAAAAACTCCCATTTTTAACAGCTTAATGTATACGTTTAAGACAACCAATAGTGTTATCTGAAGCACACAGGGGCTCGTTCATAACTTCAACTCGCACATTCTGCAAAAATCTTATTTTGGCTTTATCTGTGTTTGGTCCGGGCGTTTTTTCCCGTGGTCGATCACATATTACTGGTTGTAATAATTATTATACCAGGAAGTAGAATTGATTTGAAATGAAATTGAATCGAGCCACTGGCACGTTCTTGACTACCGTTTTCAGGTCAGTTTGACTAGCAATTTGCAGTTTCAAATTAATACAGTGAGTAACCTCACGTCATTGTATTTCACATAATTTCATGGGAAATGTTGTTTTTTAACATGCACCATTCAGAAAGTCTGTCGATGCCCAGTCTCCATCTCATTCTCATCTCCTCATCGTCATTCTCATCCGCTCCATTTTCATCTTCCGACGAGGCGTCAGGCTCAAACATATGAGGCAGCAGCTGCTGGACCTGTTTTTCAACTGGATGCTGTTCGTCATCCGTTGAAATCCTCTCACTTGACGAGGATTCACTTGTATTTTGGTCGCTATCGCTGTCCACTTCAGCGTAAATATCCTCCGTGTTGGCTAGACAATGTCTCGGAGTGACGACACATTTCCGGGTTAGGTGAAGGCAAAAAGACGGAAGCAGCAAAAGAGAATAATTCTTTTCAAAAATAGTTATTTTTTTCATCAATAGTATCTGAATATATTAAGACTTGGATACTAACAGCCGAAGACGACTTGAAAGCTCTTACAATTAACTTTGCAGCCCATCTTTAAGCATCTTTTGTACATGCAAAGTTCGAGACTAATGACAAAAAAGTCACCTGTGACCTCCCATTGACCCATGTGACACAGAGAACCTTCTCTTGTTCTCGTGCACAGGATGATTGAGTCGAAGTGGAATAGCAGCTTTGGATTGTTCTTCCATCTAACTTTGTTTTTGTCTGCTGGTTTGCTTAGCCCTGTGACTTTCATGAGACATTGAGTGTTCCTCGTCCTTCAGGGGCTGTGTAAGCAGTGGCATTCTGCCAGGTTGACTTTGTTGTCAACTGGCAGTAGCTTGGTTATTGTATCTACAATACCAGGTGATTACATTGGTTTGAGCCTGAACAATGATTGCTTCAGACCTGATACAACTTTTGGCTTGTTTTGTATGGATATTTTGAGCAGCACTGTTTTGAGTTTTCCCATAAACTAAGGCAAGGTAAATTCAAAGTGCTTCACAGAAAAGAAATAATGCAATAAAAACACAAAGACATGACTAAATAGTTTAAGGCATGAAAGAGAAAAGTGCAAAGAAAATAATTTCAATCATGTGCACAGTTTAACTTTTTTTTTAGCTTAGGTGTTTATTCCTGACTCCGGCCACCAGCAGGATGCTGAGATGGTTCGAGATGGTTCATATGGCACTAACATGTCCAAGATGTACTTTGGTGCTAGGCCATGGAGAGACTTGTGCACAAGCAGAGCTGCTTTAAAGTCTTTTCTCTGAGCCACAGGGGGCAGTGCAGAAACCTGAGAACAGGACCAATGTTCAGGACCTGGTTCTACTTATGACCCGAGCAGCAGCGTTCTGGATGTACTGCAGCTGTTTTACAGCTCGTTTGGAGAGGCCAGTGAACAGGCCATTACAGTAGTCTAATCTACTGGAGACAAACGCATGGATAAGTCTCTCCAAGTCTGGTTTAGACACTATACATTTTATTTCGGCAATGTTTTTTAGATGGTTTAAAGCTGCTGATGTTATTGATTTGATGTGTTAAAGTTCAAGTCTGAGTCCATTATTACCCCCAGATTTCTAACTTGGTTTGTAGGTTTTAGAGCAAGACTCTGGAGGTGACGCTAACACTTTCTCTTTGTTTCTGTGGGCCAAAAACGATTATTTCAGTCTTGTTTGAGTTCAGCTGGAGAAAGTTGTTTTGCATCCACAAACTGATCTGTTGGATGCAGTGACAGAGTGAATCCACTGGTCCATATTCACCTGCCGACAGTGAAACATAGATTGTCGTCTGCATAATTTTGATAGGACACATTTTCCCTGCGTATCAACTGACCTAACAGCAGCATGTAGAGGTTGAACAGAAGGGGACCCAGGACTGACCCTTGGGGCACCCCACAGGTCAGGGACATGTGGTCTGAGACACAGTGACAAATTTCAATTCCAGTACGTCCTGTCTTCCGGATAGGGCAGTGCCAGTGAGGACAGTGTCAAAAGCAGCTCTCAGATCTAACATAATTCAGACTGAGACTTTGCCCATGTCAGTGTTGACTTTGCCCCCAAATGGCAGATTAGAGATGGCCCGGTAATGACTCAGTACTGCAGCATCAAGACTGCTCTTCTTTAGGAGAGGCTTTATGTCCGCAGTTTTCATAGACATTGGGAATGTTCCAGATTGAAGCGACATGTTAACTATGTGAGTGAGTGATGCTAACAAACTGTTCAGCACAGACTTTACATTTCTCTATCTGACATTTTAGGACACCAAGATTCAGACTAGTTTCAGTGGGACTGGGCGTTATCTTTTCATTTTGAATCAAATTTCTGAGATTGAGCAGCCTGACTCACATTTTGTTTTTCCATCTGTGCGTTCTACCTACAGAAATAGCATTAGGGGAGGCTGTTTTTACAATAAGAACAATGGCCCATTTCTCTTAAACAGATCCTCTCGTTTCCAGAATAGATAGAAGTGCTCAATGTAGTGCAATCCTCTAGGTGCACACTCTTTGGACAGCCATGTGTTCAGCTGAAGCAGCCGGCTAAACTTCTTTCTTCTTAACTTCGTTCTTTATCAAGAACTTTGAATAACTTCAAGAAGTCTCTTTTCAAAATCCGTTCCCGCCTTATGTCCACTGCACCCACGTGCACAATCAGCTGTCTAACTCCTCGATGTTTAGCCAAAACATTAGGAAGGAGTGATGCTGGGAAAATAATGTGTTTGCACATATTTGATTGCATCATCCCCTATCAGAATGGTCTCTATGACCTTGACGTTTCACACAGATTCTCTCACCAGCAATATGGCCACGTCATGTATTCCATTCTGTTCACGAGTGAGGGAAGGATGGAATGTTGAAAGGCAAAGCTCTCGATTTACCGATCAATCTACGTTCCTGACCTTACCTATGGTCATGAGCTTTGGGTAATGACTGAAAGGACAAGATCGCGGACAGTGTTGGGAAAGTTCACTTTCTTACATGAACTAGTTCAGTTCATAGTTCACACATTTTAAAATAAACTAGTTCAGTTCATAGTTCATAATTCAAAATTTTGAACTAAGTTCACAGCTCCAAAAATGTTTCTAAATTATTTCCTGTCATGTAACACTACTGTTACCTGTCATGTAACACTACTGTTACCTGTCATGTAACACAGGTGAAGAAGTTTTGTTGTAAAACTCTGTTAATAAAGAGAGATGGCTGGAGCAACACGGTCGTTTTACACCGACTACAACAGTGATCCGACGCGTCAAACAGGCTCATGCAGTCATTATTTTCCGAAGAGGTTAAAAACGAAGGAACAAAGAACTAGGATTAGCCTCTACAGTCATTAACAAATCTGTTTGTAAGCTATATTTTAGGTGACTTTTGATTATCTTTGTATCGTTTAGGCTTTGCACCATCTTAGTTCCAAGATACAGCTTGCTCTTTAGACAGTTTTGGGAATGACACAGGGAATGTCACTCTAAATTGAAAGTAGCAGTTTTTCTCCTAAAAATTGAACATTAGGGTCAGGTGTAAACTACAGATCTTCCAGGTAGAATGCTGCTGGGTTGGGGCCAACTCTTGGGCCGGATGCTTCTTTCCTTCCTGAGGTCTTCTTCTCCATGTAGCAGTCAGCCGCTCGTACTTGCACGGTTTGAAGCGGGGTCCCTAGTAACACTCTCTGCCTGGTTCCATCTCTGCAGGGCCTGTATGTCTCCAGGGCTCTGGGACATGCAGGTCGGATCACAGCCGTCCCTTCTCATCCTGGACACGGACTATTTGAGCCACTCCCCTCAGGCAGGAGGCTACTCCCCTCAGGTAGGAGGCCACTCCCTTCAGGCAGGAGGCTACGGTCCATCCAGACCAGAACCTCCAAACAGTTTCTTTCCCTCTGCCGTTGGACTCATGAACAATTCATAGCACCTGAATAACACCTGTCACGCTAACATATCATGTGAAGACCTCCTAGCTACTAATTTGCACTGCCAGTTTGCACTATTGTTATGATCCTTTTGTTGTATGTATACAGTGAAGAAAATAAGTATATACATTAGATTCTGTGAGGACAGCATTATACCATCATACACTAAAGTCACTTTCAACAATGACAAACCCTGGTTCACACCCAAACTGAGGCAGTTGAGGCAGCAGAAGGAGGCAGCGCACAGGGTCGGGGATAGAGAGCGCTACAAAGATGCAAAGTATGGATTTAGCAGGAAGGTGTCGAGAGCTAGATCTCAGTACAACACGCGTCTGAAGCAGCTGTTCTCTGACAACAACCCTACACAGACTGAAGTTTTGAAAAAAGACTTCTTGAAGTTATTCGACGTGCTTGATAAAATGGAAATCAAAACATTCATAAGTGGACCTCTTCCAAACATCGACAGGAGGATAAACAAGTTTAGCCGGCTTCTTCAGCTGAACACATGGCTGTCCAAAGAGTGTTCCCCAAGAGGACTACACTACATTGAGAACTTCTATCTATTCTGGAAACGAGAGGACCTGTTTAAGAGAAATGGCCCCCACCTATGCAGAGGTGGAGTGAGGGTGCTGACAGAGAACCTGCTCCACGCTCTGAGGCATTGGACTGGGCCTGGACAGGGTCCTGAGCAGATAGTTAGAGAAGAGAGGAATGAGAGAAGAATTCCTGCTCCATCAGCCAGAGACCGAGCCAATGTTTCAACATCAAAAGCACCACAACCTCAGCCTCCACCAAAGGATTCATCAGCAGCTGCTCCACCACCACCAGCAAAGGATTCAGCTCCAGCAGCTCCGCATTCACCTCCACCGCCTCCAGCAAAGGAACAATCTTCAAAGGCCTTGGACCCATCTGTGAGAAGCCCAACAACATCCCTGTCATCGCCCCTGCCTTCACACCAGCCCTGGGTTCCCCCTGCAACATCTACTCCCACTAAAGATTCATAATTCTCCTTCTCATCTCCACTCTCACCCATGGGCCTTCCCAGCCATTTTGAAAGTCTGATCAAATCAGGCATTAAGATGGCTCCACTCACGCCCAATATAGCAAGGGCTATGTCTTCCCTGCACAAGCCGACTACACCAACAAAAGCCCCACCACCCATCCCCCCTCGCCTCTCACCTGGTCCCAAACTCTCCTTGGCTACAAAAGCCCCACCACCCATCCAACCTCGCCTTTCACCTGGTATCTCCCATAGCTAGGATGCACTGGGTCTCAGCGTTGCCGGGACTTATTGTCATATTAAAAATCAAACCAACCCGGGGCCCTATGTAAAAAGAGCCCCCCCTAGTGCTATTTCTGTAGTCACATCATCACACAGATGGAAAAACAAAATGCGAGTCAGGCCCAATCTGAGAAATGTGATTCATATTCCCTGTGAAAAGATAAAGCCCAGTCTCACTGAAACTAGTCTGAAACTTGCTGTGCTAAATGTCAGATCCTTATGTAACAAATCTCTCTTAATTAATAATTTTATTTCTTCTTATAATCTTGATTTTATGTTTTTAACTGAAACATGGCTTGACAAAAACAAAGGAAATGTAGTTCTGATAGAATCTGCTCCACCCAACTTTAAGTTTGAATCTGAAACACGGGAAAACAAAAAAGGGGGTGGAGTCTGTGCTGTCTTTAGAGATGAAATAATTACCCGCAGGTTGTCTTTTGGGGTGTTTTCATCATTTGAGTATGTATCCTTTAAAATGGAGCTAAAACGGTCTCCATCCATTCTCTTCATTGTTTTATACAAGCCTCCCCAGCACTGCCAAAGTTTTATTGATGATTTTACTGAGATGCTTTCAGTCATATGCACAGACTTTGATGGTTTGGTCATTACAGGTGTTTTAAATGTGCATGTTGATAATATTTGTGACAGAAACGCTAAAGAGCTTGATGCTGTCCTTGAAACCTTCAGTCTTACTCAGCATGTGAGAGGCCCCACCCACAGCAAAGGACACACTCTAGATCTCATAATTACAAAGGGGGTAAATATTTCAAATGTTAATGTGATCGATTTTGCTCTGTCTGATCATTTCTGTGTCTTCTTTGACCTGTCTGTTTCTCCCAAACCTCCGGTTGGTCCTGCAGTTGTTCAGAGGAGACACATAAGTGATGGCACAGGTGCACTGTTTATGGAAATGATAAACTTTGAAAATGTCTCATGTTCTAATGTAAATGATTTGTTGAACTCTGTTACATCTAGTGTTTTGAATGTTCTGGGCACCATCGCCCCTATAAAGGCTAAAATGGTTAAAAATAAGCAGAAGGCGCCGTGGAGAAATGATGATTCGGTCAGGGCACAGAAAAGGGAGTGCCGCAGGGCCGAACGGAAATGGCGCAAGTCAAAGCTCCAGGTTCAAAAAGAGATTTACAAAGAAAAGCTGAACATGTACAACCTAATCTTATGTAGAACTAGGGAAAGATATTTTTCTGAAATAATTGGAAGCTGCAGTAACAACTCGCGTGTCCTGTTTGCCACAGTAAACAGATTAACAAACCCTCCAGCTCAGCTGCCGTTAGAACTCATTTCCACATCCAAGTGTAATGAGTTTGCATTATTCTTTAATGACAAAGTTCAGGGCATTAAAAATGCTATAAATCCCACAATGCAAAAAATTACCCTAAAACCACCAAGACACTTAGAGCTAACACACTTTGCACCAGTAACTGACAAAACTGTCCATGAGATCATCACCAGTCTGAGTTCATCTACATGCTGCCTTGATGTGTTACCCACCAAATTTCTAAAGTCTGTGCTGAACAGTTTGTTAGCACCATTCACTCACATAGTTAACATGTCGCTTCAATCTGGAACATTCCCAATGTCTTTGAAAACTGCGGTCATAAAGCCTCTCCTAAAGAAGAGCAGTCTTGATGCCGCAGTACTGAGTCATTACCGGCCCATCTCTAATCTACCATTTTGGGGCAAAGTCCTTGAAAAGGTTGTTTACCAACAGCTCACAGATTTCCTCTTAATAAACAACTCATTTGATATTTTTCAGTCAGGTTTTAGACCTCATCACAGCACTGAGACTGCTGTTGTCATGGTGACAAATGACATCCGCCTGAACACTGACACGGGCAAAGCCTCAGTCTTAATTCTGTTAGATCTGAGTGCTGCTTTTGACACTGTCGATCATGGGATCCTCTTACAGAGACTAGAGGACTGGGTGGGCATCACTGGCACTGCCCTAAACTGGTTAAGGTCCTATCTGGAAGACAGGAAGTACTTTGTTGAAATTGGTAGCTGTGTCTCAGACCACATGACCCTGACCTGTGGAGTGCCCCAAGGGTCAGTCCTGGGTCCCCTTCTGTTCAACCTCTACATGCTGCCGTTGGGTCAGTTGATACGCAGTGAAAACGTGTCCTATCACAATTATGCAGACGACACTCAGATCTATGTTTCACTATCGGCAGGTGACTATGGACCAGTAGATTCACTCTGTCACTGCATCCAACAGATCAGTGTGTGGATGCAAAACAACTTTCTCCAGCTGAACTCAGACAAGACTGAAATAATCGTTTTTGGCCCACAGAAACAAAGAGAAAGTGTTAGCGGTCACCTCCAGAGTCTCGCTCTAAAACCTACAAACCAAGTTAGAAATCTGGGGGTAATAATGGACTCAGACTTGAACTTTAATAGCCACGTCAAATCAATAACATCAGCAGCTTTTTACCATCTAAAAAACATTGCCAAAATCAAAAATATACTGTCAAAACCAGATTTAGAGAGACTTATCCACGCGTTTGTCTCCAGTAGATTAGACTGTAACGGCCTGCTCACTGGTCTCTCCAAACGAGCTGTAAAACAGCTGCAGTTCATCCAGAACGCTGCTGCTCGGGTCCTGACCAGAACCAGGAAGTACCATCACATTAGTCCTGTTCTCAGGTCTCTGCACTGCCCCCTGTGGCTCAGAGAATAGACTTTAAAGCAGCTCTGCTTGTGTACAAGTCTCTCCATGGCCTAGCACCAAAGTACATCTTGGATATGTTAGTGCCATATGAACCATCTCGGACTCTGAGGACCTCAGGGACCGGCCTCCTGCTGGTGCCCAGAGTCAGGACAAAACATGGGGAATCTGCGTTTCAGTTTTATGCAGCTAAAATCTGGAACAGTCTTCCTGAAGATGTGAGACAGGCTTCTACTCTGACAATGTTCAAATCTAAGCTAAAAACAGTTTTGTTTAGCTGCGCATATGACTGAAAGGATTTTTTCTTTGCACTCTTCTCTTTTGTTTGTGATTTTATTAGTTTAGAAAATCAGTTGGATTGATAATGTTTAATTTAGTTAATTTTATTGTAGTTATTTTTCATCTTTGCACTCTTCTCTTTTGTTTGTGATTTTATTAGTTTAGAAAATCAGTTGGATTGATCATTTTTAATTTAGTTAATTTTATTGTATTTCTGTAATTTCTTCGTGATTTGAATGCATTTTTCCTGCTGTGTGAAGCACTTTGAATTGCCTTGTGTATGAAATGTGCTCTACAAATAAACTTGCCTTGCCTTGCCTTGCCTGCCTCTGTGTGGAGTGGGCTCCGGCTTCTCACCAATTACAAGCCCAGAGCCCCCCCTTCTGCAGATGACAGAAAACTGGCCGAGCAACTCAACTCCTTCTTCTGTAGATTTTACACCCCCTTCCCCATGGTGGCCACCTCTGCCAACCCAACCCCGGTCCCCCCCAACTCCCCTACCCCTCTCACAGTTCAGGAACAGGATGTATGCAGACTATTTCTGAAATCCAACCTTCGAAAAGTTGCTGGACCAGGCAGTGTCACTCCGGCCACCTTAAGACAATGCGTAGGCGAGCTGGCCCCTGTCTTTACTGACATTTTTAACACCTCCCTGGAGTCCTGCCATGTCCCAGCCTGCTTCAAGTCATCCATCATTGTCCCTGTCCCTAAGAAGCCCCGGATCACTGGACTTAATGACTACAGGCCTGTGGTGCTGACGTCTGTAGTCATGAAGTCATTTGAGCGCCTGGTTCTCCCCCACCTCAAGTCCTTCACCTCCCCCCTAATGGACCCCCTGCAGTTCACCTATAGAGCCAACAGATCTGTGGACGACGCAATCAACCTGGCACTCCACTTCATCTTGCAGCATCTGGACTCCCCGGGAACTTATGCCAGGATCCTGTTTGTGGACTTCAACTCGGCATTCAACACCATTCTCCCTGCTCTGCTCCAGGACAAGCTCTCCCAGCTCAACGTGCCTGACTCCACCTGCAGGTGGATCACTGACTTCTTGACAGATCGGAGGCGGTGTGTGCGGCTGGGGAAGAATGTCTCAGACACGTGGCCTATCAGCTCAAGAGCTCCACAGGGCTGTGTACTTTCTGCCCTGCTCTTCTACCTGTACACAAACTGATGTGACGTGCAGATCGGATCACCGCCGACCCTTCTCAACCTGGACATGGACTATTTGAGCCACTCCCCTCAGGCAAGAGGCTATGGTCCATCCGGACCAGAACCTCCCGTCACAAGAACAGTTTCTTGCCCTCTGCCATTGTACTCATGAACACTTCCTAAGCACTTTGCGCTCACTGCACGGTTCACTTCTTATTGCACTACATATTTTATTTCATGTACATATCAAGCCTATTTTTAACTTCATTTTAACTTTACTTAATAAATCTGATAGCTATTCATTGTTCATTGTTTTGTTGTTTGTGCTGCAATTTTGTTCATTGACAAATGGCAATAAACCCTATTCTGATTCTGAGTGACAAAAATTCTGGAAATCACATTTTATGATTTAAAAAAATAAAATAACGTTTTTGTTTGTAACTGCTGCAAATAAGTATTTGAACATCTGAGAAAATCAATGTCAATATTTGGTACAGAAACCTTTGTTTACATTCCCTGGTAACATTTCCTGTAGTTCTTGACCAGGTTTGCTCACACTACGGCAGGGATTTTTACCCACTCCTCCACACAGCTCTCTAGACCAGTGGTCCCCAAACTTTTTGACTTGAGGGCCACATTAGGTTCTAAAATTTGGCCGAGGGGCCGGGCCAGGAAAATATGGTGTGTTTGTGTGAACTAATGCATTACTATAAATTACACGCAAGATTTGACCTGTAACTTGTAACAAAGCTACAAATGCAAGGCTCAATGTACAAATTGTTTTCCAAATGCATTAAATAATGATTAATTATCTACTGTCTTCTACTGTCCACAAGAGTCTTCTACTGTCCACAAGAGTCTTCTTCAGTGTCAAACACTTGCCCTTCCTGCTTGATTGGCCCCAGTGGCCGTTTGTGGTGAATTTTATTTTCTGCGCGCCATAGATTTTCTTGTGCGTGCACTAAGTGCGAGCAGTACACTAAGTGCGAGCAGTGTACTAAGTGCGAGCAGTGCACTAACAGTGCACTAAGTGCGAGCAGTGCACTAAGTGCGAGCAGTGCACTAAGTGCGAGCAGTGCACTAAGTGCGAGCAGCTTAGAGGGAACAGTGCCATCTCTTGGGGAAATGTGGGCATTACAGGCGAAAGGTCAAATGAACGGCCACAGTATCGTGAGTTTGAATCCCGACTCCGACATTTGCTGCATGTCCTCCTTTCTCTCTCATCATTCCCCTTCCTTTCTTTCTCATTCCATCTACTGTCTAATAAAGCCTACAGCAAAAAAATAAATAAAATAAAATAATAATATATATTTTTTTTAATATAACTTGGACAAGCTATGCGGGCCGGATTGAAAGGCCCAACGGGCCGGATGTGGCCCGCGGGCCGTAGTTTGGGGACCACTGCTCTACAGGCTTTGTAAAATTCAACATGTCGTGACAATGTTTAATGAAGTAGTTTAAAGGTCCCATATCATGCAAAATCGACTTTTCAGAGCTTTTAACCTTCTTACAGTGCTGTTGGTGCTTCATATAAGTGCCCAAAGTGTTTTTTTGATTGATTCCCGCTGTTTTTAGCTAGAGTACAGTATATGTTCTCCTCCTCGGATCTGCAGGAAAATGGGTGCTACTCACAAAATCACCATTCCCCCTTCCCCCCCACCCTCCTCTCCCTTCCTCCTTCCCCCCACCTCAGCACCGAGGGGGAAATGGGGGGGTGAGTGGAGCCACTGTTGCTCCGCGTGTACGTGGAAAAGCCACCGCAGTTAGTTTCACGTTGCGCAGGAGAGCCTGCTGCGCTGTGAATCTTCGGACTTGTGGGTGGAACTTACAACAAAGTTACATTTGAATGCTGGCACTATTGCCACGATAAAGAAGACGATGAAGCGCGACAGTTGTACATACACCGTCTCCGCGCTGAGACTTCGTCATGGGCTGGGTTTGTAAGAGGGGTCCAAGGCATGGGTAATATTTCATAACTATTATGTTATGGGTATTGCACAACACTTATTATTATCAAATATACCCTTAAGGTAGACTACGAAACAGGAAAAATAGCATGGTATGGGATCTATAAAGTTGGTATTGTTTGTGTGGGAGGGGTGATGTAGGCGGGGGGATTAGAGGTTTGCTCTTCGCGGTGGATTGTACTCCGCGGTCACAAGGGGGGCGAGGGCCTTTATCGCCGCGTGCGGCTTTTATTATTATTATTATTATTATTGGCTCGAGCCTTTCAGAATGGAATGGATCCAGACATTGTTCTTGCCATGGTTTCTTATTATTATTATTATTATTGTTTTGCATGGTAAAATGTTGCCACAACTCTGGCATTTTTGACCCCCTGACATTGGTGAATGTCACACATAAACGCAATCGGCTCGGCCCGAACTTCAATAAAATGGAGGTTGTGAGAACGCCCGTCGCAACAGTGGCGACTAGTTCAAAAAAGAAAAAACATGAAACGCTTAATCTTTGGCCTAGGCACATGACACTTGGGACAGTGATAGAGCTACCTTTGACCTCTGACCTTTGACGAGTAAAACACAGCTGGCAGCATCGCTCTATGATAACGCCTATTGGAAATGACCTACGGAGCTCATATTTCACTCACTAATGTGTTTTTATGATCTGATTGGAAATAAACACCCATGTAATAAATGTACTCTATAGCGCCCCCTACCCATTGTGTGAAAAACTCAACATTGTCTGATTTGTTTGAAACTCATGGATTATATTCTCCTCAAGACGCCATGAAAAAAGTGCATTGCATTCTTTAGACTTAATTCTTTTGACTTTGTTCTTTAGACTTTATTCTTTCTGCCACAACTCTGGTATTTTTGACCCCCTGAACATCAATGAAAAGTCACGGGTCTCAGGTCTACATTCAGCACAATCTTGCATTTTGTCAGGACAAACTACTATTTGAATCGCAAACTACGCAATCATCAATGGTGAATTACTGAGCTTCGTTTGGTCTGCCGCAAAACGCAGCAGAAAACATTGACAGGCAGGAAAGCGGTCGCGCAGGAAGGCGGTCGTGCGGGAAGGCGAGAGCCATCATCGCCGCTACCGTGGCTTTAATTATTATTAATATTATTATTAGTATTATTATTATTATTATACACACACTGTTTTATGTTACTTTGACGCCTAAGCAAGTTCCTGGTTTGTGAATTGTTCACCGACAATGGCAATAAAACTGATTATGATTTTACAGTTACATATCACATATTACAGCCTACATCTTACTATTAGCCCTGTAAAAAAGAAAACCAAGAAGACACTACACTGGGCTTAGTATAATGGGAAGCAAATATGTCATTGTTATTGCTGACAAGTCTGACTATTCCCCTATTAGAGCCGCGTGTTGTGTCTTGGAGGATCCTTCTGTAGTTTAATGTGTGAACGTTACAAGTTTGTGGTTCCATCCCTCTGTCTCATATTTCTGGATCAATATAGCTTCTTTTTGACAAAAAGCTAACTACAATTCAAGAGCCGCCAGCATCCGCTCTGTGATTGTTCAGTGAAGTTTTCTCAAATTAAAGGAATAATAGAGGATTTTTTGCTGATTTGAGAACTCAAGCGTCTGTTAGTCCTTTTTTTTTTTAATGCGCACACTCACCCCCCACCCTCCTGTTCCTTCCAGGAGGCCCATCATGCCTCATGTGGAAGCATGCAACAGCCCTGCTGCTACACGTGTTGTAACACTCCCAAAGGGAAATTACCAATCAAAATAAATATGTTGGGCTATGATAATTTAAATACCCTTGCAGATGTGATGTGCATTTAAAACATGAAATTAAAGCTAGACACAGCTTTTAGCAACAACAAATTATATTTGAACTCCTTAAACGATAACAAAATATATCCCAAAAAGAGTGTGTATAGTTCCTTTAAGTCTCTCCGTCTCAGCCCTTGGCGCAGGTGCTCCCAGCGTCTATAACTATCCCAAAGCTCACAAAGTCAAAAAAAATAAATCCTCTCCGATAGGTACTCCAAAAAAAGTCTTCTTAAATCCGGCAACCAGGTAAAAAATACGAATGCTGCGAGAGTGCAGCGGTGCGCGTGTCCGTGCCGTCCCCGCTGCCCCGAGCAAACAAAATAGAGGAACGCTCTCACCGGTCTGCGGCTCTGGGTCCGGGTTGTCTAACAATCTAGGCACTTGAACACCGCTCCCAAATCCGGGTTATAGTCCACAAGCGTTTGGCCTGGTGTTCACAATGGTCCTTGGTCCCCCAGCTCTCAGCAGCCTTGTCGTGTCCAAAAGAGAGGAGCCGTGTGTCCACCAGAGAGACGCGAGCGCGCACACACCTGCACGATCAACCCCCGACCCCGCATCAGCTGAAAGCAATCAGCTGAGCACAATAAAAAATAATTACACGTCATTAATAATTACAGAGCACACATCACAACAATAAATACATTTATAATTTTATGCTGCATGTGCTACATAGACCCCCCCTCCAGCCAGAGGCTAACGGAGTCAAACACCATAATACCTCTTCAGGTTAACTACATTTACAGTATCCTGTTTACCAGGGATATCAACCCAACTCACTGCATAGTTGAGAGGCCTTAGCTTCTTAATTACAGTTGCTGGCCCTTCCCATTTTAGTGCCAACTTAGCTGAGAAATTATCAGTGGCTTTTGAGAGCGGATGTGCGTGAATCCAGACTAAGTCTCCTGGCTGAAACTGCATTTCTCTTCTGCGTGCATTATAGTACTTAGCTTGTCTGGCTTGGCGCTCTCTTACCCTCCTTTTAACCTTCTCCTTTAACTGGTGCTGCTGTTCCACCAGATCGGCTGCTGATCGGGTCTTAGGATCGGACCTAGAGGTTTGTGGATAAGTAGTTCCAGTGGACCTTTGAGCTGTCGTCCCAACGCTAGCTCGGCTGGAGTCTTCCCTGTTGTTTCCTGTTGAGCTGTGTTTATGGCGAACCTGAACTCTGGTAACCACTGGTCCCATGCGGTGTGATGTTGGCCCACATAAGACGCAATCATAGTTTTGATTGTTTGGTTGAAGCGCTCCGTGAGATTTGTTTGTGGGTGATAACTGATAGTCAGCTTCTGGACGACCCCCCAAGTCTTACAAAGTTCCTTCAATAGGTCAGCGGTAAACTGAGGTCCACGGTCTGAAACCAGAAACCTTGGGACACCACACCTTGTGAAGATTTCTTCTCTCAGAATTTTCACAATCCTTGTGGTCTTACTGTCCCTCATAGGAAATATTTCCACCCACTTGGTGAAATAGTCAACTATGACCGCAAGATTGCCAGGACCTTTTTTACTTCTAGGAAACGGTCCCATCAAGTCCACACCTAACATTTCGCCCGGGCCTAGAATTTCCGTAGCCTGCATGAATCCAGAGGGCTTGCCATTGTCGCCCTTGTATTTATGGCAAACCTTACAGTTCTTGGTATGTTCCCAAACATCCTTACGAACATTGGGCCACCACGCCACTTCTAGAATCCGCAAGAGAGTTTTGAGTTGCCCAAAGTGGCCCCCTAATGGATTGTCATGGAAATAGCGCAAGAACTCAGGAACTAGAGACTGCGGTACGACAAGTTGATGTTTTTCACCATGATCTTGTAAAGGGGCTTTGCGGTACAGCACCAAGTTCAAGCCCTTCTCGCCAAGTTCAAAATGACCCTGGCTTCTGAGAGAAAGTCTAGCCCGATGATGACAGGAAATGCCAGATGCCGATCTTCCATGACATGAGCGTCTACACATCACATCTACGAGGGTATTTAAATTATCATAACCCAATATATTTATTTTGATTGGTAATTTCCCTTTGGGAGTGTTACAGTGTGTTTGTTTATTAGCGCGACGGATTGCATCATCTCTCGTCTTCGCAGATTTCCGTCTCTTCTGAACTCGAACACAGTCTTTCTCTGTCGTCATTTTTGTACTGTAACTGAAGGAACTCGCTAAACACACACCGGCACATCAACCACACATGCGCAGCCAGGGAAACGTGCTGCTATCCTGGGAACAAGGCTGCAGGTGTCCAGCAGCATGCAGGGAATGATTGACATGTGGGAGAACTACTCGGCTGTCCACGCCACCAGGAAATGAGATTCTGATTACTCGCCAAAAAACCTCTATTCCTTTAAGTCATAAACA
Source organism: Eucyclogobius newberryi (assembly GCF_026437365.1). Classification (NCBI taxonomy): domain Eukaryota; kingdom Metazoa; phylum Chordata; class Actinopteri; order Gobiiformes; family Gobiidae; genus Eucyclogobius; species Eucyclogobius newberryi. The sequence continues at coordinate 1,691,692 of NW_027316056.1, forward strand.
AAGGTTAAATTGAACAGATGTAAAAAAGTAAACACATTTTTTACATCTAACTTAGATAGTTAAGCCCATAGGCATACAGGCATTATAAATGGCAGGCATAAAAATGTTACCAGCTATGATATGTTTTTACAAGCAGCAGTCATCGGTGACTTTTATTCAAATGTATTAAATTGTGTTGGGCCCAATCCTGGAGCCAGGCCTGGGATGGGTGCTCGATGGCGAGCGCCTGGTGGCCGGGTCTTACCCCACGGGGCCCGGCCGGGCACAGCCCGAAGGAGCGACGTGGGGCCGCCCTCCCGTGGGCCCACCACCCACAGGAGGATCCATAAGGGGCCGGTGCAGAGAGATCTGGGCGGCAGTCGACGGCAGGGGCCTCGGCGACCAGATCTCCGGACACAGAGACTAACTCTGGGGACATGGAATGTCACCTCGCTGGGGGGGAAAGAGCCTGAGCTTGTGCGGGAGGTTGAGCGATACCGACTAGATATAGTCGGCCTCACCTCCACGCACAGTTTGGGCTCTGGAACCCATCTCCTCGAGAGGGGCTGGACGCTCCACTTCTCTGGTGTTGCCCGCGGGGAGAGGCGGCGGGCTGGTGTGGGCTTGCTTATAGCCCCTCAGCTCAGCCGCCACGTGTTGGCGTTTACCCCGGTGAACGAGAGGGTCGCGTCCCTCCGCCTTCGGGTGGGGGACAGATCTCTCACTGTTGTGGCGGCCTACGGGCCGAACAGCAGTGCAGAGTACCCGGCCTTCTTGGAGTCCTTGGGAGGAGTACTGGACAGTGCACCGACCGGGGACTCCGTTGTTCTACTGGGGGACTTCAACGCCCACGTGGGCAATGACAGTGACACCTGGGGAGGGGTGATCGGGAAGAACGGCTTCCCCGATCTGAACCTGAGCGGTGTTCAATTATTGGACTTCTGTGCTAGCCATGGGTTGTCCATAACGAACACCATGTTCAAGCACAAGGGTGTCCATCAGTGCACGTGGCACCAGGACACCCTAAGCCGGAGGTCAATGATTGACTTTGTTGTCGTGTCATCTGACCTCCGGCCGCGTGTCTTGGACACTCGGGTGAAGAGAGGGGTTGAGTTGTCAACCGATCACCACCTGGTGGTGAGTTGGATCCGCTGGCGGAGGAGGAAGCCGGACGGACTTGGCAGACCCAAGCGCATTGTGAGGGTCTGTTGGGAACGCCTTGTGGAGCCCTCTGTCAGTAGGGTTTTCAACTCGCACCTCCGGGAGAGCTTCTCCCATGTCCCGGGGGAGGTTGGGGACATTGAGTCCGAGTGGACCATCTTCTCCGCCTCCATTGTTGATGCGGCTGCTCGGAACTGTGGTCGCAAGGTCTCTGGTGCCTGTCGTGGCGGCAACCCCCGAACCCGGTGGTGGACACCGGAAGTAAGGGATGCCGTCAGACTGAAGAAGGAGGCCTATCAGGCCACTCTGGCTTGTGGGTCTCCGGAGGTCATCGACAGGTATCGGCAGGCCAAGCGAGCCGCGGGTCGTGCTGTCGCAGAGGCAAAAACCCGGGCCTGGGAGGAGTTCGGGGTGGCCATGGAGGAGGACTATCGGTCGGCACCAAAGAAATTCTGGCAAACCGTCCGGCGCCTCAGGAGGGGGAAGCAGTGCCTCACCAACACTGTTTACGGTGCGGGTGGAGGCCTGCTGACCTCGACTGGGGATGTCGTCGGACGGTGGAAGGAATACTTTGAGGATCTCCCTAATCCCTCAGTCACGTCTTCCGAAGAGGAAGTAGAGACCGGGGACTCAGAGGCTGGCTCATCCATCACCCAAGCTGAAGTCACTGAGGTTGTTCGCAAACTCCTCGGTGGCAAGGCTCCAGGGGTGGATGAGATCCGCCCTGAGTACCTAAAGTATCTGGATGTTGAAAGACTGTCTTGGTTGACACGTCTCTGCAACATCGCGTGGCGGTCGGGGACCGTGCCTCTGGACTGGCAGACCGGGGTGGTGGTCCTTCTGTTTAAGAAGGGGGACCGGAGGGTGTGTTCCAACTACAGAGGGATCACACTCCTCAGCCTCCCGGGTAAGGTCTATTCCAAGGTACTGGAGAGGAGAATCCGACCGATAGTCGAACCTCGGATTCAGGAGGAGCAGAGTGGTTTTCGTCCCGGTTGTGGAACACTGGACCAGCTCTATAAAGCTCCGGGAGTACGGGGTCCGGGGCCCTTTGCTCAGGGCTGTCCGGTCCCTGTATGACCGGAGCAGGAGCTGTGTTCGCATTGCCGGCAGTAAGTCAGACCTGTTCCCAGTGCATGTTGGACTCCGTCAGGGCTGCCCTTTGTCACCGGTTCTGTTCATAATTTTTATGGACAGAATTTCTAGGCGCAGTCAGGGGTCGGAGGGTGTCCGGTTTGGGGACCACAGGATTCCATCTCTGCTGTTTGCAGACGATGTTGTCCTGATGGCTCCATCAAACCCGGACCTGCAACATGCACTGGGACGGTTTGCAGCCGAGTGTGAAGCGGCTGGGATGAGAATCAGCACCTCCAAATCCGAGGCCATGGTTCTCGACCGGAAAAAGGTGGCTTGCCCTCTCCAGGTAGGTGGGGTGTCGTTGCCCCAAGTGGAGGAGTTCAAGTATCTTGGGGTCTTGTTCACGAGTGAGGGAAGGATGGAGCGTGAGATCGACAGGCGGATCGGTGCAGCGGCTGCAGTGATGCAGTCGCTGCATCGGACCGTTGTGGTAAAGAGGGAGCTGAGCCAAAAGGCAAAGCTCTCTATTTACCGGTCGGTCTACGTTCCTACCCTCACCTATGGTCATGAGCTTTGGGTAGTGACCGAAAGAACAAGATCGGGGATACAAGCGGTCGAAATGAGTTTCCTCCGCCGTGTGGCTGGGCGCTCCCTTAGAGATAAGGTGAGGAGCTCGGCCACACGGGGGGAGCTTGGAGTAGAGCCGCTGCTCCTCCACGTCGAGAGGAGCCAGCTGAGGTGGCTCGGGCATCTGTTTCGGATGCCTCCTGGGCGCATGTTTCAGGCATGTCCCACCGGGAAGAGGCCCCGGGGAAGACCCAGGACACGCTGGAGAGACTATGTCTATCGGCTGGCCTGGGAACGCCTCGGGATCCCCCCGGAGGAGTTAGATGAAGTGTCTGGGGAGAGGGAAGTCTGGGAGTCCCTGCTCAGACTGCTGCCCCCGTGACCCGGCCCCGGATAAGCGGCAGAAAATGGATGGAGGGGATGGTATAAAATTGTAAATCACATTTGTGCAAGAAAAAAATAAATACAAATTTCACTTCGCCCAGCCCTCTGTATTGAACTAATGGAAATATGACAGATTATAACTTCAAAGCTAATTTACCTCTGCAGTCACTGTTGGTGGGTGTAGGTCTAGATTTGAATCTCTTTAATGTATAACTCCGTAGGTTAGAGTCTACCCATAGCATAATAAAAAGTGAGGGGACTAACATTTGTAACATTTAAGCAGAATGTCCTTAATAGCAGTAGAGTAAGCACTGCTCTTGTGTGCAGGTGAACTACCAGTGGTGGCGCTCTCTGCTGAGGGGTTTCTGGCTCACGGTGGTGGTCTATTCCATGATGGTCCTGATCCTGGTCTACACCTTCCAGTTCCCCTCAGCTCCGGTCAGCTGGAGCTACTACACCGGCCTCAGCATTCACAGGTCACCCAGCCACCTGACAGACAAACAAGACTCAAAGGGCATCTTTTGACATAAGTCACAATTCGCCTGGCTCTGCCCCTCAGACTTTAAACACTTTAAAGCGCTTGTTTCCTTTCTTTTTTAATTTAAATAGTAATTCCAAGTTTGTATGATTGTGAGACGTGGCTAAAGCTAGAGTAAACAGTAAACTACTTACGGTTTATCCGCAGCTTTTTCTGCATTTATTTCACTTCTCTGCTCCTCATCACTTCTTTAATCTCTCTTTATGTAATACATTTAGTATGAATAATGTTAGATGCGTTTTGCGCTGGGAATATGATATTTTAGGTCTTGACATGTGTCGTGTACTAGCTTTCTTTTGCTAATTCCGCTGTACATATAAAGTTAGCATCACCAGAAATACTGCGGTTTATTACAAGATCAAGTCAGCATTTATTATTTTCTATGTATACAGCTATTTTTTGCCATTGTTTTCACTTGAATCATTCTATTTTATCTATTCATCTCAAAAGCATTCCAGGAGCCAAAGTGAGCCAGGCCACTTCATGTCCACTTTCACAACAGCAAGTTTCCTCTCCAAAGCTCCTTTACCCTTCTCTGTCTGTGCAGGCTGGATGATCTGGGGCTGGAGAAGTTCTCTGTTCCTGTGCTCTTCACCAGAATCTTCATCCCAGCCTCCTTCCTGCTGGTACCAATTACAACCCTTTCAGACCACACTTGAAAAATAAATATAATCAGTTATTCTTTCAGAGTTGCCATTAATTTTTGTAAGCAGGGGGCGCTGACATTCGGGTAAGGGCACCGGGCTGTCAGAATATTAGTTTAAAAGTATTAATTAGGCTGCCCCAATTAAATTGTCTGTTTGCTGTAACCCGAGCCAACATTTTTAAAGTGGGTCGGACGGTAGGTAAATTCTTTAAATTATTATTTATTTTTTTACTTTGAAGGCAAAAAAAAAAGATCAAAATGTTGCCATTTTTTTGACTCGGGGTGACCGCCAGGGGTCAGGCTTCAACAGTCCAGGGGTCAGGCTTCAACAGTCCAGGGGTCAGGCTTCAACAGTCCAGGGGTCAGGCTTCAACAGTCCAGGGGTCAGGCTTCAACAGTCCAGGGGTCAGGCTTCAACAGTCAATGACGGAAAACGTCTCGATCAACCCGATCGGGAGACTAAATCTCACGATTTTAAGATATTTCAATCGACCTTTTGTACGCCGCTATCCTTTATTTTGGTAGCGAAGGCGAGCGGGGGGAACATGCGGGGGACACGGGCGCCGCCATGTTTGTTGTGATGACGCTGCTGGGCGTGTTTCAATCCCAGAATGCATTGTATGAGACACCGTGATAGAGCGTGGCATGTACTATGGAGAGTTCAGTGGCGCGACAAACGGACTACGACAGAGTCTGAGGACTACGACAAAGTCTGAGGAATAAAGTCTGGCGATAATGCAACACTTGGATGCCAACCGCCATAAAACAACAACAACAACAACACTGGAAGTCAAAGCACTGGAAGAAGAACTTTTAGGACTATGACAAAGTCTAAGGAATAAAGTCTGGCGGTAATGCAACACTCGGATGCCAACTGCCATAAAACAACAACAACAACTCCGAGTCGGACTCTGAATGGCGGTAACGACTTGGGTGCCACCCGAGGAGTAGTTCGAAGAAGGGATCCTGGACAGAAGAAGAAGCGTGCCCGCCATGAAATGTCAGAGAGGAGGAAGAAGCATGCCCGGACACCTGCGAGAAGGCTTCGGCTGCGTCGTGTCCAACCGGTTCGACCCGCTATTGGACGATGAGACCGACCCATGTGAGGCCCTGAGGGCGTCGAAAAACAAGAAGGAGGCGGCCGCTGCTGGTCCAGCCTACACTCAAGGAGTCTCAAAAACGGAAACGTAACATGTCCTCTAGCTTGTCCGAGGGTTCTGGAAGTGAGCTGCAGGATGAAGCTGTTAATGTTGGGGATGAGAGCATAGTGTGTAAGGTGATCATAAAGCTTGCACAAGATAATGCGTCCTTTAAGGAGTGGCATCCAGTGGCGTTGACGAAGAGCCTAACTGTAGCTGTGGGAGTGATCAAGCGTGCGAGTGTCCTTAGGGATGGCTCGGTGCTGGTCGTGTGCAAGGACGCGGCTCAGCAAAGGAAGGCGTTTGGAACTAAACGTCTGGGTGGAAAGGACATTCTTGATGCTGAAAGAAACACGGTCAGAGGAGTTATCGTAGGCGTCCCTACAACGATGTCTGTGGATGAAGTAAAGAGGAATTTGACTGGAGCTAAGGTGGTGGACGCTAGGCGGTTGAAGGTGACCCGGTCTGGGGTAAGATGTGACAGCCTGTTCGGTAATGGTAACACTTGAAGGGAGGTGCCTGCCTAGTGAGGTGTTCATTGGGTTCATGTGCTATGGCGTTAGGCCATATGTTCCACCGCCCCTGCGTTGCTTCAAGTGCCAGCGCTTTGGGCATATTGCAGCGGTCTGTAGAGGGAAGCAAAGATGTGGTAAATGTGCAGGAGATCATGAGTATGGGAAGTGTGACGAAGGGGCAAAACTGAAGTGCTGTAACTGTGGGGAAGAACATAGCTCTGCCTACGGGGGATGCAAGTTTAGCAAAAGAGCTGCTGAGGTGCAGAAAATTAAGGTCTCTCAAGGTATTTCCCATGCGGATGCAGTCAAGAAAGTTTCAAGTAACGAGGTTGGAGTAAATACAGAGAGGAGCCAGCGCTTCTCCCAGCCAGGGCGAATTGAGAGTAACCAGCGTTGCTCCCAAGAAGTGTGAAAGTTTCAAGTGTGCGGGTTCCAGAATGAATGAGAATACCCTGGTTGTGGACAGAGAGGATTTTGTACTCTTTATGGTGGATGTTATAAACTGTGCTGCTCAGACTCAAAGCAGAACTGAAAGGATCAGAATCATAAAGCTGCAGGAAGATTCCTTGGAACAAAAGAGCTTGATTGGGCAGATATAGAAAACAGGCTAAAGGCGCGAAATGGGAGTTGGAGTGATGGAGGTTCTACTTTTGGGGATTCAGAGTGATCAGAGTGAACAAATGGAGGTGGGGGTGGTCTCCTGTCCTCGCCCAGTCTAGTAGACGCACGGCTACCAAGCAACGACATCAGTGGAAATATCAAAGCCTAAAGAGTAAAACTGTACAGCGGAAGCACCGAACATCAAAGAAGGGGAGGAAGATGGAGAGTCAGCCCTGGAATTAAGCCGGTCGGACTCTGAACCTAAAGGATACAACAACAAAGACATCTCATGACCTAATGGGCTTTGTAACACCAAAGCAATGGAAGAATAACTTTTAAGGACTACGACGATGTCTGAGGAATAAAGTCTGGCGGTAATGCAACACTCGGATGCCAACCGCCATAAAACAACAACAACAACAACAACAAGTCAAACCAACTTGTAAAAGGAAATTCAACGACCCTGACACGCAGTCTGTTTTGTTACAGACGCATGTGGAGGACTGAATATGTTGACGCACATGTGTTGCGTAATGCGTTATCAGTCCTTTGGGATGAAAGACAGGTTTACCAGCGTGATAAAAAATATTCGACAGGGCGGTTTAGGAAAGACCGGTCAGTGAGTCGGCAAAATAATTGAAAAATAAAATATTTTAACGTTTTTTTTATCAAAATGCTGATACGTCGGCTAGTTTCGTACCGGGTCGGTCGGGTTACGGCAAACAGACATATTACTTTGCTCAGCCTTACAGTGGCTGGTGGTTGTATTACATGTTATATTCCATTAATTTGTGAGTTTGACAAATAAAACGTTTTATGTTTTATTCTCCTCTCACTCCTCTGATTTTTTCCTGTTTTAAGACATAAACGTACTGTTTGTTCTGACACTTGGGTTCTGGACTGTTATATGGGGCCACTGGACCTGTCTCTTCCTAAAACGTAATGTCTGAAACTGGCTGCATTTTTTTGAATATGTGGCATTGGCACAGCACAGGTGTCAGCCTGGGGTGATGGGAGAAGTGGCACCTGCACTTCTGCGCTCTGGGAGGGGGTTGAAGAGACAGATCTGAGACTTACAAACTTGGGAGCGCAACTTACAAACATTCTTCACCAGCCGCACGCACTGCTTCCGTTCCATCAGAAAGTCAGTGATCCACCTGCAGGTGGAGTCAGGCACGTTCAGCTGGGAGAGCTTGTCCTGGAGTTTAGTTTGGGTTGGGTTGGCAGAGGTGGCCACATTGGGGAAGGGGTGTCAAATCTGCAGTAGAAGGAGCAGAGTTGCTGAGCCAGTTTTCGGTCGTCTGCGGAAGGGGGGCTCTGGACTTGTAAATGGTGAGAAGTCGGAGCCCACTCCACACAGAGGCGGGGTTGTTGTTTGAGAACTGCTGCTGTCTATTTGGTGCATAGGGGGAAAATAGGCGAAACAGTACAGCTTGTGCTGAATGTCTTGATTCGGACTTCGTCCTACAGTTTACCTATTGTTTAAATAGCTGTAATTTGCGTCAGTTGTGTTGTCAGCCTTAAGATTATTTGTACTAGTTTACAGATAATGAGTAAGTACACAGTAACCAGTTATTGTGTCCCATATGATAAATATGCCAGATGATATAAACAAGATAGTTGCCCGAGACATAAAGAAGGTAGTTACATACGAATATCTTGGCCAAAGTTCACATTCCCCCTTTTGAACACATACCCATGTAACCACACTAAAGAGGCGCCAGATGCTGTCTCAAATAATAAGAGAAAGTTAACCCCACGAAACACATAATACTTTAAACATCAAAGTAAATCATTGTATACATTAGCAAAACCATAAAGGCAACCATTTAATGATAAAACACATAATGTCTCTTTAAATTGGCAAAGTGTACTCTTCTAATTGATCGCAATTTATCATTTAAATTAAATCCAGTAAGAAAATTATTATATCAAATATTTTTTTTTAGAAGTCATTCATTATGAATATTTTTGTTATGATTTGTGAGTGCAATAAAAGTGAATGTACAGAATCAACAATTAATTTAGAATACTGTTTTCCACAGGTTAAAAATAGTTGTTTTTTTTTCAAAGGGTTTTTACTTGGTTACATAAAGGTTGATAAAATTATTTCTTTTAAACTATTAAAACTTCCCACGCATAAGTTCTGCTTCGAAAACATATTTCACCTAACTACAGAATCTGAGGTTAGTTAACCCTCCTAACAGTTTTTAGCCGGATAGCAGCTTTCTTAATTACCCTTAGTTACCTACACGTCCCGCGTGTTTTCGGAGTCCAACTCACAACCATATCAAACTACCCAGGGACTACAAATGGAAATTAGCATTCTTGCTATTGACCTAATTCCGTCCCTTCCAATGTTGCCTCTTTTTGCCACAGATCAGCACTTCCGTTGTAATGGCACTTCCGGTCAAAAACTCAGTTGGTTTAACTGTAGAATGATTGAAAATTCTCGCCTCTAAAATATGCTCTAAAGTAGATTAAGTTGTGAATTTGGAAAGTTTACCAGACTTTGGATTAAATGGGACCTTAATTTTTTTGTTTAGTGTGACTTTGTTTTATGTGATTGTTCTGTGCTATTTAGTATATTTGGTATTGTTTATTACTACGTGGTCATGTTCCATGTTTTGTGTTTATATGGTCTAAAATAAAAAGAAAAAAACTAAATGAAGCCACAGTGACTGTGCTGTAATCAAAGTTAAAGGCAGTCCAACTATTAGTGTTTCACTTTATTTGTTGTGATTTTTAAAAATGCAGTTTATAAAACACAGTAAGAGTTGTAAATATGTGTGTGTTTGTGTGTTTGTGCTGCAGGTGTGTGTGATCCACCTGCATTATTTCCATGAGCCTTTCCTGCTGCTCACAGACCTGCAGAGCGTGGTGGACACTCACAACAGCACCATCACCAGGTACTGAACCGGGTCTGAACCGGGTCTGAACCGGGTCTGAACCAGGTCTGAAACAGGTCTGAACCAGGTCTGAACCGGGTACTGAACCGGGTCTGAACCGGGTCTGAACCAGGTCTGAACCAGGTCTGAACCAGGTCTGAACCGGGTCTAAACCGGGTCTGAACCAGGACTCACACAGGACTGAACCAGGTCCTGTGTGAGTCCTGGTTATAAGAGTTCTTTTTGTCTACATTTTAGGCAAGGCAAGGCAAGTTTATTTGTAGAGCACATTTCATACACAAGGCAATTCAAAGTGCTTCACAGCAGGAAAAATGCATTCAAATCACAAAGAAATTACAGAAACAGAAATACAATAAAATTAACTAAATTAAAAATGATCAATCCAACTGATTTTCTAAACTAATAAAATCACAAACAAAAGAGAAGAGTGCAAAGAAAAAATCCCTTCAGTCATATGCGCAGCTAAACAAAACTGTTTTTAGCTTAGATTTGAACATTGTCAGAGTAGAAGCCTGTCTCACATCTTCAGGAAGACTGTTCCAGATTTTAGCTGCATAAAACTGAAACGCAGATTCCCCATGTTTTGTCCTGACTCTGGGCACCAGCAGGAGGCCGGTCCCTGAGGTCCTCAGAGTCCGAGATGGTTCATATGGCACTAACATATCCAAGATGTACTTTGGTGCTAGGCCATGGAGAGACTTGTACACAAGCAGAGCTGCTTTAAAGTCTATTCTCTGAGCCACAGGGAGCCAGTGCAGAGACCTGAGAACAGGACTAATGTGATGGTACTTCCTGGTTCTAGTCAGGACTAATGTGATGGTACTTCCTGGTTCTAGTCAGGACTAATGTGATGGTACTTCCTGGTTCTAGTCATGACCCGAGCAGCAGCGTTCTGGATGAACTGCAGCTGTTTTACAGCTCGTTTGGAGAGACCAGTGAGCGGCCGTTACAGTCTAATCTACTGGAGACAAACGCATGGATAAGTCTCTCTAAATCTGGTTTTGACACTATATTTTTGATTTTGGCAAAGTTTTTTAGATGGTAAAAAGCTGCTGATGTTATTGATTTGACGTGGCTATTAAAGTTCAAGTCTGAGTCCATTATTACCCCCAGATTTCTAATTTGGTTTGTAGGTTTTAGAGCGAGACTCTGAAGGAGTCTGTTTTGTCCAGAGAACCATTAGCATCATGAAAATACCACTACGATTATTGTTTTTAGCAAACTTGTCACAAGAAGAATCTTGGAGAATTTTTCTACCTGTTTTTCATGAATGTACATTATAAAGCTGTGTTCAGACCGCTGCGTCCAAATTCACGCCGGACGTCAGAGTTGGACACCCGTACATTTGAAGGCAGATGTCCCGGACGCACGTCCAAAAAACAAACTCACCAGCAGACTTGCATCCGAGGCGTCCAGCGCACACGAGCAGTAGAGGAGTTGTAGTGTTTCCCAGTGTTGCTGTTCTCTTGGTGCGGTGGCCGAACAGGCTGAGAAAGTGGCTTTGGTGAATTTACTTTACAAAGTCCAAACGGAGGCGATAGACTCCGGGGCCTGTCTGGGACCCACAGATACTTCAGAGCTCAGCAGAGTTTAGTCAATATCATGATTTGCTCCAAGAGCTGCGTCTTGAGGATTTTTAAAAAATCGTTGCAGAGTTTGTTTTGGGTCTTCTTCTGGGTCGTGCATGGGCACGTCATTAGAGCGTAATCTCTGATCGGCTGCTGCTCCGCTTTTCTGCGTTGGCCGCTCAAACATCCCCAGCGCACCTCATCTGATGCTCAAAATTCTCAAAAATGCAGGATTCACGCTGCAAAAATGCAGGACGCCCAAGACGTGCATCCACATAGACTTTGAATGTAAACTGGACGCTTTGACGCAGCGGAGTGAACCAAAAAATCCCCAAATTAGTCGGACAGCTTTGCAAATGACTTTTGTTTCATTGTGAAGTTGTATGGAACACACTGGAGAAGGTTTGTCTAGACTTTACCCAACTGTGGTGCTGTGTGCAGACTGGTGCATTCAGACGGCAGCCTCGTGGACCTGTGTGAAGCAGGACTCTACAACCACAGCAAACCCACAGAGAAGAACCTGGAGGCTCAGGAGGAGGCTCAGGAGGAGGCTCAGGAGGAGGCTCAGGAGGAGGCTCAGGAGGAGGCTCAGGAGGAGGCTCAGGAGGAGGCTCAGGAGGAGGCTCAGGAGGAGGCTCAGGAGGAGGCTGTGCACTCCCTCTCTGATCACGACACAGGTCAGTCATCCACAGATAGAAGAAGACTATATTCTCTGCACATTCTCCTGAAGACACACATATTTGGCTCTTGCATGTAAAGAACCTGAGCTTCTACACACAAAGCATCGATTGAACTGTTATTCCGTGTGTCCATTACAAATGCTTCAGTTCCCAGTAGTCCCCACAAAATTGCACATATTTGGGACATATAAATCTAAAGCCAAGTTTACATTTCTTGCTTCATTTTGTTCAAAAGTGCTCTTCAAATTATAGAGCAGATTATGATGTCACCTAAAATTGGTATAATTGTTTGGCACAAACAAATCCTGTTGTCTCGATATTCAAATTTGGGGCGTACAGATGCTACTTTTAAGGCTCATCTTTGTCTCCATCTGAGGTTGGGCAAAAATGAGTCCTTGTCATGAGGTCAACACTGAGGGTTAACGTTAGCAGCAGAGATCTCCTCACTGGAGCCTCCTGACCAGCAGAGGAACAACAGCAGGTCAGGAAACAGACTACAAAGCACCTCCTCTTCACCTGCGCTGTATTCATGAGAATCATTAACAACCAATGTTTCCATCACAACAACACAAATAACACAACTGACTTTAGGTGAGTGAAATGACTGCCACTGTTGAATAAAGAGCTGCACTAAACCTGCTCAGTGTGACCTCTAAACACACTTTTAAGACTCGCCATCAGCAGCACAGCCATGTTACACCAAATCCTGTCTTTAGTCTTTAGTTATGTGTTCAAGTTAATACATAACATCAGACTGGCAGATGCTGCTCTAAAACAGCTTCATATGATTTGAACTTTGAGTTTATTGATGGTGATTTTATGAAATATTCTTTCACAAATGTCTCTGTATTTGACCAGCGCAGTGGATTGTGGGATGCCTCACAGCTAGTAGTGCTGGTTAGGAGCCCCTCCGGGCTCCTCATTAACGTCCCATCTCCTTAATTAGGTTGTTATTAGGTTGTAAACCTGAATCATTCTCAATAACTATTTGTTCAAATTTGGTATTTGTTTGTTTGTGTTTTATTAAAAGTGCAGTTATTGTGATTAAAAGTACAAACACATACAAAATACAGGTACATGTGAGAACAGTAAATATTCATATCCAATGATGGCCTTGGACTATCATGAACATAATAACGGTTAACTCTTTTAAAAATACAAAATGATATACATATAGCACAAAATCAATCAAATATAGACAAAAAGCAGAAATTCAGTTTCATATAGGAAAAAAGCAACATGAAAAATACATAACAGTGTATACAAGTGTACACAAATATGAATGTGTGTTCCATTCATGCACGTTAGACAGAATGATGATGATGTATGATGTCTATGTTTCATCAGAAGAAAAACAAAACAACTCTTTTCTTCTTCCAGCTCGTGTTGTGTTTTCTGAAGAAGGATTATATTTTCAGAATATGAATTCATTTGTGGAGTGGATAATAATGCTTCCTAATATTCCAGTGCTGGTGTCCTGGCGCCTGGTGGTGGACCGCCTCTCCGTGCTCTTCCTGCGCTTCCTCCTGTCCCTACAGAAGCTGCAGCGCCTCGTGTGGTGGCTACTGGAACTGCACATAGTCAAAGTGGTGTCAGCGTACATAATCTGGGTGTCTGTCAAAGAGGTACGCACACCTTCTATAGTCATTATATAGTAATTATCTAGAAAATCCTATTGGGGACAAACTTAAAAAAACAGCTTTTGTAGAACATGGGTCAGGATTTTGATCAGAAGAAATGATTCCCCTTTAGAATATTTACACCTGAATTACCCATAATAAATGGTTAGAAATACTTAATGAATAAAGAAAAATGGTTTATTAAGAATTATTCAGGCTTAATAACTACTTAATATAGCGTTAGGCGTTAGGTTATTTACACTATTTACACCTTAACTTCCCTGAATAATAATAATAAGCACGTACGGAAACCAGGACTCACACAGGACTGACAGAAACAGATTATTTCTTGAGATTTTTTCAAGCGTAGTAACTATTGAAGTCAAGGGTTAGGGCTAAGGTTAGAAGCTAGGTTATTGATACAAAAAGAAGTTCCTATTTGTTCATTATGAATTATTGTTCATTATTTGTTCCCTTTGTTCACAGAAGACTTATTTCAAATTGTTGCTGATGTATTGTCATTTTAATTCACTTGTCATTTTTTACACATCCATCCATTTTCTCCCGCTTGTTCCCTTTCGGGGTCGCGGGTGACTGGAGCCTATCCCAGTGACTTCAGGCCTTAGGCGGGTGCACCCTGGACAGTGGCCAACTTGTCCAGGGTGTGTCCACATAAACAACAAAATATTCAGATTTGAATTAGCAAAAGCTAAAGCACATGTGCTTCAGTAGGTCACTAACGGTCGTGGGCGGCAGTAGCTCAGTGGTAGAGCGGTCAGATCCACTCAGCCACAGGTTGTGGTGCGATCGCAGCCGCCTCGGATGATTACTGTCGTTGTGTCCTTGGCGGTAGAAAAGCAAATATCAAGCCTTGAAATAATTATTTTTAGGTCCCTGTCAACATGACAGGTACCGATCATTTGGTACCTGTCATGGCAAATTCTGAATCGGTCACAAGGAAAGGAAAACAGAATAACATAATTAATGAAAAATTAACTTTTTATTAACATGTCTCGTTATCATTTACAGGCTGAGAAATAGATTTTCAAAGTTAGGGGCCAGGGGGGCCCCCTACCTAAAAAAGTGAGGGGCCCCCCAGCAATTTCAGGGGCCCACAAGCGCGCGGCATCGCGGCGTCATAAGAACAAGATAGATGTGTTCGGTTATTAGCATGTACAACAATTTAAAGTACTTTTATCTGTTATTTGATATGAAGAGCACAAATAGTGAATCATATAAACCAGAGATCATGATCTTTAAAACTGTTTAATTCAATATAATAATGTTTCTTAGATACGTCCTACAAAATAAACTACTAACATATATACATTGCCCTGATGCTAACAACTCCAAAGGGGGCGGGGCCCTTGGGGCCCTTGGATACTTCCACATTGACATTGTCCCTAATGTGCAAAATTACAGCTTTTGTTGCAAACAACTTTAAAAAGACTGAATTGTGGACTGAGGAGATTGATGCCCGCCAACCTCGATGTCACTTTTGGGGCAAAATTAGAGCGGGCATTTCCGAGTACAACCGAACACAGCGGCCAATCAGATGCCCGCTTTCATCGACGTTAGATCACGGACACCGCTCGGCCAATGAGAAGCGAGAAGACTGCGAAGCGGCATGTCTGTCAAAACGAGACTTAAGCGATGGAAATGCCCGCGCACATGCGCTCCGCTGCTTCCTCCGCTGTACAACTACAGCAGTAATCGTGGTCTGTAGTACAGCGCGCCCGAGTTTGTGCAGAGGAATCGCTTTGGGCGTGTTCACCGCGCTGTTTTTGCCTATTAAAAATATGTATTACGGCGAAAAATTTGCGTCGGTCATTGTGTCCGGAACGTTGATTTTGGAGTCGGTCAAAACTGATTTTTGCGCCGGTCATTGACCGTGTCCGGCCCGTTATTTCGAGGCTTGAAATATACAAATGTGTAGTGTATAGTTGAGTAGTGGTTATTATAAAGTGTTACAGAATAAACTAAATCTACATGTGCTTCTTCTTAGAGTTTATACTTCACTGTGATTGGTTCAAAAGTTGGACTGTCATTCACCCAGAGCATGTCAGAGGCTTACCAATAATACAATACATATATTATATGTATTGTACATTGTATATCTATTATCAATATTGTTATATCATCAGGATTAGAGATGTCCCGATCACGTGGTTTCAGACATGATCGAAATCAGACGTCGCCTCCGATCACTGATCGGATATACATTTTACTCTTATTAGTTTGATCAGCGCTTTATATTTCAAGCTCATTATTAGTCTCTCACCTCCGCATAATGCATGAATGGATCACAACATTTGACTGTCGTAAAGCCCACACTTTACGGCAGTAAACTTTAGTTTGTTGTTTTCAATCCTGCACGTCACAGCAGAGCATCACACACATGAAGGAAAAATGCTCAATAACTGTGGCATCGACAAGAAATGGGTTGATGTAATTGTGCGCGACAAACGCTACTAATATGAAGAAAGCCATGGGGAGATGGGGGAGCGGAGTGCGGGCTGATAGCGCGGCGTGATAGTCACCGTGGCGACCGCGAGGATCAGAACACTCGCCCCTGACTTACTCTCGACTCGACATTTGGACGGATTTCATCAAGAAAAACATACATTTTATTATTGAAGCCAGAAGAGTATTAAGAGTTCTGGAAAGCACATTATGGCCTTACTTTATGACACTGTTGCACTTTCATTTAATACACACTTTGTTTATTTGTTTACTGCTGCTGGGTATTTGAAGTTGAGCTGCTATTTTTATCTAATTCAAATTTTGCACTATTATTTCTTATTCAAGCTACATCAAAGAAAGGTTTCACTGTTAAAGTGTTAAAAGATAAAATAAAAACTGGGGACAACCTGTTTATGTTGCATTTGTGCATTTTTTGGATGTGTTATGAAAGTATCGGATCGGGACTTGGTATCGGCAGATCCTCAAAATCAGTTGACTCGGAATCGGATCGGGGCCAAAAAAACCTGATCGGGACGTCCCTAATCAGGATCCTTGTCAATGTAATATCTTTAGATTACCTTGACGAGATAACCAATATAATCTACTTCTTCTGGAAGTTTACGCTTTATTCAAATGGATAAAATCCACCTGTCACTCACCCAGAGCTTTGCTGAGGTGGGAAAGAAAACTTGTCTTTGTTTGAACATAGAGCTGTGTTCAAGAGATCATGAAATGGCGATTCTACCAAAGTGTCAGATTGTCGCAGGAATGAGATCATCATTTTTATCTCCATTTGGCTACCCAGCTTCTACGGATGTCTCAATATCAGATTTTAATATTATATAAATTCAAAATACGCTTCTTTTTGGCATAGCGGTCATACCTGCTTCTGCTTCTCGATCTTGTCAGCTCTCTGAAGCTAAGCGGGAGAGAACCTGCTTAGTACTTGGATTGGAGCGAAAACAAGGCAAAGCTGGACTTCCGGTTATGGTAGCGTTGTTGGCTTTAAAATCATTCTTTGACCCACTTAATTCCATCCATCCATTTTCTCCCGCTTGTTCCCTTTCGGGGTCACGGGTGACTGGAGCCTATCCCAGTGACTTTGGGCCTTAGGCGGGGTACACCCTGGACAGTGGCCAACTCATTGTAGGGACACAGACACTACAGACAAACATTCACTCTCACATTCATTCGGGTCAATTTAGAGTCACCAATTATGCCTAACACTTGCATGTCTTTGGACGGTGGGAGCAGCCGGAGAACCCGGAGAGAACATGTGATGTGGGTCTGGTCCGGAACTCAAACCCATGATCTCCTTCTTGGGAGGCAAGAGGCATTGCTTATTAAAGGAGGATCTTATGTTCCACATGCAAGTGTGATGCATCATTAGAAAGCTTATGTCTTCTAGTTTCTGCACATGTGCACATGACACACTGTCAGGGCTTCAGAACTTACACTACAGAGGCCCAAACATAAACAAAACATCCTTTTTTTAGTCTCGCCTGAATATTGTCCATGTGTAATGGTCCTGAGCAGGACATACTTCATTGTGTGCTTATGCTGTTCACTGCACATGCTGTTTATCTTGTTGACAACAACTGTGTAAAGTTTCAGATCTCTAGGAACAGGCATTTTGGTGCTGTTGACCTTTTTGTATCAAAAAGTATAATATTATTCGGAACAAGTGATCCAAATATGTGCCAACTGTGCCAAACTGTTTTATTACAATTTTAGCTCCTCTATGATCATAAAACATACATTTTGATGTTTTGTAGGCCACTAATACCTATTATAACTGCTAAAAACAATGTATGTGAAAATGTGTAAATATGAGTTTACCCATGGATTTCCCATATCGAGGTGAAAAAAAATAAAGAATATTTTTATTTTATTTTTGCTTTGATATAATAATACATATATCTAACAAAATGCGTGTCCAAAAGGCTAATAAAATCAGAAAACGTGATGCGTAAAATCTAGTCGTCAAATGCCCAAAAATCTAGGCTCGGACAGCCTTACATACATGAATATAGAGGATTCCCGCCCCGCATTCTAAAGCTATTCTTATTGGCTAAAATAATATGTCAATCAAAGTCTGATACGTGACCGCATGCTAGCGATATGTGGCTATAAACAAAGGAACCATATGCGTCGGAAGCAGCCCTTTTTCTTTTGCGGAGGCTGTAGCAAACAAACCCGTGGACAGATGGTCTCATTCTGTAGGCAACAGTCTGAAGAAAAGATCGATGCCAAACACCATCTTATAAGTCAAACAGGTCATTTGTTATGGACGGAGAAATGCGCCGGACGAGCCTTAATCCTGACCATCGTCAAAGAAGAAAAGTGTATTTACTTGACAATATCTTGAAATCGGATAACTTCAGGAAAAATACAAGTGGATATTGTTTTTCAATGATTCCTTACGGACAGACTGAGCACAAGGATGAACAGAATTAAAGCCGTTTCGTCCGTCATAAACAGCAAACAGGACATGCGTTTGTAAAAGTTGAGACTTTCTCACAAACTATTGGCAATTGCTTCTTGGGGCAAATTATTCAATGACATATTCGTTTTGTTGAGAAAACAAGCTTTAAAATTATGTATAACTTGCTGGTATTGACCGCGGAAATAAAAGTGATGATGTAAGAGAATATTTGTAATTTGGAAAATGCTCGCCGGCCACAGGTGGATGGTAACAGGTTTTAAAGAGATTAAAGGCATTATTTATTTGTGTTTAACATCAGACTTTATGCTCCATGTTGGCTAACTACTTTAGTACATAAACTCTGTGACTAAATACATCTACTCATCACTGTATCAAATGTGGGAGATTGGATTTATGGGAAATTGGAAAATGCTTGCAGAGTGCAGTGGAGTGGAGTTTTTTTGGGGGGGCCCTTCAGTAGGAATAGACTTCCCTCCCTTTTACGATCATTTACTTGAAAAGGTTTTGGGTTCGATGCCCGTTTCCAGCATGAACCCTTTTGTTTTCTTTTTTACGCTTTCAGTGGTTTTGTGTTCTTATGGTTCTTGTGAATATTTGTCGATTTCGATCAGAGAGATTAAAAACATTCAAAAGTTATCAACCGTGAGATCAATACAATCAACCTAATGGCATCAGAAGCAGAGGCGGAGCCAGACATTCTAAACATCCAGGGCTTAGCCCAAAAAGAAAGGGAGGGGGTTCATTCAGCCCAATACTATGTGGTTTTAGTGCCCCCAATACTGTATTTCCTGTACATACAATAATACCTCCAAAGGCAAAGACAGACCATGGCCTCTTCTGAGAGAGCTCCTCCTCCAAAAACAGAACAGCAGAGGTGACATTTAGTTACACTTACTTTTTTCAAGAAATTGTACATCTTGGTGTTCTGATTTAAAACAATCAGTGACAAAACTGTGAACAACCTTTTGCTCTCAATGTGGGGTCAAACCCACAACCCTGGGACTAAGTCAGTCTTACCTTTAGCAGACACCTTCCTCATGAGCTGTTTGTCCTGTAGTTTCTCTGCTTTAGCTTTGTACATGAATCAAACCTGAGCCACTGCTACAACCACAATGACTTCATGGTTTAAACGATCATGTGCTGTTGTTGTCTATTCTACATTAGATAAACTTTGTTTTTCAGCACATGTTCTGAATGTCTCTTTTTTCTTTTTGCGTTTACATGTAAAAAATGTAAATATGAAAAGAACGACACGTATAAGTTGAGATCACTTCAGGTATGGAACCCTGGTCTATTTACAAGATTATTATTATACCAAGACAATTCAATTTGAACATTTGAATCCTTCTATGAAAAAACTTGTCTCAAAAATTCCAGAAAACAAAGAGGATGATATAAATTCCTTTCTGGACACCCTCAACTTGCGAGGGGGAAAAAGAGGATCTGAAATAACAGTTTTGGAAATACAAGGTACAAGGTACTCCTTTCCTTTTGGCAACTTTGAACTGGGCACTTAACCATGAGTTCTATTGCATCATCACTCCTATCTTCATTGTCAATCCCATTAAGCCATACATCAGTTTAAAGATTATTTTGTCAACAAAACTAATATGTCATTGATTTGCATACATGCCCCAATAAGCAATTACCAATGGTTCGTGATAAAAATGAACTTTTCATAACACATTTCTTACCCTTATGGCCGGACTCAACAGGGTTCAATCCATTTGTAACTGTACTCATTCTGTCCGTAATAATCCAGAGAAAAACAATATTCACTTGTATTTTTCGTATTTGAAGAAATAGTCCTGTTTTCTTCTGTGAAAAAAATCACAACTAAAGCTCGTCCGGCTCATGTATCTGTCCATAACAAAAGATGGTGTTTGGTATGTTTTCTTCACACTGTCAGCTACAGAATGAGACATGTGCATGTTTGTCTGTTCATGGGTTCGGGTTGGACAGCCGTTTAACGCTCGTTGAGTGTTTCCCCTGAGCTAGCGTGCTAGAATAGTCACCATGAACATTTTGATTGACATATTATTCTAGCCAATGAGCCAAGCTTTCGAACGGTGGGTTTTAGGATTCCCCCAGAGCGAGTCTTCACTATTCTTACACGTACCAGCGATGAAGAGTACCAGTACCAGTTTGTTCCGTGCACCATGTTTTCTGATCGTGTTAACCTTTTGTTAGATGTGTTATTATACCTTTAAAAAAAAAAAAATATATATATATATATATATATATATATATATATATATATATATATATATATATATATATATATATTATTAGGCAGAGCAAAAAATGTGTCTGTTTGCCGTAACCCTTTACCAACTTGGTAAAAAAATAGCCGACAAAAAAAAAAAAAATCTATATAATATATAATATAACCCTAACCCATTTTGTCAAATATTATTTTTCTCTTATATCACCTTAATTGTGTATCACTGGAACTCGCTAGAAATATTTTAAAGCCGAAAATGTCGCAAAAAACCGTTGAGAAATGTAACCAACACAAACGGAGAATGTCTCATTGAATGTTCAGAATCACGACACGTGGCGGTCACTGCGGGTCACTGCTGGTCACTGCTGGTCACTGCTGGTCACTGCTGGCCACTGCGGGTCATTGCTGGCCACTGCGGGTCACTGCTGGTCACTGCTGGCCACTGCGGGTCACTGCTGGCCACTGCTGGCCACTGCTGGTCACTGCTGGCCACTGCTGGCCACTGCGGGTCACTGCTGGTCACTGCTGGTCACTGCTGGCCACTGCTGGTCACTGCTGGTCACTGCTGGTCACTGCTGGTCACTGCTGGCCACTGCGGGTCATTGCTGGCCACTGCGGGTCACTGCTGGTCACTGCTGGCCACTGCGGGTCACTGCTGGCCACTGCTGGCCACTGCTGGTCACTGCTGGCCACTGCTGGCCACTGCTGGCCACTGCGGGTCACTGCTGGTCACTGCTGGTCACTGCTGGCCACTGCTGGTCACTGCGGGTCACTGCTGGTCACTGCTGGTCACTGCTGGCCACTGCTGGTCACTGCGGGTCACTGCTAGCCACTGCGGGTCACTGCTGGTCACTGCGGGTCTCTGCTGGTCACTGCTGGTCACTGCTGGCCACTGCTGGTCACTGCGGGTCACTGCGGGTCACTGCTAGCCACTGCGGGTCACTGCTGGTCACTGCGGGTCTCTGCTGGTCACTGCTGGTCACTGCTGGCCACTGCTGGTCACTGCTGGCCACTGCGGGTCACTGCTGGCCACTGCGGGTCACTGCTGGCCACTGCGGGTCTCTGCTGGTCACTGCGGGTCACTGCTGGCCACTGCGGGTCTCTGCTGGTCACTGCGGGTCACTGCTGGTCACTGCGGGTCACCGCTGGCCACTGCGGGTCTCTGCTGGTCACTGCGGGTCACTGCTGGTCACTGCGGGTCACTGCTGGTCACTGCGGGTCTCTGCTGGTCACTGCGGGTCACTGCTGGTCACTGCGGGTCACTGCTGGCCACTGCGGGTCTCTGCTGGTCACTGCGGGTCACTGCTGGTCACTGCGGGTCACTGCTGGCCACTGCGGGTCTCTGCTGGTCACTGCGGGTCACTGCTGGTCACTGCGGGTCACTGCTGGTCACTGCGGGTCTCTGCTGGTCACTGCTGGTCTCTGGCAGAATAAAAAAATGGCAACAACAAGGTGTGTGTTCAGCGTGTCAGTGATAGATCGGTCGAAGCGAGGGAAAAGAGTGAGGAATAAGAATAAGTTGATGGTTTTAAGACATACTTATACGTGGCGTGATGTGCTAGTGGACTTGATGGTGAAAAAGAGCAGATTGATTGCTATTCGGTGAGGCTGAGGGCCAACAAAGCGTCCGAACATTCAAACAAAGTGAAGTTAATTATCATTAAATGGGTGGATTTTATTTACAGATTTTTTACGCCTTCAAAGTAAAAAAAATAATAATTTACCTACATACAATTCACGGTGTTACAATTGATGGGATGGAACACAAAATTGCCTGCTGCAGATGATGTTCTATTATATTTGACTAAACCACACATTTCCTTACCCAATGTGATGGCTTTTCTTCAAAAATGTCTGGATACAAAATGAATGTACACAAATCTGAAATCCTCTCATGATGGCATCCCCCTCTGAGTCTGAAAAAGAATCTCTTAGACATTTCGCTGTGATCTCGAAAAACTCTTAGGTTATACTTGAGTCAAAGGATTGAAACTATAAAAATAAATGTTCTGCCCAGATTTCTCTATCTGTTCCAGACTGTTGGAATAAAACAATCTCCAGATTTATATGGCAAGGGAAGAAACCTTGTATCCGGTTAAAAGGAAAAAATAGGTTGGGGCTTACGTTGTCTGAAAAATCAAATTGATTTTGTGCCAAGTATTCCTGTACAGACCAACAGTTGAGCCACTTGGAGGATGTGGAGAAAAACTTCACTTGCGACCTGGAAAGAGCCAATCAAAACATACAAACCAAACAATGTAAAAGATGTAAAAATCTTTAACTTCTTTGGCTATGGTTTTTTTTACCAAATAGTAATTACCTTTTGTCGTTTGATTTTTTTCAGTACCAGTACATTTTAGAGTGTAAATTGATGGACAAAATTGTGCAGCATTGCATCATACTGTAACTGTGTTAAATCTTATTTTTTTATGATGACATCTTTCCAGTTGTAACTCAAAACCAACGCGCCAAGTACCACTGGTCCTGGTTCCTCCACATACATTTTGTGTTGTGTGAACTGAAAGTTAGCACCGTTCTTTCAGTACTTTCAGATCTTTCTTATTTGGAACTGAATAACGGTGGCCAGCCCTCATACCTGCTGCCGACTGGTCACATGTGCCCCTCCCAGTTCTCCCACTCGAGAGCTGTGGAAGGAGCGAGACTATGTTGAACAGCATAAATAGGATGGACAAGGCAGGGAAGGAATCAATTTAGTTTGTTTATGTCTACAATCCTATAAATGTTACAGTTGATTTGAACTGGTATTGTTGTTTTTTAAAGCTTCGAATGGACTGGCCCTACAATACAATACTCTTCTTTGTCCCAAGACCACTGGTCCTATTTTTATTCCCTGGCTTCTAACACTGCATGAGTTGTGTAATCCTCTGTTTTCATTTATTTAAATTGATCTTACTTAGTTATTGCTGTTCTGTGGTTTTATGATTTAACTTTGATTTCCTTTAATTTGTTTTATAGTTTTAGGATTAGTAATACAAAATTGAGCATTTGGTACACCGTTTGTTTTGTGTCTGAGCAGCACTTTGGAAACAGTTCTGTTTATACAATGTGCTGTAAAAAGAAGTGCATTTAAAATAAAGTGTTTGTTGAAGCGTTTACTTGGGCCTCAAAACTCCATTGACTCCTTTAGAATGTACTTTAGGTGGCAGGAAAAAAGGTACAAAGAAACTATCAAGGACTGAACTGACATAGGAACAGGCATCAGACAAATGGCATTTATGTTTTGTCATACTGTGCCATTTGTGTTAGTTATTATTTATATATAGGTATATATATATATATATATATATATATATATATATATATATATATATATATATATATATATTTGTCTTGCTCTCCTTTTGTGTTTGTTTATATTTTAAAAAAAGAAAGGTTTAAAGGTCCCAAATCAACTTTTCAGAGCTTTTAACATTCTTACAGTGCTATTGGTGCCTCATAAATGTGTTGTATAAGTGTATTTTAATTGAGTCAGTCTCTTTCCTTCTCCTTGGATGAGCAGACAAACTGAAAGCCCATCCTCCAGGAAGCACTCTGTTATAAATATACCCGTAGGGTAGACTACAAAACGGGAAATATTGCATAATATGGGACCTTTAACTGTTCATATGTTGTATAATAAATGTTATAGTACTTCACTATTTTTGTTTTCATATGTCCCTTCTTTATTGACTGAATAAATATTTAAAATATGATAAATATATAGTGAAAAGAAACACCAATATTTGTCCAAACAAAAGTGAAACTCTTTAGTCCCACTCACCGTTTATCTGCGCAGGTGTGTGTGTTCAACCTAGTCTTCGTCCTGTGTGTGGCTGTGGGCTTGCCCTGCAGAAGGTGGCGCCCCCTGCTGTCTTCGGTGTGCACTGTCTGGACCTGTGTAGTCATTGTCTGCAAGATGCTTTACCAGCTGAATGTGGTGCAGCCCATGAAGTACTCCTCCAACTGCTCCATGGTACACAGCACTACACAAGGACACAAGGTACACTAAACATCTCATGGTCGTCACTTATTCACTTGACTGTTACAGGTGGTTAACTCCAGTGTGGACATGTCTAAGTCTGTGCTGTACTCAGGACCGGTAGACCCTGCCCAGTGGGTGGGGCTGAGGAAGACCAAAGGGAGAGTCCTGGACTATCTGCTGGTAAGTTAGCAAGGGTCCAATTCATATCAGAACTATACAATGATATTATTTAAGGATGCACTGGGATTTACATACAAGTATTCCTTGGTTTGGTTGGATAGTACCTGTGGTAAACATTTATCATAGTTTAAGTCAAAAAGTTGAAAACAACCCTCTATTCATCTCAATACACAGATTCCATCCAAAATGCAGAGACAATTAACCCCCTAACCCTAATCCTAAGGAACACAGTTTAAATATCCATTTAACAAAACAAAGATGGGATTTATTGTTTACAATTCCTCAAATGTAAAGGGCCAAACTAGCTAAATCTGAAACATTTTAATTATGTTAACTGTGTTTACAACCCAGTGGACACTACAGGTTTTTAGGATAAATATGAATATGAAATATTCAATACATTTAAAATTGGTTATAAACAATACATTTTACTGGTTTAGTTTAGTTTCGGTCCTGATTTAGATTTAGCCTCTTTAGTACTGCTGTACTTCTGAAGTTAGTTCTGGTTCAAACTAATCAAATCCTAGTTTAATTCTGGTTTAGAACTGGACAGGCAATTTTGCAAAGCAATAGCTTTTTGTATTTTATTTTTCACAAAAATCTAATGTCATTATTCAAAATAGTGGAGGGTAGTTTTGTGTGACCCCAAACTGATAAAAGTGGCAGAGCATTTTGCACCTTTCCTGCATGGCCTCCGGACACGAGTTGAATAGCCCTTCTCATTAAGAAGATAAAACTGTTTGATTGTTATTTCTTCAACCTGGATCAGAAATACTGGGGCTGGACTACAGTAGCTGTGGCTTCACTGTCCTTGTGGATTTATGGAATCAGTGCCACGTGTGAGGATCTACTTTCACCTTTTTCTCTATATTATGTTGTTGATGACTCTATATTAGGATGTGATGAATACTAATGGAAATAAAGACTATTTCCTGTGTTTTTATCCTACAGGGAAGTTTTATACTAACTATGTACTATAGAGACACCACACAAATGAGGAG
Source organism: Eucyclogobius newberryi (assembly GCF_026437365.1). NCBI lineage: Eukaryota > Metazoa > Chordata > Actinopteri > Gobiiformes > Gobiidae > Eucyclogobius > Eucyclogobius newberryi. Next base: position 1,717,370 of record NW_027316056.1, read on the forward strand.
CACAGCTTCAAAACTGGGTCCAACATCAGGTCATGCCTCCCCAAAGTCTGAGCAAAGTAGATCGGGGGCCTAACTGTGCAAATCGTCCTGCAGGTGTCTACCTAACATAAGCCGCCATATGCACTTTCACAAATTGTTTCTGTAAATGGAGGAAGTCAATGCTCACCATCTTCACCATTTTGTAACTACTTTTATTAAAATTGTGGGTGCACAGTGGCAGAGCGGTTAGAGTTCTTGCCTCCCAATGAGGAGATCATGGGTTTGACTCCCTGGCCAGACCAACATCACATGATCTCTGCACGTGTCTGATGTGGGGTTTCTAGATTAATTTGTCATCCATAATTATGCCTGAGGATATATATCGAAGGACTTATTATAACCTTGAAATTAAACAAAGCAACACTGACCTTGTGATTGGAAATTGTATTAAGGCATATTAAGCAGAACTTTCAAGTGGAATAAATACATGCATTCAAAAATACATTTGACTTAGAATGAGTTATGTTTACAACCCAGTAAACCCAGTAACCCAACCTCAGTATGAAAATGGACACATTTGACTGACTTTTGGCTTTCTTGTTGAAAGTGCAGTAACATTGCGAGTGCAGTAGGGGGAGCTCAATGCCATTGAGCGTCACTTCTTCCTGGCACGGCGTGAAGAAAGACGTGTCCTTGCTTTATTTCTCATAAATATCCCCCTTTACAGGCCTTTTACACCTACATTTCTTCAGATGTCTATTGCTGCCTTTTCTCCCCTGTTCGCTCTCTGGTCGTGTTCTGATGTTTGTGTTTTTCTCTTTGAGTTTATATATTTAAAAACTGAAAGTAAAAGAAAAGATGATGTCATAATCTCAGATGGTGGGCAGAGGTCAGCTTTTGCCATTGAAAAGAATATTCTTAATGACATACTCTAAATGATGTCCAACTAAACAAAACAAAGTCATCGTTTTTGGCCTAAAGAAAGAGTGTAGTTTGAATTCTGAAAGCTTTTAATCATGACGCATGTCAACAAAAGATGTGAGTGTAACACCCAGTTGTCCAGGAACGCGTCACAGCAAAAGAACAATGAATTCTGTCAGCTGGACCGGTTTTAGAAAAGAGCACATTTTGACTTTCTGATCTTGGCGTCTCCAGAGTAACCTGACCATGCTGGCTCTGTTGGCCTTTGAGGTGACAGTTTACCGGCATCAAGAGCTATATCGTCTACGCCGCGGCAAGGCCCCGCCCCCTACTAGGACGCTGTTTGATGACATCACTAGGCATCACCTTGATGAGGGCCTTCTCAACTGCACCAAGTACTTTGTCAACTACTTCTTCTACAAGTTTGGCCTGGAGGTGAAGATACTTTGCATTCTCATTAGTGTTCTCCTGTTTGATATTTCACCATAATGTGTCCTGTTTTAGACATGCTTCCTGCTGGCAGTGAATGTGATTGGTCAGAGGATGGACCTGTTTGCAGTCGGCCACGCCCTCGCTCTCATCAGCATCATGTGGCGTCGCAGCAGGAGTCTCATCTCCGCGCTTTGGCCTCACTACTGTTCCTTTCTGTCGGCTATTTTGTGTGTGCAGTACATCCTCTGTATAGGGTTTCCTCCTGCTGCCTGCACAGGTAGGCCTAGAAAAATAAATGTAGAAATACAAAATAAAATAATTAATCCCAACATAATCGTGGGGTATAATTAGTACAAAATGGAATTCATAGGATTTTACAGACATTAAAAAATAGTCGCAATACATTTGCATTAAAATCACAATATAATATGAAACCACCAAACATAACCATTATGCGTGTGGATTTAGACACTGGCAGAGTAGATGTCTGTCTCACATCTTCAGGAAGCTTTGTAGGTTTTAGCTGCATAAAACTGAAATGTTTAGTCCTGACTCTGGCACCAGCAGGAGGCCGGTCCATGTTTAGTCCTGACTCTGGCACCAGCAGGAGGCCGGTCCATGTTTAGTCCTGACTCTGGCACCAGCAGGAGGCCGGTCCATGTTTAGTCCTGACTCTGGCACCAGCAGGAGGCCGGTCCATGTTTAGTCCTGACTCTGGCACCAGCAGGAGGCCGGTCCATGTTTAGTCCTGACTCTGGCACCAGCAGGAGGCCGCTCCATGTTTAGTCCTGACTCTGGCACCAGCAGGAGGCCGGTCCATGTTTAGTCCTGACTCTGGCACCAGCAGGAGGCCGGTCCATGTTTAGTCCTGACTCTGGCACCAGCAGGAGGCCGGTCCATGTTTAGTCCTGACTCTGGCACCAGCAGGAGGCCGGTCCATGTTTAGTCCTGACTCTGGCACCAGCAGGAGGCCGGTCCATGTTTAGTCCTGACTCTGGCACCAGCAGGAGGCCGGTCCATGTTTAGTCCTGACTCTGGCACCAGCAGGAGGCCGCTCCATGTTTAGTCCTGACTCTGGCACCAGCAGGAGGCCGCTCCATGTTTAGTCCTGACTCTGGCACCAGCAGGAGGCCGGTCCATGTTTAGTCCTGACTCTGGCACCAGCAGGAGGCCGGTCCATGTTTAGTCCTGACTCTGGCACCAGCAGGAGGCCGGTCCATGTTTAGTCCTGACTCTGGCACCAGCAGGAGGCCGGACCATGTTTAGTCCTGACTCTGGCACCAGCAGGAGGCCGGTCCATGTTTAGTCCTGACTCTGGCACCGGCAGGAGGCCGGTCCATGTTTAGTCCTGACTCTGGCACCGGCAGGAGGCCGGTCCATGTTTAGTCCTGACTCTGGCACCAGCAGGAGGCCGGTCCATGTTTAGTCCTGACTCTGGCACCAGCAGGAGGCCGGTCCATGTTTAGTCCTGACTCTGGCACCAGCAGGAGGCCGGTCCATGTTTAGTCCTGACTCTGGCACCAGCAGGAGGCCGGTCCATGTTTAGTCCTGACTCTGGGCACCAGCAGGAGGCCGGTCCATGTGTAGTCCTGACTCTGGCACCGGCAGGAGGCCGGTTCATGTTTAGTCCTGACTCTGGGCACCTGCAGGAGGCTGGTCCATGTTTAGTCCTGACTCTGGCACCAGCAGGAGGCCGGTTCATGTTTAGTCCTGACTCTGGGCACCGGCAGGAGGCCGGTTCATGTTTAGTCCTGACTCTGGGCACCTGCAGGAGGCTGGTCCCTAAGGTCCTCAGAGTCCGAGATGGTTCATATGGCACTAACATGTCTGAGATGTACTTTGGTGCTAGGCCATGGAGAGACTTGTACACAAGCAGAGCTGCTTTAAAGTCTATTCTCTGAGCCACAGGGGGCAGTGCAGAGACCTGAGAACAGGACTAATGTGATGGTACTTCCTGGTTCTAGTCAGGACTAATGTGATGGTACTTCCTGGTTCTAGTCAGGACTAATGTGATGGTACTTCCTGGTTCTGGTTCAGGACCCGAGCAGCAGCGTTCTGGATGAACTGCAGCTGTTTTACAGCTCGTTTGGAGAGGCCAGTGAGCGGCCGTTACAGTCTAATCTACTGGAGACAAACACATGGATAAGTCTCTCTAAATCTGGTTTAGACACTACTTTTTATTTCGGCAATGTTTTTTAGATGGTAAAGAGCTGCTGATGTTATTTATTTGATGTGGCTGTTAAAGTTCAAGTCTGAGTCCATTATTACCCCCAGATTTGAAGGTTTTAGAGTAAGACTCTGGAGGTAACACTTTCTCTTTGTTTCTTCGGGCCAAAGACGATGATTTCAGTCTTGTCTGAGTTCAGCTGGAGAAGGTTGTTTTGCATCCACACACTGATCTGTTGGATGCAGTGACAGAGTGAATCTACTGGTCCATAGTCACCTGCCGATAGTGAAACATAGATCTGAGTGTCGTCTGCATAATTGTGATAGGACACATTTTCACTGCGTATCAACTGACCTAACGGCAGCATGTAGAGGTTGAACAGAAGGGGTCCCAGGACTGACCCTTGGGGCACCCCACAGGTCAGGGACATGTGGTCTGATAAGAGCAGTCTCAGTAGTGTTGTATGATCTAAAGCCTGACTGGGACCAAAAGAGTATATTTGTGTTGTTCTAGTATATTTTATATATATACAGTGAACAATCGTTTATCGCGGGGGTTACGTTCCAAAACTAACCCGCAATAGGCAAAATCTGCGAAGTAGAAACCTTTAATTTTTTACAGTTATTATACAATGAAATACTCCATAAAACATTGAAGCTCACACGCCGCTCTCACCGGCCTCTCAAACTTCAATTTGGCAAGCGGTTTTACGTACGTGTACATGTGAATCCATAACGTTATTGACACAGGTAGAGAAGACGCGGAGAGACTGTTTAGCCAATCAGAATGCAGAACACAATGCATGATGCAAATCCGCGAAGCAGCGAGACTGTGAAAAGTGAACCGCGTTATAGCGAGGGATCACTGTATAGTATATATTTGAGCTCATTGTGGCAGCCAAAGCCTCCCCTGACCAAACCTGTTTTCCTGCAGATTACCCCTGGAGAGCACCCTCCTCCAGCCTTGACTCCAATGTGGTGAAATGGCTGTTCCTCCCAGACCACCGCACGCCCCCCAACCCTGTCTTTCTGCTCTGTAAGTAAATCCACGCTCCTCTTTTGCTGGTGGACTCCAAAAATGTTGGTTCATTTTCAAGACAATACGTTTAGAGATATAATTACTGTGACGTGTTTTGGTTGCTATCTGCGAGCCATCTTTAGTACTGTCACCGGCTTTGGTCTCACTCAGCTGTTATTACTTCCAGAGGCGTGGTCAGCCTCACGGACCTGGCAGGTCGCTCAGACTGATCACACATCCTGTCGCCCGATGGTCTCCGCTAACAACATAGCTAATAATATAGCTAAGAAAATAACACCACCGACCAGCCGAGGGCAGCATGATCACAAAAACATAGTCACCCTACAATATACAAGAGGCATTCAGAGGGCCATGAAAAAATACAATCTTAACCCAGAAGTCAGGCCTTACAGAAAGCTTTGACAAACTAGAGTACATCCCAGGGGCTAAAGTTGTCCGTAATGGTCCAGAACTGTGTTTCGGAACCTTAAGTGATAGAAAAAAGGTGGATATTAAGATGCGTCTGCATGCACCAAATTAACAGCAGTAAAAGGAGTGAGAGGCACATGTTTTTATTGTATATTTTGAAGAGCTGAAGTGAAGATAATACCAGAATTCTGTGGTGGGTCGGGTCTGGTTTGGGTCAGGTTTGGGTCTGGTTTGGGTCAGGTTTGGGTCTGGTTTGGGTCTGGTTTGGGTCAGGTTTGGGTCAGGTTTGGGTCAGGTTTGGGTCTGGTTTGGGTCTGGTTTGGGTCTGGTTTGGGTCAGGTTTGGGTCAGGTTTGGGTCAGGTTTGGGTCAGGTTTGGGTCTGGTTTGGGTCTGGTTTGGGTCTGGTTTGGGTCAAGTTTGGGTCAGGTTTGGGTCTGGTTTGGGTCTGGTTTGGGTCAGGTTTGGGTCTGGTTTAGGTCTGGTTTGGGTCTGGTTTGGGTCTGGTTTGAGTCAGGTTTGGGTCTGGTTTGGGTCAGGTTTGGGTCTGGTTTGAGTCAGGTTTGAGTCAGGTTTGGGTCAGGTTTGGGTCAGGTTTGGGTCAGGTTTGGGTCTGGTTTGGGTCAGGTTTGGGTCTGGTTTGGGTCAGGTTTGGGTCAGGTTTGGGTCAGGTTTGGGTCAGGTTTGGGTCAGGTTTGGGTCTGGTTTGGGTCAGGTTTGGGTCTGGTTTGGGTCAGGTTTGGGTCTGGTTTGAGTCAGGTTTGAGTCAGGTTTGGGTCTGGTTTGAGTCAGGTTTGGGTCTGGTTTGGGTCAGGTTTGGGTCTGGTTTGAGTCAGGTTTGGGTCAGGTTTGCTGCCCCAGCGTGCAGCGCTGAGCACACCACCATCACATGTTCTTTTAAAGGAAATAAGTAAATAAATAAAGTAGCCAATTCAGTCAGAGGAGAAAACACGTGAACAGAAGTAGTATTCTGTTCTCCACAAACCAGCCTGTGGGTTTGATCATCTAACGTTTGGCTTTTGAGTACACACATAAACACATAAAAAGAGTTGATAAACCAGAATGATTTTGTGTGGTTTAATGAAGAAAAATATTGAAAGCAATGACACATTTGGTTCCACAGGCTATGGCTTAACTTAGTTAAAACCCTGGTATTGAAGAGAACGTTCGGATTAATTCTAGGATAATGTAAGGGAACCTCACTTTAATGCCACTCTGCAAGTTTCGGCCACTCTCAGGTCTCACGTGCCCGAGTGAGTCTCAGATGTGGATCACAGCCTCCTCAGAGCTCTTTGGGTCCTTAGAGCTGTCTGTGGTGCTGATCCTTGTGCAAGGTTAAGTGTTCAAAGAGTTTTGACGAGTCCAATCAATAAATCAAAGTTTATTTGTAGAGCACAGTTCATACAAAAGTAACTCAAAGTGCTTCACAATAGTAAACACATATTTAAATCACAATATAATATAAATCACAAGACAAAACAGAAAAGTATAAATCATTATATTAAAATGTATTTAAAATTAATGAGTTGCCTTTGTGGTTTGATAATGGGAATAAATGGAAAATGCGAAAAATCACTATTTACACAGGTACTCAATATTTACACGTCAGCATTTACACACATCAAGGGGGTGAATATTTCAACCTCAGGGGTGTTCAAACCAGGCCCTCTATCAATCTGCAGTACTTACAATGTGAATCCCTAAAGTGTCATCAAAATTGTAGAAAAAGAATTGGCCTATAACATACAACATGATAACATGATACACTTTTCTGTCAAAGGTTGTGCCCGAGCAGCGGTCAACAGTTAAACAATCAGCGGTCAACAGTTAAACAATCCGCGGTCAACAGTTAAACAATCAGCGGTCAACAGTTAAACAATCCGCGGTCAACAGTTAAACAAGCAGCGGTCAACAGTTAAACAATCCGCGGTCAACAGTTAAACAATCAGCGGTCAACAGTTAAACAATCAGCGGTCAACAGTTAAACAAGCAGCGGTCAACAGTTAAACAAGCAGCGGTCAACAGTTAAACAAGCAGCGGTCAACAGTTAAACAATCCGCGGTCAACAGTTAAACAAGCAGCGGTCAACAGTTAAACAAGCAGCGGTCAACAGTTAAACAATCAGCGGTCAACAGTTAAACAATCAGCGGTCAACAGTTAAACAAGCAGCGGTCAACAGTTAAACAATCAGCGGTCAACAGTTAAACAAGCAGCGGTCAACAGTTAAACAATCAGCGGTCAACAGTTAAACAATCCGCGGTCAACAGTTAAACAATCAGCGGTCAACAGTTAAACAATCCGCGGTCAACAGTTAAACAAGCAGCGGTCAACAGTTAAACAATCCGCGGTCAACAGTTAAACAATCAGCGGTCAACAGTTAAACAAGCAGCGGTCAACAGTTAAACAATCCGCGGTCAACAGTTAAACAATCAGCGGTCAACAGTTAAACAATCCGCGGTCAACAGTTAAACAAGCAGCGGTCAACAGTTAAACAATCCGCGGTCAACAGTTAAACAATCAGCGGTCAACAGTTAAACAATCAGCGGTCAACAGTTAAACAAGCAGCGGTCAACAGTTAAACAAGCAGCGGTCAACAGTTAAACAAGCAGCGGTCAACAGTTAAACAATCCGCGGTCAACAGTTAAACAAGCAGCGGTCAACAGTTAAACAAGCAGCGGTCAACAGTTAAACAATCAGCGGTCAACAGTTAAACAATCAGCGGTCAACAGTTAAACAAGCAGCGGTCAACAGTTAAACAATCAGCGGTCAACAGTTAAACAAGCAGCGGTCAACAGTTAAACAATCAGCGGTCAACAGTTAAACAATCCGCGGTCAACAGTTAAACAATCAGCGGTCAACAGTTAAACAATCCGCGGTCAACAGTTAAACAAGCAGCGGTCAACAGTTAAACAATCCGCGGTCAACAGTTAAACAATCAGCGGTCAACAGTTAAACAAGCAGCGGTCAACAGTTAAACAATCCGCGGTCAACAGTTAAACAATCAGCGGTCAACAGTTAAACAAGCAGCGGTCAACAGTTAAACAATCCGCGGTCAACAGTTAAACAATCAGCGGTCAACAGTTAAACAATCCGCGGTCAACAGTTAAACAATCAGCGGTCAACAGTTAAACAAGCAGCGGTCAACAGTTAAACAATCAGCGGTCAACAGTTAAACAAGCAGCGGTCAACAGTTAAACAAGCAGCGGTCAACAGTTAAACAAGCAGCGGTCAACAGTTAAACAATCCGCGGTCAACAGTTAAACAAGCAGCGGTCAACAGTTAAACAAGCAGCGGTCAACAGTTAAACAATCAGCGGTCAACAGTTAAACAAGCAGCGGTCAACAGTTAAACAATCAGCGGTCAACAGTTAAACAATCCGCGGTCAACAGTTAAACAAGCAGCGGTCAACAGTTAAACAATCAGCGGTCAACAGTTAAACAAGCAGCGGTCAACAGTTAAACAAGCAGCGGTCAACAGTTAAACAAGCAGCGGTCAACAGTTAAACAATCCGCGGTCAACAGTTAAACAATCAGCGGTCAACAGTTAAACAATCCGCGGTCAACAGTTAAACAATCCGCGGTCAACAGTTAAACAATCCGCGGTCAACAGTTAAACAATCAGCGGTCAACAGTTAAACAATCCGCGGTCAACAGTTAAACAAGCAGCGGTCAACAGTTAAACAATCAGCGGTCAAAAGTTAAACAATCCGCGGTCAACAGTTAAACAATCAGCGGTCAACAGTTAAACAATCAGCGGTCAACAGTTAAACAAGCAACGGTCAACAGTTAAACAATCAGCGGTCAACAGTTAAACAATCCGCGGTCAACAGTTAAACAAGCAACGGTCAACAGTTAAACAATCAGCGGTCAACAGTTAAACAATCCGCGGTCAACAGTTAAACAAGCAGCGGTCAACAGTTAAACAAGCAGCGGTCAACAGTTAAACAATCCGCGGTCAACAGTTAAACAATCAGCGGTCAACAGTTAAACAAGCAGCGGTCAACAGTTAAACAATCAGCGGTCAACAGTTAAACAATCAGCGGTCAACAGTTAAACAATCAGCGGTCAACAGTTAAACAAGCAGCGGTCAACAGTTAAACAATCCGCGGTCAACAGTTAAACAATCAGCGGTCAACAGTTAAACAATCAGCGGTCAACAGTTAAACAAGCAGCGGTCAACAGTTAAACAATCAGCGGTCAACAGTTAAACAAGCAGCGGTCAACAGTTAAACAATCCGCGGTCAACAGTTAAACAATCAGCGGTCAACAGTTAAACAAGCAGCGGTCAACAGTTAAACAATCCGCGGTCAACAGTTAAACAATCAGCGGTCAACAGTTAAACAATCAGCGGTCAACAGTTAAACAATCCGCGGTCAACAGTTAAACAATCAGCGGTCAACAGTTAAACAATCAGCGGTCAACAGTTAAACAAGCAGCGGTCAACAGTTAAACAAGCAGCGGTCAACAGTTAAACAATCAGCGGTCAACAGTTAAACAATCAGCGGTCAACAGTTAAACAAGCAGCGGTCAACAGTTAAACAATCAGCGGTCAACAGTTAAACAAGCAGCGGTCAACAGTTAAACAATCAGCGGTCAACAGTTAAACAATCCGCGGTCAACAGTTAAACAAGCAGCGGTCAACAGTTAAACAATCAGCGGTCAACAGTTAAACAAGCAGCGGTCAACAGTTAAACAATCCGCGGTCAACAGTTAAACAAGCAGCGGTCAACAGTTAAACAATCCGCGGTCAACAGTTAAACAAGCAGCGGTCAACAGTTAAACAATCAGCGGTCAACAGTTAAACAATCAGCGGTCAACAGTTAAACAATCAGCGGTCAACAGTTAAACAATCCGCGGTCAACAGTTAAACAAGCAGCGGTCAACAGTTAAACAAGCAGCGGTCAACAGTTAAACAATCAGCGGTCAACAGTTAAACAATCAGCGGTCAACAGTTAAACAATCAGCGGTCAACAGTTAAACAATCAGCGGTCAACAGTTAAACAATCAGCGGTCAGGGGCCACAGGGTTTGAATGACAGGATGATCTTTTAGAGCTTTATGAACAATGATACCAGCCGTAAACAGAGTTTTTAAAATGTCCTGTGACTTGTCCATCCTCACTGTTAAGTGGACTGGGACATGACACATCCGTATCTGTTGATGTTGTCAATCCCTCGCTCTCTGATGCTCCAGGAATCATCTCCATAACATCAGATGTAGAAAGGGTTTCAACATAAACTATGTCTCTCATATTCTGCTGTCGTGGCTGTTGGAAGGTGATCTGTGGAGAGTCTACAGAGAGATGACTGATCTGATCTGTGGAGAGTCTACAGAGAGATGACTGATCTGATCTGTGGAGAGTCTACAGAGAGATGACTGATCTGATCTGTGGAGAGTCTACAGAGAGATGACTGATCTGAGCTGTGGAGAGTCTACAGAGAGATGACTGATCTGATCTGTGGAGAGTCTACAGAGAGATGACTGATCTGAGCTGTGGAGAGTCTACAGAGAGATGACTGATCTGATCTGTGGAGAGTCTACAGAGAGATGACTGATCTGATCTGTGGAGCGTCTACAGAGAGATGACTGATCTGATCTGTGGAGAGTCTACAGAGAGATGACTGATCTGAGCTGTGGAGAGTCTACAGAGAGATGACTGATCTGATCTGTGGAGAGTCTACAGAGAGATGACTGATCTGAGCTGTGGAGCGTCTACAGAGAGATGACTGATCTGAGCTGTGGAGAGTCTACAGAGAGATGACTGATCTGATCTGTTTTGAAAGCAGACAAAGAATATTTCGATTTTTTTCAAAATATTTCTGGAATCAAAATCTAAAGAAATGTATGATGCTGGTCCTTTCTAATTCTAATGAGAATAACATTTTATTATAAGGAATGTTGTCGGTATAAACAAAATAATGCACATTTGAATTTATATTGACATTTCTACCATACGATGGTATACAATAAGATGGTTTACAATAAGATGGTATACAATAAGATGGTATACAATAAGATGGTATACAATAAGATGGTATACAATAAGATGGTTTACAATAAGATGGTATACAATAAGATGGTATACAATAAGATGGTATACAATAAGATGGTATACAATAAGATGGTATACAATAAGATGGTTTACAATAAGATGGTATACAATAAGATGGTTTACAATAAGATGGTTTACAATAAGATGGTTTACAATAAGATGGTTTACAATAAGATGGTATACTATAAGATGGTATACTATAAGATGGTATACTATAAGATGGTATACTATAAGATGGTATACAATAAGATGGTATACTATAAGATGGTATACAATAAGATGGTATACTATAAGATGGTATACAATAAGATGGTATACAATAAGATGGTATACTATAAGATGGTTTACAATAAGATGGTATACAATAAGATGGTATACAATAAGATGATATACAATAAGATGGTATACAATAAGATGGTTTACAATAAGATGGTTTACAATAAGATGGTATACAATAAGATGGTATACAATAAGATGGTTTACAATAAGATGGTATACAATAAGATGGTATACTATAAGATGGTATACAATAAGATGATATACAATAAGATGATATACAATAAGATGGTATACAATAAGATGGTATACAATAAGATGGTATACTATAAGATGGTATACAATAAGATGGTATACAATAAGATGGTTTACAATAAGATGGTTTACAATAAGATGGTATACAATAAGATGGTATACAATAAGATGGTATACAATAAGATGGTATACTATAAGATGGTATACTATAAGATGGTATACAATAAGATGGTATACAATAAGATGGTTTACAATAAGATGGTTTACAATAAGATGGTATACAATAAGATGGTATACAATAAGATGGTATACAATAAGATGGTTTACAATAAGATGGTTTACTATAAGATGGTATACAATAAGATGGTATACTATAAGATGGTATACAATAAGATGGTATACTATAAGATGGTATACAATAAGATGGTATACAATAAGATGGTATACAATAAGATGGTATACTATAAGATGGTATACTATAAGATGGTATACAATAAGATGGTATACTATAAGATGGTATACAATAAGATGGTATACAATAAGATGGTATACAATAAGATGGTATACAATAAGATGGTATACAATAAGATGGTTTACAATAAGATGGTATACAATAAGATGGTTTACAATAAGATGGTTTACAATAAGATGGTATACAATAAGATGGTATACAATAAGATGGTTTACAATAAGATGGTATACAATAAGATGGTATACAATAAGATGGTTTACAATAAGATGGTATACAATAAGATGGTATACAATAAGATGGTATACAATAAGATGGTTTACAATAAGATGGTATACTATAAGATGGTATACAATAAGATGGTATACAATAAGATGGTATACAATAAGATGGTATACTATAAGATGGTATACTATAAGATGGTATACTATAAGATGGTATAAGATGTTGCATTAGATCCTCGTGCTTTTTCAGTTTTCTTGAACAGTTCAACCTTGTTCATTCTCATGATTTCACCACTTTCTATCAGCCGTGACACCTTTGATGACATCTTTGCAGAAAATGTTGTATGTTGTGGTGTACGGATGGTTTCAGGTGCTGAAAGAGACATTTAAAATGGTTTTAGAAAAAGGGAAAATGTAATGTACTTTAGGCTGCCATGAAATGAATGGAGTTGGAAAAAATCATACTTTCCAATGTGGTGTAACTCTAATAATTCTTGTTATACAAAGTATAACAGAGATAATCTGTGGCAAATCATAATGACAATAACATAAATGTTCATCTTTACCTCATTTTCCCAACTGTCTTTGATAAGAGTGTAGCTTTTATAGCAGTTGTAGTGGTAGTGCACTTCTATAGTGATGCAGTCTCTTTCTCTAATGTGGAGTAATATCCACTCATCCTGTTTCACTTTGGCAGCTTTTCTGGGGTTTCCTGCAAAAAATGACAATTTTAGTGAGAGCTAATCTATTTATTTCACCAAAAAATTCATTTTGACAAGCTATATTTCATGAAATGTTTTTGAAAGAGATTTTACATACCACATGATTCAGTTTCAGCCTGGACAAGTTTGTCATTCTGTCCTTTTCGTCCCACTGTGATATCGCTGTCTTTCTTATTTCATATGATACAAACTGCAGGAAGAATTGTTGTTTGTCCTTGGGGCTTTTCTACTCCACTACTCGCAGATCTTTTGGGCAAAATACATTCTGAATATTCATCACTGCTGGAATCTACAATGATGACACAAAGAATAAAAATCAATGATGAATAATTTATCATTTTATACACTACTAGTACACAAGTGAAGGTGATTATTTCTACTCACCATCGCTAGATTTAGTGCGGGTTTCTGATGGTTTACATGTCTCTCTCTGGCATAAATAGTTGCCGCTTCTCTGTGTATCTCTTGTAACACGAGGGTGGTACTGTAGTACTGTGGTACTGCAGTACTGTGGTACTGTGGTACTGTAGTACTGTAGTACTGTAGTACTGTAACACGAGGGTGGTACTGTAGTACTGTGGTACTGCGGTACTGTAGTACTGTAGTACTGTAGTTCTGTAACACGAGGGTGGTACTGTAGTACTGTGGTACTGCGGTACTGTAGTACTGTAGTTCTGTAACACGAGGGTGGTACTGTAGTACTGTGGTACTGCGGTACTGTAGTACTGTAGTTCTGTAACACGAGGGTGGTACTGTAGTACTGTGGTACTGCGGTACTGTAGTACTGTAGTACTGTAACACGAGGGTGGTACTGTAGTACTGTGGTACTGCAACACGAGGGTGGTACTGTAGTACTGTGGTACTGCGGTACTGTAGTACTGTAACACGAGGCTGGTACTGTAGTACTGTGGTACTGTGGTACTGCAACACGAGGGTGGTACTGTAGTACTGTGGTACTGCGGTACTGTAACACGAGGGTGGTACTGTAGTACTGTGGTACTGCGGTACTGTAACACGAGGGTGGTACTGTAGTACTGTGGTACTGTAACACGAGGGTGGTACTGTAGTACTGTGGTACTGCGGTACTGTAGTACTGTAACACGAGGGTGGTACTGTGGTACTGTAGTACTGTGGTACTGCAGTACTGCTGACTTCAGAGGTGTGGCTTCAAGTGGGAGGGACTTTAAGACTTTCTTTTAACTCTCAAACGTATTCTTCTAATTTGGACAAATTTGACTTAAACCAGCAAAATGTCATGTAACATTGTGAATGAACACAGAGGTAATGAGGAAGTATTGTGCTGTCCTCGCCCCAAGTGACTCTCTCTGCAAGGCTAGACTGCCAGATGACGGCGCTCCAATAAACAGACGTCTTGGTGTTTTGTTCATTTATTGAAGAACAGCATACAGCTGTTGTCCTCTTAGACCAACCGTAAAACTGGAATACAAAATATGTCATTAGCTGCTGACAGGCAAATGAAATGCTAGGCTAACACATTAATTTAGGTTCAAACCTGCTCAAAACAATGCAGAAATCACCCAAAATCAATAACAAACTTATACCTTTACATCACGATACTTACAGACAAATATTGTCCAAAGCAACAACACGTATGTGGGAAACACGAGCTCAACACATGACAAACTCAGCATGGCGTGCGGCCATCTTGGATTTTTAGACGAAAACAAACAATAGCACTGGGCGAACACAAGAGGGCGGTGTAGGCTAATGTACAACCCTTGTAACAACTACAACCTTGAGAATGGGCAAAACAAGTATATTAAATATGACATAACAGTTCTTAAGGTAAACAAAGTCCATTGAGTCAGTTTAGATGTGAAATATAGTCATAAGAACGTTTCCATCCAGCAGAACAAAGAGGATTTTTTCCTGGGGCTTTCAAGTTGGACCAGGATTCACCAAGAATAGAATATATTATTGGTGCCATCTGGCCATCTTAGATTCATCTTCCAGATCATAGTTCCAGATCTTCCAGATCATAGTTCCAGATCTTCCAGATCATAGTTCCATGTAAGTGACCCGTCCCCAAAGGCAGTTCTGAAGAGCGCTCGTAGTTAAGCAGCCCAAACATGGCAACACGGAAATAACATCTCTAAACGTCTTGTCTTTCAAAAGAACCAATGTTTTCAGATAGATAAAAGAAGACAAAATGAACATTGTTTGCTGTATTTATTTTAATATTATCATGTTCAAACACATCAAAATAAAACAAGGAACACAGCGCAGAAAGTAAATAACACAAAAACATCGAATGAAATAAAATGACTGCCCATTTCCTGCACAAAAGTCCCATTTAGTCCAAAGTCAAAGTCAAATTAGGTCTGAATGTAATTTTTCCATCTTTCAAATGTCAGACACAATTTGGGTCCAGTGCTTGATTGTTGGTGCAAGGTTTGCATCCTCTTTTGTACTGGCCTTCGAAGAGTGTGCTTCAGAGGCTTTGTGTCCATGGCAGAAGTTTGGAGCCCAAAAACATTCTGTGCTGCATTGTTAATCTCAGTCCCACTTTCTATTGTCTCCTAACGGCCTTCTGTGCAGACGACTTCCTACTGCTCCTCGGAGCGTCTCTCCAGAGGCAGGTGTTTGAGGAGGAGCTGCAGCCTCATGTCCAGCAGAGGGCAGGAGACAACACAGAACTGGACTTAGACCAAGATCCAGACCTGATCAGGCGCCTTCCCTCAAACCCTGTGCCTGACTTCATGCTCTGCAGGTGACATGTTCTCAAACTTTCCTCAAAACAAATGACTACAAACTCAATGAGTGTCTACACTGTGCTCTGCTCTGTGGTGTGAGGAAATGTAATATCAATAGAGACTATCCTGTTTTACTACTAAAACCATAATGTTCAGTGTGAACATCATGGTTTTAAAAACAGGGAGTTGTAAAAAGTGTGGATGAAGTCATTTCAGTGAATATTTAGGATGCAGGAAGTGAGCCATACATGAAGAGTTTCAAAATAAGGCAAGGCAAGGCAAGTTTATTTGTAGAGCACATTTCATACACAAGGCAATTCAAAGTGCTTCACACAGCAGGAAAAATGCATTAAAATCACAAAGAAATTACAGAAATACAATAAAATTAACTAAATTAAAAATGATCAATCCAACTGATTTTCTAAACTAATAAAATCACAAACAAAAGAGAAGAGTGCAAAGAAAAAATCCTTTCAGTCACACGCGCAGCTAAACAAAACAGTTTTTATCTTAGATTTGAACATTGTCAGAGTAGAAGCCTGTCTCACATCTTCAGGAAGACTGTTCCAGATTTTAGCTGCATAAAACTGAAACGCAGATTCCCCATGTTTTGTCCTGACTCTGGGCACCAGCAGGAGGCCGGTCCATGTTTAGTCCTGACTCTGGCACCAGCAGGAGGCCGGTCCCTGAGGTCCTCAGAGTCCGAGATGGTTCATATGGCACTAACATATCCAAGATGTACTTTGGTGCTAGGCCATGGAGAGACTTGTACACAAGCAGAGCTGCTTTAAAGTTTATTCTCTGAGCCACAGGGGGCAGTGCAGAGACCTGAGAACAGGACTAATGTGATGGTACTTCCTGGTTCTGGTCAGGACTAATGTGATGGTACTTCCTGGTTCTAGTCAGGACTAATGTGATGGTACTTCCTGGTTCTAGTCAGGACTAATGTGATGGTACTTCCTGGTTCTAGTCAGGACTAATGTGATGGTACTTCCTGGTTCTAGTCAGGACTAATGTGATGGTACTTCCTGGTTCTGGTCATGACCCGAGCAGCAGCGTTCTGGATGTACTGCAGCTGTTTTACAGCTCGTTTGGAGAGACCAGTGAGCGGCCGTTACAGTCTAATCTACTGGAGACAAACGCGTGGATAAGTCTCTCTAAATCTGGTTTTGACACTATATTTTTGATTTTGGCAATGTTTTTTAGATGGTAAAAAGCTGCTGATGTTATTGATTTGACGTGGCTGTTAAAGTTCAAGTCTGAGTCCATTATTACCCCCAGATTTCTAACTTGGTTTGTAGGTTTTAGAGCGAGACTCTGGAGGTGACACTAACACTTTCTCTTTGTTTCTGTGACAAAAACGATTATTTCAGTCTTGTCTGAGTTCAGCTGGAGAAAGTTGTTTTGCATCCACAAACTGATCTGTTGGATGCAGTGACAGAGTGAATCTACTGGTCCATATTCACCTGTCGACAGTGAAACATAGATCTGACTTGTCTGCATCATTGTGATAGGACACATTTTCACTGCGTATCAACTGACCCAATGGCAGCATGTAGAGGTTGAACAGAAGGGGACCCAGGACTGACCCTTGGGGCACTCCACAGGTCAGGGTCATGTGGTCTGAGACACAGCTACCAATTTCAACAAAGTACTTCCTGTCTTCCAGATAGGACCTTAACCAGTTTAGGGCAGTGCCAGTGATGCCCACCCAGTCCTCTAGTCTCTGTAAGAGGATCCCATGATCGACAGTGTCAAAAGCAGCACTCAGATCTAACAGAATTAAGACTGAAATAACTAGTTCTGTTTTCCAAACTGTCCAAATCAAGTACAACACCTTGAGTACTTTTTCTGCTTTACAATTGATCTGTTTTATGTTTGAAGCCCACACATCTTAAAGGCCATGAACATCACAGATAATGGACAATATTTGTCTTTTAATAAGGGCCTACGGCCTCTGTGTGCTGTTAAAACACGCACCGGGGGAGGAGCCTGACTTCTGCTGACCTCATGTATTAGGGAATCGAAATACAAAGATTGTACAACAGCCAATAGCACATCTGGAAATGTTCTGGTGCCAACACTAGCCCTGCCCACATGTGCCTCAACTTTTTTCATAACAGCTTAAAACAACTCAGGGCCCTGTGAAAATATCTATTTCATTCTTTATTCAGCTTCTTTCACAGAAACGAATCAGCAACACTGAAAGAATCCACCAAAGAGGAGGGCAATGTTCACCATCTTCTCACACTCGCTTTCCTCTGACGCTGTGAAGACCACCTGTGATCAACTGTGGGCTGCTGCTCGCTGATTGGATCTTGGTTTAATCTTAGGGTGATGAGGAAATAAAAGTGAATTTTATGAAAAGGTGCATGAATCTGGAGTGGTGACAAAGCGGATCACACAGAGAATAATCTGTTCCACTTCTATGTGTCCTCGCCTGTGGCTGTAGGTCCTACCTGGACATGCTGAAAGTCATCATCTTCTGCTACATGTTTTGGTTCGTACTCACCGTCATCTTCATCACTGGCACCACCAGGTAAAGTCTGCTGTGAGCATGAGGCTGAGTGCATGGGTGCATGGGACTGAGCGCGTCCCGCTGTGTGCAGGATCAGCGTCTTCTGCATGGGTTACCTGGTGGCCTGCTTCTACTTCCTGCTGGTGGGCGGAGACTTGCTCCTGAAGCCGCTCAGCTCCATTCTGCTTTACTGGGACTGTTTGATCGGATACAACATGTTTGTCATCACAATGAAGAACATACTCTCTGTAAGTAAGAGTTTAGGGGTGGGTCATGTGATCAACCAAAAAACATTTGACTGTCAAGATTTATATTTACATTAGATCACAATTCATGTCCATTTGTAACCTTTATATTGCCTTAAGACTTACGTATGTTATTATTTTGAAAGTTCACACTTCACTGTGACTGATGTAACCGCCTGTCACCGAATCAGAGCGTGACAGGAGAGGGCCAATAGGAGGCGGCGAAGGAAAAGACTCGTCGTAGTCATCCGTCAATCTTTTACTTTTTTTTCTTTTAAAAAAAAATATATTTTGCATTTAAAGACACCACATAGTGCACAAAAAACTTCAAAATGATACAATTGTATATTACATTATATACACATACAAATCAGGAGGAAACCAGGATCCTAGACCGAGGCCCAACCCAAGTAGTACCAGCGCCAAGGACAAGCGCCCAGGCAAGCCAACACCGGACCCTCCCAAATATACCTAACCACACCCTGATCCATGCAGGAGCCAGTACCTAACCACACCCTGATCCATGCAGGAGCCAGTACCTAACCACACCCTGATCCATGCAGGAGCCAGTACCTAACCACACCCTGATCCATGCAGGAGCCAGTACCTAACCACACCCTGATCCATGACGGAGCCAGTACCTAACCACACCCTGATCCATGCAGGAGCCAGTACCTAACCACACCCTGATCCATGCAGGAGCCAGTACCTAACCACACCCTGATCCATGCAGGAGCCAGTACCTAACCACACCCTGATCCATGCCGGAGCCAGTACCTAACCACACCCTGAGCAAAATATGTCCATTAGCATACTGTGTCCATGGGCATAATGTGTCCATGGGCATAATGTGTCCCTGAGCATAATGTGTCCATGAGCATAATGTGTCCATGAACATAATGTGTCCAGGAGCATCATGTGTCCATGAACATAATGTGTCCAGGAGCATCATGTGTCCATGAGCATAATGTGTCCATGAACATAATGTGTCCAAAGCATAATGTGTCCATGAGCATAAAGTGTCCATAAACATAATGTGTCCACGGACATACTGTGTCCATGAGCATAATGTGTCCATGGGCATAATGTGTCCCTGAGCATAATGTGTCCATGGGCATAATGTGTCCATGGACATAATGTGTCCATGAGCATAATGTGTCCATGAGGATACTGTGTCCATGATCATAATGTGTCCATGGGCATAATGTGTCCCTGAGCATAATGTGTCCATGGACATTATGTGTCCATGAACATAATGTGTCCATGAGCATAATGTGTCCATGAGCATAATGTGTCCATGAGCATAATGTGTCAATGAGCATAATGTGTCCATGGGCATAATGTGTCCCTGAGCATAATGTGTCCATGACATAATGTGTCCATGAGCATAATGTGTCCATGAGCATAATGTGTCCATGAGCATAATGTGTCAATGAGCATAATGTGTCCATGGGCATAATGTGTCCCTGAGCATAATGTGTCCATGACATAATGTGTCCATGAGCATAATGTGTCCATGAACATAATGTGTCCAGGAGCATAATGTGTCCATGAACATAATGTGTCCACGAACATAATGTGCCCATGAGGATGATGTGTCCATGAGCAAAATATGTCCATGAGCGTAATGTGTCCGTGAGGATAATGTGTCCGTGAGGATAATGTGTCCACGAGGATAATGTGTCCATGAGCATAAAGTGTCCATGAGGATTATATGTCCATGAACATAATGTGTCCACGAGCATAATGTGTCCACGAGCATAATGTGTCCACGAGCATAATTTGCCCACGAGCATAATGTGTCCATGAACATAATGTGTCCATGAGCATAATGTGTCCATGGGCATAAAGTATCCATGAACATAATGTGTCCACGAACATAATGTGTCCACGAGCATAATGTGTCCACGAGCATAATGTGTCCATGAACATAATGTGTCCATGGGCATAATGTGTCCATGAGCATACTGTGTCCGTGAGGATAATGTGTCCATGAGGATAATGTGTCCATGAACATAATGTGTCCATGAACATAATGTGTCCACGAGGATAATGTGTCCATGAGCATAATATGTCCATGAGCGTAATGTGTCCATGAGCATAATGTGTCCACGAGGATAATGTGTCCATGAACATAATGTGTCCACGGGCATAATGTGTCCATGGGCATAATGTGTCCATGAGCATAATGTGTCCATTAACATAATGTGTCCATGAGCAGCATGTGTCCATGAGCATAATGTGTCCATGAGCGTAATGTTACCATTAACATAATGTGTCCATGAGCATAATGTGTCCATGAACATAATGTGTCCACGAGGATAATGTGTCCACGAGGATAATGTGTCCACGAGCATCATGTGTCCACGAGGATAATGTGTCCACGAGCATCATGTGTCCAAAGCATGTCTCACTCTAGCGTGGTTCATAATACTTTTTCAGTCCTTTAATCGTGTGTGGGTTTCTCATAACGTACTTTGCATTTAAAATAAATAAGTAAACATTGATGACCCTTCGCTCTGATGAGACAAAGGTCAGGGGCCCCCACACAGGATGAATAAAGCATGAATAGAAATACAAGCGCCCCTCCTGATGTCCTCATGACCTGCTCATGACTGGGAGTGTGTGTTCTGTGTTTCAGATCCTGGCGTGTGGCTTCATTAAATCTTTGGTATTGAACCACTGTTGGCTCATCCAGCTCTTCAGCCTGGCCTGTACCATCAAAGGCTACAGTAAACGTATGTGGTCCTCTTCAAAGCAAAGTCCAGACAAAAGTGTCAATGAGGAATGCATCGTAGACTTTCCCATGCGAGCTCAGATCCTGGTGGAAAGTCAAAGTTAGTTTGGACCCCCCGATCTAAAACAACCCTTTATTTGGATGTAGCGGAGCAGAGCTCCAAACACTGTGAGCTTCCTAATGATGAGGCGGGAATCATCTGGGATGGCATCTGCTTCTGCTTCCTGCTGCTGCAGAGGAGAGTGTTCAGGAGCCACTACTTCCTCTATGTGCTTCTCGACCTTCACAACACACAGCTTCTAGCATCGAGGTACGAATGTGCCTCTGCCGCTCCCAGGGACAGTGACCAATATGACAAAAATGCAGTTTGTGTGTGTGTGTGCAGAGGTGCAGAGCTGTTTGAGGCCTCCACTGTGAAGGCTGTGAGAGCCAGGCTGCAGGTGGAGAAGAACTCGATGGACCTGCTCAAGAAACAGTAATTCACACTAAGTCAGGCCAAAAAGGAGGCTTAATTCGGTCCATTCAATTCATCTCACTGTTTTTAATTTTTAGAATGGATCGAATTAAAAGTCGACAGCAGAAGTTCCGTCGAGGCAAAGAGACGCTGCTGAGTTTTAACAAAGAGACTTCAGATGCTGAGGGGAAACCAGACCAGAAGGAGGCGAAGCATGGCAGCCAATGGTGGAGGCCCTGGGTCAACCACGCCTCCAGTGAGTTCCTCCCAATCAGGCACACAGCCCTACCATAGCCCTTTCACAGCCCTACCATAGCCCTTTCACAGCCCTACCATAGCCCTACCATAACCCCACCATAGTCATGCCATAGCCTTATCACAGCCCTATCACACTCCTACCATTGTCCTCCCATAGTCCTATCATTGTTGTCCCATAGCCCTCTCACTGCCCTACCATTGTTGTCCCATAGCCCTCTCACTGCCCTACCATTGTTGTCCCATAGCCCTCTCACTGCCCTACCATTGTTGTCCCATAGCCCTCTCACTGCCCTACCATAGTCCTGCCATTACCCTATCACAGTTCTACCATAGCCCTACCACAGACCTACCATAGTTCTACCATAGCCATATCATTGTTCTACCACAGACCAACCATCGCCCTATTACAGCCCTACCATTGTCCTCCCACAGACCTATCATCGCCCCACCACAGACCTATCATAGTCCTACCATAGCTCTATCACAGCCCTACCATAGTCCTCCCACAGACCTACCATAGCCCTACCACAGACCTAACATAGTCCTACCATATATCTACCATAGCCCTATCACCCTACCACAGTCCTCCCGTAGCTCTACCACAGACCTACCATAGTCCTACCACAGATATACCGTAGTCCTACCACAGCCTGACCCAAGGCCCTACTCCAGCCTAAGCCTGTTCTGCCTCTCAGTGATCCGCAGTGGGGACTACTACCTGTTTGAGACTGACAGCGATGAGGACATAGAAGAGGAGGAGGAGCAGAAGAAAGGGGCGCGGCCACCTGACAAATCTGCATTTCAGGTCAGCACTTCACATGGTGCTGGAGCTGCAGCAGCACGCAACATCGGCAAAGCTTCCAAAGTTCACCAGAGACTTGAAAGTCTTTTTCAACACCAAACTGTTATATACTGCTCACCTTAAATGTTGGTCTGATGAAGGAGCTTTAAAAACAAAAAAGTTGATGAGAGGGACGATGGCTGCTGTGTTTTCATTCATTAGGCTGCTTTAACCTCAACGTTTTGGTCTTTCACGCCGTGCCTTCTCCTGCCACAAGTTTGATGCCATAAAGTATGTTATATTTCTACAATTTGAAGATAAACCCGTCCTAGTCCTCCATGAATGATTACTGTGCATGAGCAGGGTGTTTACGTGTCTATCATGATTTAGGTAACATCGTTTCAAAGTACACATTCTTTTTTGTGTTTCCCCTGCTAAAAGCCTGGACATGCTCCGTTAAGGCTGACAGATTTGACTGCTGCATGTCTAATTCTACACGTATGACATCACTGGTGTACATTGAAAGTACTTCCTGCTGTGTGCAGTTTGTTTACCACGCCTGGATCACTGACTCGAGAACAGCCATGAGAGCTCGGCACAGGCAGAAGAAGCTGCACTTGAGGTCTGCACGGAGGAGGCCGCGCTGGGAGCACAGGGCAGCAGGTAATGCTTCTCATGGATCATTTCTTACTGTTGCTACGTTTACATGGCCAATAAAAATGTAGAATCATCAGATACGTACAGGCTCAAGACCCATATGATAATCTGGCAACACGGGTCCGTTCATCAATGATTTAACTTTTCTGCTGCAAAGTCACAGAAAGCTCCTTCCAGTACAATGGAAATACGATTTTATTTAAATAATTAAAAACTTAACATTTCAATGTGTGATGTTACATAAATTCTGTTTTAAAACTTGAAAGGCCATGTCACTTCCATTTGTGAACTTTCACAGAGCATAAAGAGCAATGGTGGGAGGAAGCACATGTGGTTCTGAAGGAAACATTCTGAGAGCAGTGATGATGAATGTTCCAGTGGAGATGAGGGGATGATGAGATGAGGAGATGAGGAGATGAGGGGATGAGGAGATGAGGGGATGAAGAGATGAGGGGATGAGGAGATGAGGAGATGAGGAGATGAGGGGATGAGGAGATGAGGAGATGAGGAGATGAGGGGATGAGGAGATGAGGGGATGAGGAGATGAGGAGATGAGGAGATGAGGGGATGAGGAGATGAGGGGATGAGGAGATGTGGAGATGAGGAGATGAGGGGATGAGGAGATGAGGGGATGAGGGGATGAGGAGATGAGGGGATGAGGAGATGAGGAGATGAGGAGATGAGGGGATGAGGAGATGAGGAGATGAGGGGATGAGGGGATGAGGAGATGAGGGGATGAGGAGATGAAGAGATGAGGAGATGAGGGGATGAGGAGATGAGGAGATGAGGAGATGAGATGAGGGGACGAGGAGATGAGGATATGAGGAGATGAGGGGATGAGGGGATGAGATGAGGGGACGAGGAGATGAGATGAGGGGACGAGGAGATGAGGGGATGAGGAGATGATGAGATGAGGGGATGAGGAGATGAGGAGATGAGGGGATGAGCAGATGAGGAGATGAGGAGATGAGGGGATGAGGGGATAAGGAGATGACGAGATGAGGGGATGAGATGAGGGGACAGGAGATGCCATGAGGGGACGAGGAGATGAGGAGATGAGGAGATGAGGGGATGAGGAGATGAGGAGATGAGGAGATGAGGGGATGAGGAGATAACGAGATGAGGAGATGACGAGATAAGGGGATGAGGAGATGAGATGAGGGGACGAGGAGATGAGGAGATGAGGATATGAGGAGATGAGGAGATGATGGGATGAGGAGATGAGGGGATGAGATGTGGGGATGAGATGTGGGGATGAGGGGATGCGGAGATGAGGGGATGAGGAGATGAGGGGATGAGGAGATGAGGGGATGAGGAGATGAGGGGATGAGGAGATGAGGAGATGAGGGGATGAGGAGATGAGGGGATGAGGAGATGAGGAGATGAGGGGATGAGGAGATGAGGGGATGAGATGTGGGGATGAGGAGATGAGATGAGGGGATGAGGAGATGAGGGCAGTGCCAGTGATGCCCACCCAGTCCTCTAGTCTCTGTAAGAGGATCCCATGATGGACAGTGTCAAAAGCAGCATCAGATCTAACAGAATTAAGACTGAGGCTTTGCCCGTGTCAGTGTTCAGGCGGATGTCATTTGTCACCGTGACAAGAGCAGTCTCATTTTGATGTTTTTCAGTCAGGTTTTAGACCTCATCACAGCACTGAGTTGTTTATTAAGAGGAAATCTGTGAGCTGTTGTAAACAACCCTTTCAAGGACTTTGCCCCAAAATGTCAGATTAGAGATGGGCCGGTCACGACTCAGGACTGCAGCATCAAGACTGCTCTTCTTTAGGAGAGGCTTTATGACCGCAGTTTTCAAAGACATTGGGAATGTTCCAGATTGAAGCGACATGTTAACTATGTGAGTGATGGTGCTAACAAACTGTTCAGCACAGACTTTAGAAATCTGGAGGCTCACACATGGAGGCAGCATGTAGATGAACTCTGACTGGTGATGATCTCATGGACAGTTTTGTCAGTTACAGGTGCAAAATGAGTTACCTTAAGTTAAGTGTCTAGGTTGTTTTAGGGTTATTTTTTGCATTATGGGATTTATAGCATTTTTAATTTCCTGAACTTTGTCATTAAAGAAAAAGTCGGTGTAATCCCTCATTCGTCCAGGAGTGTTCCATTGTAGAAAAAGGTTCAGTTGTTTCATCTGGACTCAGTTTAGAAAAAAGCTAGACGTTTCGACTCTCATCCAAGAGTCATTGTCAATAAGCGAATTTAGGCCGGGAACTCAGATATGGCAAGTCCAGCCCATTGGGCGGGCCCTCCTGAAGTCGAAAAAGTTGTTTGTTTCACCAGAAACTTACCCTCTATCCCTTTTGTTTTTTGTGTCCCTGGCTCACTCACCCTAATTCGTACCTGATTAGCATCTGAATGCCCTGGACCTCTGGACCAATAAAGAATAATGCAAACTCATTACACTTGGATGTGGAAATGAGTTCTCACAGCAGCTGAGCTGGAGGGTTTGTTCATCTGTGACATGCCAGTTGTTACTGCAGCTTCCAATTATTTCAGAGAAATATCTTTCCCTAGTTCTACATAAGATTAGGTTATACATGTTCAGCTTCTCTTTGTAAATCTCTTTTTGAACCTGGAGTTTTAGAACTGTGTTTGAATTATGTGATTTTATTGACAATGTTTCAATATGTTATAGCAGTGTTTGTGACTTTATATATGTATATATATATATATATATATATATATATATATATATATATATATATATATATATATATATATATATATATATATATATATATATATATACATACAGAGAGTTGCATTAAAACGAGATTCCCCTTAGATTATTCTAGCAAAAATCCTGTAGCCTGTTCTGGATTTCAAAGAAGTAAAAAAGAAAATAACTCTGGGACTGAAATGGTGAATAGAGTGACTATATGGTGTTTCCATGCACACCTAAATCAGGGTCCTTCCTCACAAAGCGTGAGTGCGTGAATCATTGTTACACGTGACTTTCGTTTAGGTTTGTGATCTATAGACAACAACTTGACTTGAAAGTATGCAGTCCTGTACTGAATCTCTAAACTTTGTGTGTGGAGATATGAGGAGAGTTTCTCACAAAGTGAGACCCCTGATTATTATCTGACTTTTGGAGATAGATTATAATGTCATGTGAGTAATCTTTTGGGCATGTAAACACTCACCAAAAATAAGATAAGATAAGATATTCCTTTATTGTCCCACATGGGGAAATTTCATTGGTGCAACGCAGGTAGATACAGAGGTAGATACAGAAGAACAGATCACTTGATAATGTATTGCCTTATTGATTATTCTAATTATTCATGTACATATATATATTCACAAATTAAATTGGTTATTCACCTCAGATGGAACTGTTTACGTGACAATTAAAT
This sequence comes from Eucyclogobius newberryi, assembly GCF_026437365.1. Taxonomy (NCBI): domain Eukaryota; kingdom Metazoa; phylum Chordata; class Actinopteri; order Gobiiformes; family Gobiidae; genus Eucyclogobius; species Eucyclogobius newberryi. The sequence goes on from NW_027316056.1 coordinate 1,744,055, forward strand.
TATATCCAGAAATCAGATAATGATCAAATGTTGTGTGCGCATATAAAAATAGCCACTATCTCCTATATGTGACTGACCGTGGTTAAACCAGTTACATGTCTACCCGGAGACATTTTGAGTTGTTCACAGATTCTGAAAGTGTGAATTCAAAGCTATACAATGATGTCTCACTCATGTAGATCTGATCATATTTGAGTAAGTTGTGGTCATTTGAATGTAAACAACTCTCAAAACCTTTCACTGCGAAAACTCTAAAGTTTCTCACCTGAGTGAGCCCAGAGTCACAGGGGGCGGGGCTCATTTGCATCTCATTGAGATAAGCCCTCCCCCTGTCACAGTGACACCACCTCCCCCTACAGCTGTCACTCAAAACTCAAGAGGAGTGTTATTGATGTGAACTGGACTTGAATCAGAATCAGAAGTTACTATATTAAAATGGAAATACTTTGATGCTATTCAGGGCCTTTTATAATCCAAGAATCAGAATCGGAATCAGAATAGGGTTTATTGCCATTTGTGGATAAACAGAATTCACAGGTGATTCAGTGTAACACAAACAACAAAACATTGAACACTGAGCACTAAACGGCACGATATGTACATAATGTACACATGGAGAAATGTCATTGTTGCAACGCAGGTTGATACAGAGGAAAAGGACAGATAACTTATAGGAAGTTTAAAAAAATACTCTTAACAGAAGAACTCTTATAAACAAAATGTCCTATAGACAGAACCTCTCATTTCTCAATAAGGAATGGAGGGGAAAATAAAGATAAAATAAAATAAAAACAGCTAGCACAAGACAAAATAATACTAATAATAATGGTAAAATAAACACTCAGTTATATGCACATGAATGTGACATTATTGCGTGTCTATAATTTCTATTCTGCATTTGCACTTTATTGTACATTTAATAAAGTGAAGTGAAGTAAATGATGTGTAATAAATAGTACCTGCTGTGCAAAGTCGAAGCTGTAATGCACTGGACGTCTGCATAGTTTTTGATCAAATCCAGCTGTGAGCGCCAATTCTGAAAAGGGAAACAAAGAAGTTTGGAACGAGCTAAAGCGGCTAACGCGGGCTACAGTAAAAAACACAAAGATACAGACATTATACCATCCCAAAACAGCTAGTTTCAAGAGACTACGTGATGTTAATTATTCAGAAAGTGGTCACATTAAATTCAAGCCCGTATTTATAATGTAGAGTGCACTGAAGCAGCATGTTAGCTTAGCATTGTTCCGCGTCTGCTCCGGTGCCGAGGCAAAAGTGACGAGGCTAAAGTGACATCACGAAACCACCTTAAAACACAGCGTTAAAGCAATACTTTAGAGTAAAAGTACCTCAGTTCCATTGCAATGCAGTCCAGGGAATGTAAGCTCTGAAGACAGTCTGGACAAGTGAATAATGTCTCCGAGGAGAACAGTAGCTGTAGCCATGTGGTTCGCAGCTGATTGGTGGAAAAAGATCAACATGCGCTGGCTAGAAAAAGGTGACGCCCCCAGGAGCGCTGGAAAAAGACCCAAAAACTCCACATTTTTAACAGCTTAATGTATACGTTTAAGACAACCAATAGTGTTATCTGAAGCACACAGGGGCTCGTTCATAACTTCAACTAGCACATTCTGCAAGAAAACGAAAATCACACATTTGAAAAAAAAAATCTTATTTTGGCTTTATCTGTGTTTGGTCCGAGCCGACTTGTGGCGTTTTTCCCGCAATCGATCACATATGTGTGCTGCAGTAAAATAATCCACCATAGAAGTAATAGAAATCTGTCTTTCCTGTGATTCATGAAGCCATTGAGGTTTCAACGGAAACAGAGGAGGACGACACAGATGAAGAGTTGGATGATGTTGCAGGTATGTAATCATTTAAGTCCTTTTTTGTACAGCCTTGTTGTGTTCACTTCCACACTGCAGACTGATTGTGTTCCAGGGACTGTCCTCCAGAGGGTCTCCAGCAGCCTGCGCTTCTGTTGGGTCTTAATCTCTGCTCTGCTCGACTCCCTCACCACATGGCTTCGAGGCTTGTGTCAAGAGCACATTGATATTTCCTCCGTTCTCCGTATAGAGAGATGCATGCTCACGCAGCAGGCCCGTCAGGTAACCTACATCCACCGACCCGGCACTCAAAAGAACGCTCTCTTGTTTATAGGACACATACTATGCATTATTAGGCCCGAGTGCCACAAGCTGGCACGGCTGCGAAAGTGCACACCAAGTGTTCATGAAATCCAGTGCAAAGCGCTCCCCATTGTGTGGACAAATAAAGGCTTTTCTTATCTTATCTTATCTTATCACTTCCAAACATTCACTAACGCACTCCTCCACTCATGCACGTCCCATGCATACTGATTAGTAATGGGAAAATTATCGTTGGAAACATGATAATTTTAAATGAGCAAACAAAGGTGTGCACCAAACAAAAGTGCGGAACTGTATTCTTTATTTCTTTTCATCTTCTTCTCGGGACCTAAAAGATAGGTTTTAAATGATTGTGCTGGTGTGGGCTGACGAATCACTGTGGTGAGCCCGGTTAGAGCTCAAATGAAGAGTCGCTCTTTACTTGAGGGTGGTTTATTGATATCTTGAAGTATTCTTTACAGTTTGATTGCACAGGTGGTATGTGTGTGGTCCTAAACAACCAGACCAATGAAATATCAATATATACTAGACAATCTGCAATGGCTGAAGCCATTGCTGGAGTGTCTGCGTCTCTCCCTCTCCCTCCCTCTCTCCCTCTCTCTCTCGCTCGCTCGCTCGACTGGCTCCGTCACAAAATTCTAAAGAATAAAGCCTAAAGAATAAAGTTGTTGTTGTTGTTGTTGTTGTTGTTGTTGTTGTTGTTGTTTTATGGCGGTTGGCATCCAATTGTTGCATTACCGCCAGACTTTATTCCTCAGACTTTTCGTAGTCCTCAGACTGTCGTAGTCCGTAAAAGAACTCCTTCCATTGCTTTGGTGTTACAAAGCCCATGAGGTCATGATATGTCTTTGTGACTAGAATAGTTGTTGTTGTTGTTTCAGAGACCAACCGCCGTGCGTCTACGAGTATGCCGTGCGTCTACGAGTGGCAGCTCGTAGACGCACGGCGTAGACTTTTTAACACCAAAGCAATGGAAGGAGTACTTTTACGGACTACGACAGAGTCTGAGGACAAAGCACTGGAAGTCAAGGCACTGGAAGAAGAACTTTTAGGACTACGACAAAGTCTAAGGAATAAAGTCTGGCGGTAATGCAACACTCGGATGTCAACCGCCATAAAACAACAACAACAACAACAACGGACTACGACAGAGTCTGAGGACTACGACAAGGTCTGAGGAGTGGAGTCTGGCGGTGGTGCAGCACTTGGATGCCAGCCGCCGTAGAGCAACAACAACAACAACAACTACGACAAAGTCTGAGGAATAAAGTCTGGCGGTAATGCAACACTTGGATGCCAACCGCCATAAAACAACAACAACAACAACAACAACAACCGGCTTTATTCCAAGGAGACTCTTCTTCATCTTCCTCTCCTTCTTTGACGTTCCGTGCTTCCACCGTACAGCTTTATTCTTTAGGCTTCATTCTATAGGCTTTAATATTTCCACTGAGGTCGCTGCTTGGTAGCCGTGCGTCTACGAGACTGGACGAGGACAGGAGACCACCCCCACCCCATCTCGTCACTCTGATCACTCTGACTCCCCAAAAGCAGACCCCCATCACTCCGACTCCCATTTAGCGCCTTTAGCCTGTTTTCTATATCTGCCCAATCAAGCTCCTTTGTTCCAAGGAATCTCCCTGCAGCTTTAGCAATGATCCTGATCCTTTCAGTTCTGCTTTGAGTCTGAGCAGCACAGTTTACAACATCCACCATAAAGACTACAAAATCCTCTCTATCCACAACCAGGGTATTCTCATTAATTCTGGAACCTGCACACTTGGGACCTCCACTCTTGAAACCTTCACACTTCTTGGGAGCCACGCTGGCCTTTCTAATTCTGCAGATGCTCATAATGCCCAAATTCATTTAAAATGGGAAAAAAGTACTAATACTTTTGAAAATTCTGTAAAAAGTACACGTTTTTCAAATGTCAAAAGTAATAACACACGTACTACTGCGAAAGCGATCGTAATGAGGTATAACATGTTGAAATCGGTTAAAGCGTTAAGGAGTTGAAACTGGCTAAATGGAAAATCATGGAAATATAATAATAAAAAATACGTGAAATACAAGAACATATAGTTCCTGCGTGACATCAATCAGACACTCAATAATATATAAAGTCACAAACACTGCTATTACTACTATAACTGACAGGATTACGCTGTAACAGTAGCACATTTACACATATAAACAGTGCACCAACATTAGCGTCACTTTAAGATGTACACGTGATGGAGGCATGCATCAATTAAGCAGCAAACAACTCTAAAACTCTAAACTAAATATACACATGCATTGCCAACTTTACTTACTTGTGTCACGCACACAATACTGAACTTGGGATGCAAACAAACTATTACATTCAACTATAAACTCTGATAAACTGCAATGGCAAACTCCGACTCCAAACTCTTTCCTCTCTCTCTCCTCACAGCAACTTACACCTTTCGGTGGTCTAGGCTCCGCCCCTTAAAGGGCCAGCATGACAGTCTCGCTCAATAGAGCCTTTTTAACAGGACCAAACCCCCTGTTTGAACATGAATGGAAAGTCCACAAAAGTACAAAAATGTGCGCACCTCTAAAAATCATTTGTAGGGGATTCTTACTAGTACAAGTACTGTAAGGTTATGAACGTCCTCCCACTTGTGAAAGAGGGCGGGGCATTCAAGGTTGATATTGGAAGATTTCATACATGTCACACTGCATAAGTGTGGGTATGTTTGTAATCATATTTGAAGAGTAATTTGGGGCACCAGCCATAGATTAGGAATTTAACAACTCTATAAACAAATATCTAAATTAATTAATTCATTAAAGATTAATTTGCTCGTTGATCTGAAGGCTTGTTAGAACGTAACCGTGACATTGACCCCTTTTCTGAAAATGAATGAACAATTTACCAAATATGGATTGTGAAGATTTACTGACCAAATAATTAAACAGATATATGAATGTGGAATATGCAAATGAGTCGATAACAGATGGAGACGCTAGACATGATTGTTCTAGATCTATCTAATAGTGTGTTAGAGTTCATTCTAAGATGATATTATCAGCCAAACTGTGAAGTGCATTTATACAAAAGGAACCAGAAGCTGTGAGGTGTATCGTCCAAGAGCCTGTGTGTCCGTGTCGCCTCCAGGGGTCACTCAGGGGTCACGCTGGAGCTCGGTCCACACGCTGGGCAGAGCATGGCTGCTCTGGAGCTCCAGGCTCTGAAGGTGTCAGGCCAAAGAAGCACTGGATCAGGTTCTGTGATCTGTGTTCTCCTTGGCTGTAGCACCCTCAAGGAATGAGCATGGGCACGAGGTATAGAAAACGGGGTTTAAGTTTGACAACTCTTGACAACCCGTGAGAACTGGGCATAAAAGAAAAATACAATAAATACAATTAAACACATTTACACTTTACATACATTCATCAAATTGCACAATAAAGTTACACAAACCTCGTGAGCTGACATCCACGAGGGGCTAATTACTTGGTTTGGGCCTTGATTTGACTTCTTTTATATTCTTAGTTGTTTTTTGATTGTTTTTCAGCTATTTATTTGGCAATTTTCTTTACTCGTGCTCAAGATCAGTGTAGCGTGGCAGCATCGAGCAGCAGTCTAAGTGGTCCGGGTGGAAACTTAATTTTACGTTATTTGGTTCCGCATTTAATTTCACCACTAGACGGTGGAAGAACAAAGGCTAAACAAGCACAAACACTTTTATAACAAATAGGAGGGACTGTTACATTGGCTCTGAAGCGTTCCTCAGATAAAAAGGGCCGTTGCACTGATTCACCGGTGAGGCTGGTCTGAAGAGGCTGTCGAGGACTTGAAAAGTTGCACAAAGGTCCTTAGCTTGAGTTTGCATGATGCAGTCTCAATCACGTCTAAAAACGGGCACAGAATTCTTATTTATGGGAGATAGAAGTTAGCTTCCGCAGGCGTGTCTCTGTCTTTGTTCCGTAGCTTAGCTTAGCATCGCTAGGCCAGAGATGAGCCCTCATCTCCCGAGCTCCTTACTCATGGACCTCCTCTGATGGAACTTCTGATTGAAATAAGTTTCTCTTCTCTCTCTCAAACCCCTGCGGGGGTTGGGTTTTTGATTCCATTGTTCAACCAATCAGCACGCACGCTGAGGCAGAGCATGATCAGAGAAAAAGATCGGAAATGATGCAGCCATTGTTCAGAATTAACATTAGGCCACATAGTTACAAAGTTACATTATTCACAAGACAAGTTATCAAACAGTTAAATGAACATGCAGAACACAATAACATTATGTACAGTAAATTCATCTTGTGGACAAAGTCTGTAACCAGATGATTGTTTACTAAAACCGCATAGTCTTTTTAGCATTTTAGCTTTTGTCTTGGGAGAGAAAATGACTCTCTGAGTTCATTTTATTCCAAAAGCAGTCATTCGATGGAAAACGTTCTTTCCAACGTTCCAAAGTGTCTCTGCTCCTGCAGTGACCATAAATCCCCACGTGGGGTTTGTACATGGTACCACCTTAGCCCGCATTCCTGTGACCATGGCAACATCCAGAAGTCAACTGCAGGTCGCTAAACATTCCTCTCAAAAATCCGGCGCAGCAGCACCTCTGAATGTACAAAAAAATGCATTGCGAGATAGGAAATGGCCAAAAACAAATCGGAATCATGAAATTTGGCGCAGATGGAGATGGTTTTTAAGTACTGATTTCTCACACAAGCGAGGGCTGCTCATTGCCAGTTGTTGCTATGTTTTGTATTGTTATTGTCCTTCACAGACGCACTTGTACCTCTCTTCATGGCGTCACATGTTAACATTTTCATTTCTTCATATCAGTGTGGAATTCCCCACCTCAGGGATGGAATTAGGACTCAATAAGAAGATATTAGAGGAATTACATTGGGGAGATTTTGCATAATTTGGTTTTAAGGTTAAATGGTGAGTCTCCTCCCCATTAATTCAAGCTGAACATTTTTATTTTTCAGGGCGCAGCTCCATCTCGAGAGGGCATTCATCTGTACTACCAGCAACAGCTGAAGAGGCGCTCCAAAGAGTCTGAACTGGACCATAGAGCCTACACTGAACTTGAGCCGCACCACAATGACCCAGAACCACACCACACTGAGATTCAGCACAACGACCAAGATCACATTGGACCAGACCAGATTGAACCAGACACCAAACTAGAACACTGTGTAAAGAAACCCACTGGAAAAGACCACACTGAAGCAAGCCATACTAAAACTGAGCATATCGAAGCAGACCACAATCAAATGGACCATACTGAACCGGACCACACTGAAAGGAACCTCACCGAAACAGACTACACTGAATCGGACCACACTGAACCCAGCCACTCTGAACCAAAACACACTGAAGAGGAACACATTCAACTAGACCATTCTGACCTACAACAGCCACACCCAGCCAGTCCAGAACACATTGAAATAGAACGCACTGAACCAGCCCACAATGAACCGGACCATACTGAACCATATCACACCGGACCAGACCACACTGAACCGGACCGAATTGATCCAGAACACAATGAACCATATCACACCGGACCAGACCACACTGAACCAAGCCACATTGAACCAGAACACACTGAACTGGACCATTCTGAAACATATGACGCCAGACCAGGCCACACTGAACCGGGCCACACTGAACCGGGCCACACTGAACCGGGCCACACTGAACCGGGCCACACTGAACCAGACCACACTGAACCAGGCCACACTGAACCGGGCCACACTGAACCAGACCACACTGAACCGGGCCACACTGAACCAGACCACACTGAACCGGGCCACACTGAACCGGGCCACACTGAACCAGACCACACTGAACCGGGCCACACTGAACCAGACCACACTGAACCGGGCCACACTGAACCAGACCACACTGAACCGGGCCACACTGAACCAGACCACACTGAACCGGGCCACACTGAACCGGGCCACACTGAACCAGACCACACTGAACCGGGCCACACTGAACCAGACCACACTAAACCGGGCCACACTGAACCAGACCACACTGAACCGGGCCACACTGAACCAGACCACACTGAACCAGACCACACTGAACCGGGCCACACTGAACCAGACCACACTGAAACGTACCATACTGAACCATATGACGCCAGACCAAACTACACTGAACCGGGCAACACTGAACTGGACCATACTGAACCAGACCACACTGAACCATATCCCACAGGACCAGACCATACTGAACCAGACCATACTGGACCATATCCCACAGGACCAGACCATACTGAACCAGACCACAATGAACTGGAGCAAATTGTAACAGACCAGTGTGAAACTGAGCAGGACAGGCCAGACCACACCGAGCTGGACCATGATGGGCAAAGCCTGGACGACATCGCACAGGAAAGGGTTCAGACCAAACACAGCCATAAAGATGATCCTGGTATGGAATTACCATTTTATATTTTTGCTAAATTGTTTACTCTATGGTTTATAAAATAAACCATAGAGTACACATTGGCCTTCCCTGGAGCTTGTTTGCGTGCTCCTGGTGTTGGCCTTTGTGGCTTTTGGCCCCACTGCTGGCTTTCATGTCCTGCATTTAAACACAGTTATCTACTTGTATCTACACAGACATCAGCAGTGAATTGTTCGGTGTGATGAGCTCAGCGGAAAGCAGAGAAGGCGCCCGGCGCCGGCCCAGGCTGCTGAAGATGAGGAGGGTTAGGTCTTCATCTTCATCAGGGGGAGAGGACGAGCTCCCACACAGGTCTGATGTCTTTGGGAATAAGGTGGTGGTGATTTAGACCACTTCTGGTTCGTTCTGGCTTTAGTGCCATGATATCTTTATATCAGAAATTCATTGTTTTATGTCCCCTCCTCAGCTGGATTTATCTGCCTCCATCATACAGCCTGGCTCTGGGTCTGGACCAGGACCCTGAGCTCCTCCAGAGGGGCCTCAACGCACTGGAGCATCTCCAAGCAGAGCCTGTGGAGTCCCCTCTATCACTCTGTCGCACCCAGGAGCTGACGGCCAGTGAGCTGCTCCAAAACAGGTCTGTAAACCAATGAGAAACATGTTCACACTTATTCAGATCGATGTGCTGTAATAGGACCTTGTACCTCCAGGACGTTCTATGATGAAGAACTGGAGGCTTCAGATCACTTCTTCATTAGGCAGCCTCAGCTGCTGCAGCTCGGCTACACTCTCTACAACATCCTGGCAGCAAGGTACATCTTGTACTGTGTAGGAGATTCTTACTAGTACAAGTACTGTAATGTTATTCATGTCCTCCAACTTATGAGAGGAAAGAATTGGATCAAGATTTCATGTTATAGTTATTAGAGTTTATTAGAGTTATGTGGGGCACCATCCTGTATTAGGCATTTAACAATTCTATAATCAAATATACAAAATTATATAGAAAAAAAGTGTGCTTGTTAATTTGAAGGTTTGTGAGAACGTAACCATGACATTGACATCCTTTTCTGGAAATGACACTTTATCAAATGTGGTTTATAAATATTTACTGAACAAATAGATGGATAAATATGAACATGGCATATGCAAACTAGTCAATAACAGATGGAGACTCTAGATAGGATTGTACTTGATCTAGCTCGTTGTGTGTTAGAGAGCTAATGTTGATTCTAAAATGATCTTATCAGCCAGATTGTGAAATACATGCGTTTTTCATTCGACCAGAAGCAGGAGCTGTGATCCTAGGAGATGGGCCTGAGTGAGTCCGAGAGCCTGTGTGTCTGTGTCACCCCCAGGGTTCACTTAGGGGTCACGCTGGTAGAGACTGCGGCATTTTGGTCCACACGCTGGGCAGGGTACAAACTAGACAGTGTCAGGCTGAAGAAGCACTGGATCAGGTTCATTGACCTGAGGCGATAAAAAGAGCTGTTGCACTGATTCACCAATGAGGCTGGTCTGAAGAGACAGTCCTGGATCCAAGTTTTGTTTTGGACTTGAAAAGTAGCAAAAGGGTTGTTTGCTTGAGTTTGCATGTTGCAGTTTAAATCACGTAAAAAAAAAAAAAAAAAAACAGGTACAGAAGTCTTATTTGTCGGAGGGAAAAGTTTGCTTCTGCGGGTGTCTTCCCAGCCTTCCTCCTGCCCAGACACTTCACCCAACTCCTCCGGGGGGATCCCGAGTCGTTCCCAGGCCAGCCGAGAGACAGAGTCCCTCCAGCGTGTCCTGGGTCTTCCATGGGGCCTCTTCCCGGGGGGACATGCCTGAAACACCATCTCGGACTTCCCCATCTCCACTGTAGACTCCCTCCGCTTTCTCGGCACCACCATCACCCCGGACTTCAAGTGGGGGCTCACCATCAACTCCCTCACCGGGAAGGCCCAGCAGAGGATGTACTTCCTGCGGAATCTGAAGAAAGCAAAGCTGCCAGCGGAGATGATGGTGCAGTTCTACACGGCCATCATCGAGTCCATCCTCACCTCCTCCATCACCGTGTGGTACACTGGAGCCACAGCCAGGGACAAACAGAGACTACAGAGACTACTCTGGGATGTGCAAGTTGGATCACAGCCAACCCTTTTCACTCTGGACACAGACTATTTGAGCCACTCCTCTCAGGCAGGAGGCTACGGTCCATTCGGACCAGAACCTCCCGTTATAGGAACAGTTTCTTTCCCTCTGCCGTTGGACTCATGAACATGTCCTAAGCACTTTGCACTCACTGCACTGTTCACTTTTTATTGCACTACATATTTTATTTATTTTCATATCATGTCTATTTTTAACTTTACTTACCTATTTTTAATATCTGGTAGCTATTCATTGTCCATTGTTTTTGTATTCATTGTTTAATGTTTGTGTTGCACCGAATCACCAGGACAAGTTCCTATGTTTGTGAACACTGTTAATTGACAAATGGCAATAAACATTATTCTGATTCTGAGAACAACGGAGTCCCCGGTCGGTGTACTGTCCAGTACTCCTCCCAAGGACTCCAAGAAGGCCGGGTACTCTGCACTACAGTTAGGTCCGTAGGCCGACACAACAGTGAGAGACCTGTCCCCCACCTGAAGGCGAAGGGACGCGACCCTCTCGTCCACCAGGGTGAACTCCAACACATGGCGGCTAAGCAAGCCCACACCAGCCCACCGCCTCTCCCCGCGGGCAACACCAGAGAAGTGGAGCGTCCAGCCCCTCTCGAGGAGATGGTTCCAGAGTCCTAACTGTGCGTGGAGGTGAGGCCGACTATATCTAGTCGATACCGCTCAACCTCCCGCACAAGCTCAGGCTCTTTCCCCCCCAGCGAGGTGACATTCCATGTCCCCAGAGTTAGTCTCTGCGTCCGGAGATCTGGTCGTCGAGGCCACTGCCGTCGACTGCCGCCCGGATCACACTGCACCCGCCTGGATCCTCCTGCGGGTGGTGGGTCCACGGGAGGACGGCCCCACTTTGCTCGTTCGGGCTGTGCCCGGCGGGCCCCGTTGGGAAAGACCCAGCCACCAGGCACTCGCCGTCAAGCATCCACCCCAGGCCTGGCTGGAGGTTGGGGCCCTGGTAACGCCAATCAGGGCGACGTAACTGGCCTTGATTTTGTGCTCGTCGTAAGGGGCTTCTGAACCGCTCTTTGTCTGGAAAATCGTTTTATTTATCTATTTTATTTTATTTATTTGTTTTGTCAGGCTTAAGCTCTGACTTGTTTTGGGTACTGTGAAGGTGCTGTGATCGTACCCTAATGGTGCTGTGGTGGTTCTGTGACTACTCTGGTAGTGCTGTGATGGTGCTGTGATGATGGTGCTCTGATAATGCTGTGACAGTGCGCTGATGGTGCTGTGATGGGTCTCTGATGGTGCTGTGATGATGGTTCTCTGACGGTGTTTTGATTGTGGTCTGATGGTGTTGTGATGGTGCTCTGTTGGGGCTGTGATAGTGCTGCGATGATGGTGCTTTGACTGCTCTGATGGTGCTCTGTTGCTGCTGTGATGATGGTGTTCTGATAGTGTTGTGATGGTGCTCTGACGGACCATGCTGTGCTGGTGCCATAATGATGCTGTGATAGTACTGCGATGGTGCTGTGATGGTGGTGCTCTGACAGTGTTGTGGTTGTGCTTTGATGGTGCTGTGATGAAGGTTCTCTGACGGTATTTTGATTGTGGTCTGATGGTGTTTTGATGGTGCTCTGTTGGGGCTGTTATAGTGCTATGATGATGGTGCTCTGATAATGCTGTGACAGTGCTCTGATGGTGCTGTGATGGGTCTCTGATGGTGTGATGAGGGTGGAGAGGCTGCTTCTTGCTTCCAAACACTTTCCTTGCTTGCTCCAGCTGCTTCCTTATATATTTAGATTTTAAATCAGTGTTAGTCTTCCATTCATTTTTAATTATGACTTAAGTAAACCAAGAATTTTAAGAAAATGTTTCCAAATTTAAGAACACATCTGACGAGCCAGCGACAGGGAAACAAACTCTTGTGAACTCTGTCGGAAATATCAACAAGAAATTCATGAGCTACAAGCACGGATATTCGCTTTAGAATCTTAAAAAAGACTCCACAATACAATTCCAGTTAGGGCTGGGTATTGCCAAGATCCTCGCAATACGATACGTATCCCGATACTTGTATATTCCGATACAATTCCCTCATTACGATACATATCCCGATACATTTTTGAAAAAAGGGTCTTAAAAATGTACCAAATGGGTCATGTTTTTACTCTGGATAAGAAAATGTATGAAATTTCATGTTTATCCACAAAACACTTATTTATAAATCCATTCTGCTCCAATAACTTCATAAATCCAACCAACTGATTCAAATAGAAATATATGGAACACATTCTAGTAAAGTAGTGCATGGCCTGGTCTGAACATGCTGCAGCAGCATCTTCTGCACGGATCAGTTTCTGATCAGGTCCACAGCTCCTTCTCACCTCGACCCAGAGGAGCTTCTGATCAGGTCCACAGCTCCTTCTCACCTCGACCCAGAGGAGCTTCTGATCAGGTCCACAGCTCCTTCTCACCTCGGCCCAGAGAAGCTTCTGATCAGGTCCACAGCTCCTTCTCACCTCAAGAGGAGCTTCTGATCAGGTCCACAGCTCCTTCTCTCCTCGACCAGAGGAGCTTCTGATCAGGTCCACAGCTCCTTCTCTCCTCGGCCCAGAGGAGCTTCTGATCAGATCCACAGCTCCTTCTCACCTCAACCAGAGGAGCTTCTGATCAGGTCCACAGCTCCTTCTCACCTCGACCCAGAGGAGCTTCTGATCAGGTCCACAGCTCCTTCTCACCTCGGCCGAGAGGAGCTTCTGATCAGGTCCACAGCTCCTTCTCACCTCGGCCCAGAGAAGCTTCTGATCAGGTCCACAGCTCCTTCTCACCTCGACCCAGAGGAGCTTCTGATCAGGTCCACAGCTCCTTCTCACCTCAAGAGGAGCTTCTGATCAGGTCCACAGCTCCTTCTCTCCTCGACCAGAGGAGCTTCTGATCAGGTCCACAGCTCCTTCTCTCCTCGGCCCCGAGGAGCTTCTGATCAGGTCCACAGCTCCTTCTCACCTCAACCAGAGGAGCTTCTGATCAGGTCCACAGCTCCTTCTCACCTCGGCCCAGAGGAGCGTAGCACAAACAGCATATTAAAAGTACTATTCCACCTCGTTTAAAGCCTACGTGCCACAAAAATGAAAATAAATAAATATTTTTTTAATTTAAAAAAAATAAATAAAATAATACTGAGTACGCGTATCGATACGGAGTCCGTGACGATATATCGTCGTATCGATATTTTGAACACAGCCCTAATTCCAGTGTCATCCAGTGAGAAGAAATCGTAGTGCCCACTTCCAAAGACTCACTAACGCACGCCTTCACTCACGCACGCCCCATGCATACTAATTAGTAGTAGGAAAATGGAACATTACCGTTGTAAACGGGCGAAGCCCGCGCAAAAGTGCGCACTAAACGAGCACTTTACATTGGGATGACAATGTATAATACCATATAAAGTGCTCGTTTGCGCTAAGTAGCTCACGAATACGTTCCCCATCTCTTGCATGTTCCGTGCATATAAGCATGTAATGTCTTCTTCTTCTTCTTCTTCTCGGGACCAACCCCCCTATTTTTCACCCAGTGAACATTGACGAAAAGTCACAAAAATTTGCAGACCTCTAAAAATCGTGCCTCTCTACATTCTGGCTATTTCCCTTTTCTAAAATAAAAAAAATTGGCGCGTCAGCGCCCCCAAATGTACCAAAAATGTATCGAGAGATAGGAAATGACCCAAAAAAAATCTGATCGTAGAATCATGAAATTTGGCGCAGAGGTAGATGGTGACAAGAGAAGTAAAAAATATTATTACGGCAACGCCGTCCACCCAACCAAATGTCGGCCATATTGGTTCAAAAATGGCTAAGCATGACTCGGGAGTTTTTCCAAATGTCGTACTTTAACGAACTCCTCCCAGGGCGTTGGCCCTAAAAAGCTGAAATTTGGTGAAAATGGTACTGAGGAGTGGGACATCAAAAGTTATTCAAATTACATTGACCCTCTCACGGTCTCTGAGCGGCGAAGCCGCAAACTTTAGACAGGTGACAGGTATCTAGGTATCAAGCTAGAATTTCAGAAATCTCCCAAATTTAACATTTCTGCCGTTTGCGCAGACAAAGTCCGAATTGCGTCAAATTAGAATCAGTTGTTAAACTCTTTGCCCTAAACCTACTTGAAGTGAAATTAATTAATTTGGCGCCACAGCGCCCCCTACAGATTTTATATGGAGGTTAAATATTTAGTTTTGAGAAATTATCTGAAATTTGACACAAAACTCAATTTTAGCCCCATCAAAAAAGTCAAAGACCCATGTCATAATTGTTATGGCGTTGCCGTAGCGATGACCGAAACCTCCCATGTTATTCCAATGGGGAAATCGCCAGAACATGTTTACACTTTATACTTTCACCAACTCCTCCCAGGGCGTTAGCTCTATCAACGTGAAATTTGGTGAGACTCATCTTCAGGGGCGGACCATCAAAAGTTATCCACATTTTTATTTAAAGAGTCACGGTGTCTTGCCGCACATTTTGCCAAGAATTCAACATAAAATTGCCTTTTGATGGTAAAACAAAGGAGAGAAGATATGACAGCGTCACAGATTCAGCAGTAGGCGTAATAAAAGGACAATTGGGGCGCGTTAGTGCCCCCTCCTCTTGCGGCGTGGCGGCGGCGTGGCTAGGGCCGATCATTGCCGCTTGCGGCTATATTTTTATTTCTTCTTATAATCTTGATTTTATGTTTTTAACTAAATCATGACTTGTCAAAATAGTTACGAGTCCCGAATCCGACCTCATTTCCATACATTTTTGAAAAAGCTCCAGGGAGCCACTAGAGGGGCGCTAAAGAGCCGCATGCAGCCTCGGAGCAGCAGAAATGGAGCAAGACAAAGCTCCAGGTTCAAAAGAGAGTTACAGAGGAGTTGTTCATGTACAACTTAATTTTATGTAGAACAAGGGAATTTTTCTGAAATAATTGGAAGCTGCAGTAACAACTGTTTGCCACAGTAAACAGATCAACAAACCCTCCAGCTCAGCTGTCATTAGAACTTCCACGTCCTAAACTGTTCTGTGATTTCTGTATTTTAATTATTTTTTTCCTGTTGTGTGAAACATTTTGAATTGCCTTGTGTAAGAATTGAGCTCTACAAATAAATATCTAATGGCCTCTAATGGGGCTCTGGTGGTGTTGTGATGGTGTTGTTATGGTGTTGGTATGGTGCGCTGATGGTGTTTTGATGGCGCTCTGAAGTTGTTGTGATGGTGCTCTGAAGTATCTGTGATGGTGTTGTGACTGGGCTGTGACAATGCTCTGATGGTGTTGTTATGGTGGTTTGATGGTGTTTTGACAGTGCGCTGATGGTGTTGTGATGGTGCTCTGATGGTATTGTGACAGCGCTCTGATGGTGTTGTGATGGTGCTCTGAAGTATCTGTGATGGTGTTGTGACTGGGCTGTGACAATGCTCTGATGGTGTTGTTATGGTGGTTTGATGGTGTTTTGACAGTGCGCTGATGGTGTTGTGATGGTGCTCTGATGGTATTGTGACAGCGCTCTGATGGTGTTGTTATGGTGCTCTGATGGTATTGTGACAGCGCTCTGAAGGTTCTCTGATGTTGTTGTGATGGTGCTCTGAAGTATCTGTGTTGGTGTTGTGACTGGGCTGTGATGGTGCTCTGAGGGCGCTCTGATGCTCTTCTTCCTGCACAGGTCTGAGGCTGTGTGCTTCCTGGTCATGGTGGTGAACCACATGGTGTCGGCCTCCTGCCTGACACTGGTGCTTCCTGTGCTTGTCTTCCTCTGGGCATCGCTCTCTGTGCCTAGGCCCAGTAAGACCTTCTGGATGACAGCCATCATCTACACTGAGGTGCCCTCTCCCTCCGCACATGTGCTTCATAATTTTCTGTAGCTCAAGTCAAAGCCTTGCAGTGTAAATTTTAAACCAAAATAGACTTAAATAATAGCATGTTTTTTTGTGTGTGTTTTGATGTTTACTGCGAGCTTACATGTGTTAGAGGACGCTCTTCCTGCTTGTTTCCATGGAAATATATTTAACAGCATGGCATGAAATGTGTCCATCTCCATGAGGAATATTCTTAAGTATGGTTTTATGTATGCAGGCAACTTACCACCCCCAGAAATGTACGCAGGGTCACTTAGTTAGAATGTAATTGTATTCTGTTTTTACCAAGGGTTTAGTTGACCTTTTATTTTTTTTATTTTTTTTATATATATTTTTTTTTGGTCGGCTGCATGTCTGTCATGAAAAATAATTAACCATTGGGGTTTAATAAAAGCCATTGTGATTGTGTTGAACACAGTATGTTCTTTATAGGTTACCATCGTCATCAAGTACTTCTTCCAGTTTGGATTCTTTCCATTCAATCAGAAGCTGGAAGTGGACCGCTCCAAGCCCTTTCATCCTCCCAACATCCTGGGAGTAGAGAAGAAGGAGGGCTATGTCATCTACGACCTGTTGCAGCTGCTGTCTTTGTTCTACCACAGAGCCATACTAAAGGTACTGAGCACACCACTTAATAACCTGACAGGTGAGCTTACTACAAAAACACACACACAAAATCATTTTCCACAAAACTTTGCTCAGTGCCAATCCCATGTTGGCCCTGTCAGTCTCTGCACTGTCAGCAGTGTAGTCCTTCTAAAGACCTGAACCTTGCTGTCCGACTGTATGTTGGTTGCGGCATTAGTCCATCCATCCATCCATTTTCTGCCGCTTTATCCGGGGCCGGGTCGCGAGGGCAGCAGTCTGAGCAGGGACTCCCAGACTTCCTTCTCCCCAGACACTTCCTCCAACTCCTCCGGCGGGATCCCGAGGCGTTCCCAGGCCAGCCGAGAGACATAGTCTCTCCAGCGTGTCCTGAGTCTTCCCGGTGGGACATGCCTGAAACACCTCCCGAGGGAGGCGCCCAGGAGGCTCCGGAACAGATGCCCGAGCCACCCCAGCTGGCTCCTCTCGACGTGGAGAAGCAGCGGCTCTACTCCGAGCTCCCCCCATGTGGCCGAGCTCCTCGCCTTATCTCTAAGGGAGCGCCCAGCCACACGGCGGAGGAAACTCATTTCGACCGCTTGTATCCGCGATCTTGTCCTTTCGGTCACTACCCAAAGCTCATGACCATAAGTGAGGTCAGGAACGTAGACTGACCGGCAGCATTAGTACCTAGTATTAACAGTTGTGATAATACTACATGGCTTGAATTACCACACTGAAAACCACTGGAAACCACTGTTACAATTTATGCCAACAAATATCCTGCTAGGCCTTCTTCAGGGAATACATTTTATTACAAGAACCTTATGGTGTGCAAAATAGACAAACCAATCAAAATGTAAACCAAGTGGTGAAAAATATATAATAAATACAATATTGTTTATTTTTGTTGACCTTGATAGTGCCATGGGCTATGGGACCAGACTGACCTTGAACCAGACAGTCACAGCAGCCAGCTCAGCTCCACCCGCACCTCCTGTTCAGAGCCAGCAGCTACACCTCCACATCCAGCAGGCGGGATGATGGAAGAACCAGGCTCCGGCCCACAGTCACCAGCAGGTGAGTGTCCTCTTTCTCAGCCTGGGCCATTTGCTCTGGGATCTGCTTCTCTCAGCATCAGAGTTGGGATAAGGTTTTTCCAAACTGGGGGTAAGAATTATAACTTGAGAAAAGATTCATGACTTGTTATTCAGTTATGTTGTGCTTCCTTAGACCTGTGGTGACAAATGGTGACTGTGCGACTATAGAAAATAATATAATAGTCATCTGTTTTGTCTAAGTGACGATTCATTTTCTGTTCTCTTCTATTCTCTCTCTCTTGAAGAAAGTGGCGGCTCCATTGTCAAGCCAGAAAGAAAAGTGTACATGTTTCTGACAAAACTGAGAGACATGTCCCTGAAAGCCCAGCACCACTCTGTCAGCAGGTACGTCTGAAGCTGGTACGTCTGAAGCAGGTGGGGCTGAAGCAGGTGGGGCTGAAGCAGGTACGTCTGAAGCAAGTGGGGCTGAAGCAGGTGGAGCTGAAGCAGGTGGAGCTGAAGCAGGTGAGGTTGAAGCAGATGGGGCTGAAGCAGGTGGAGCTGAAGCAGGTGGGGCTGAAGCAGATGGGGCTGAAGCAAGTGGGATTGAAGCAGGTGGAGCTGAAGCAGGTGGGGCTGAAGCAGGTGGGGCTGAAGCAGGTACGTCTGAAGCAGGTGGGGCTGAAGCAGGTGGAGCTGAAGCAGGTGGAGCTGAAGCAGGTGGGGCTGATGCAGGTGGGATTGAAGCAGGTGAGTCTGAAGCTGGTACATCTGAAGCAGGTGGGGCTGAAGCAAGTACGTCTGAAGCTGGTACGTCTGAAGCAGGTGGGGCTGAAGCAGGTGGGGCTGAAGCAGGTGGAGCTGAAGCAGGTGGGGCTGAAGCAGGAGGAGATGAAGCAGGTGGAGCTGAAGCAGGTGGGGCTGAAGCAGATGGGGCTGAAGCAGGTGGAGCTGAAGCAGATGGGGCTGAAGCAGGTGGAGCTAAAGGAGGTGGGGCCGAAGCATGTAAATCTGAAGCAGGTAAATCTGAAGCAGGTGGGACTGAAGCAGGTGGGACTGAAGAAGGTGGGGCTGAAACAGGTGGGGCAGAAGCAGGTGAAGCTGAAGCAAGTGGGATTGAGGCAGGTAAGTCTGAAGCAGGTGGGATTGAAGCAGGAGGAGCTGAAGCAGGTGGAGCTGAAGCAGGTGGGGATAAAGCTGTTGGAACTAAAGTACTTGGGGCTGAAGCAGGTGGGGATGAAGCAGGTGAGGCTGAAGCAGGTGGAGATGAAGCAGGTGGGACTGAAGCTGGTGGGACTGAAGCGGGTGGGGCTGAAGCAGGTGGGGATAAAGCTGTTGGAACTAAAGTACTTGGGGCTGAAGCAGGTGGGGATGAAGCAGGTGAGGCTGAAGCAGGTGGGGCTGGAACTGGTGGGACTGAAGCTGGTGGGACTGAAGCAGGTGCGGCTGAAGCAGGTGGGATTGAAGCAGGTGGGTCTGAAGCAGGTGGGGCTGCAGAAGGTGGAGCTGAAGCAGGTGGGGATAAAGCTGTTGGAACTAAAGTACTTGGGGCTGAAGCAGGTGGGGATGAAACTGGTGGGACTCAAGCTGGTGGGACGGAAGCAGGTGCGGCTGAAGCAGGTGGGGCTGAAGCATGTGGGGATGAAGCAGGTGAGGCTGAAGAAGGTGGGGCTTAAACTGGTGGGACTGAAGCAGGTGGGGCTGAAGCAGGTGAGGCTGAAGCAGGTCGGGCTGAAGCTGGTGGGACTGAAGAAGGTGCGGCTGAAGCAAGTAGGATTGAAGCAGGTGGGGCTGAAGCAGGTAAGTCTGAAGCAGGTGGGGCTTAAGCAGGTAAGTCTGAAGCAGGTAGGATTGAAGCAGGTGGGGCTGAAGCAGGTGAGGCTGAAGAAGGTGAGGCTGAAGCTGGTTGAACTAAAGTACTTGAGGCGGAAGCAGGTGGGGCTGAAGCATGTGGGGATGAAGCAGGTGAGGCTGAAGAAGGTGGGCTGAAACTGGTGGGACTGAAGCAGGTGGGGCTGAAGCAGGTGAGGCTGAAGCAGGTCGGGCTGAAGCTGGTGGGATTGAAGCAGGTGGGGCTGAAGCAGGTAAGTCTGAAGCAGGTGGGATTTAAGCAAGTGGGGTTGAAGCAGGTGGGGCTGAAGCAGGAGGAGCTGAAGCAGGTGGGGCTGAAGCAGGTGGGGCTGAAGCTGGTGAGGCTGAAGCAGGTGGAACTAAAGTACTTGAGGCTGAAGCAGGTGGGGCTGAAGCAGGTGGGGATGAAGCAGGTGGGATTGAAGCAGGTGGGATTGAAGCAGGTGGGACTGAAGCAGGTGGGGGCTGAAGCAGGTGGGACTGAAGTAGGTGGGGCTGAAGCAGGTGGGACTGAAGCAGGTGGGACTGAAGCAGTTGGGGCTGAAGCAGGTGCGGCTGAAGCAAGTGGGACTGAAGCAGGTGGGGCTGAAGCAGGTGGGGGCTGAAGCAGGTGGGACTGAAGCAGGTGGGGATGAATCAGGGGGGATTGAAGCAGGTGGGACTGAAGCAGGTGGGACTGAAGCAGGTGGGGCTGAAGCAGGTGGGGGCTGAAGCAAGTGGGACTGAAGAAGGTGGGGCTGAAGCAGGTGGGGGCTGAAGCAGGTGGGACTGAAGCAGGTGGGAATGAAGCAGGTGGGGCTGAAGCAGGTGGGGCTGAAGCAGGTGGGACTGAAGCAGGTGGGGGCTGAAGCAGGTGGGGCTGAAGCAGGTGGGACTGAAGCAGGTGGGACTGAAGCAGGTGGGGCTGAAGCAGGTGGGACTGAAGCAGATGGTACTGAAGCAGGTGGGGGCTGAAGCAGGTGGGGCTGAAGCAGGTGGGACTGAAGCAGGTGGGACTGAAGCAGGTGGGGGCTGAAGCAGGTGGGACTGAAGCAGGTGGGGCTGAAGCAGGTGGGACTGAAGCAGGTGGGGCTGAAGCAGGTGGGGCTGAAGCAGGTGGGACTGAAGCAGGTCGGGGCTGAAGCAGGTGGGTCTGAAGCAGGTGGGACTGAAGCAGGTGGGACTGAAGCAGGTGGGACTGAAGCAGGTGGGGGCTGAAGCAGGTGGGGCTGAAGCAGGTGGGGCTGAAGCAGGTGGGGCTGAAGCAGGTGGGGGCTGAAGCAGGTGGGACTGAAGAAGGTGGGGCTGAAGCAGGTGGGGGCTGAAGCAGGTGGGACTGAAGCAGGTGGGACTGAAGCAGGTGGGGCTGAAGCAGGTGGGGCTGAAGCAGATGGGACTGAAGCAGGTGGGGCTGAAGCAGGTGGGGGCTGAAGCAGTTGGGACTGAAGCAGGTGGGACTGAAGCAAGTGGAACTGAAGCAGGTGGGACTGAAGCAGGTGGGGCTGAAGCAGGTGGGACTGAAGCAGTAGGGGGCTGAAGCAGGTGGGGCTGAAGCAGGTGGGGCTGAAGCAGGTGGGACTGAAGCAGGTGGGACTGAAGCAGGTGGGGGCTGAAGCAGGTGGGTCTGAAGCAGGTGGGACTGAAGCAGGTGGGACTGAAGCAGGTGCGGCTGAAGCAGGTGGGATTGAAGCAGGTGGGTCTGAAGCAGGTGGGGCTGCAGAAGGTGGAGCTGAAGCAGGTGGGGATAAAGCTGTTGGAACTAAAGTACTTGGGGCTGAAGCAGGTGGGGATGAAGCAGGTGAGGCTGAAACTGGTGGGACTCAAGCTGGTGGGACGGAAGCAGGTGCGGCTGAAGCAGGTGGGGCTGAAGCATGTGGGGATGAAGCAGGTGAGGCTGAAGAAGGTGGGGCTTATACTGGTGGGACTGAAGCAGGTGGGGCTGAAGCAGGTGAGGCTGAAGCAGGTCGGGCTGAAGCTGGTGGGACTGAAGAAGGTGCGGCTGAAGCAAGTAGGATTGAAGCAGGTGGGGCTGAAGCAGGTAAGTCTGAAGCAGGTGGGGCTTAAGCAGGTAAGTCTGAAGCAGGTAGGATTGAAGCAGGTGGGGCTGAAGCAGGTGAGGCTGAAGAAGGTGAGGCTGAAGCTGGTTGAACTAAAGTACTTGAGGCGGAAGCAGGTGGGGCTGAAGCATATGGGGATGAAGCAGGTGAGGCTGAAGAAGGTGGGCTGAAACTGGTGGGACTGAAGCAGGTGGGGCTGAAGCAGGTGAGGCTGAAGCAGGTCGGGCTGAAGCTGGTGGGATTGAAGTAGGTGGGGCTGAAGCAGGTAAGTCTGAAGCAGGTGGGATTTAAGCAAGTGGGGTTGAAGCAGGTGGGGCTGAAGCAGGAGGAGCTGAAGCAGGTGGGGCTGAAGCAGGTGGGGCTGAAGCTGGTGAGGCTGAAGCAGGTGGAACTAAAGTACTTGAGGCTGAAGCAGGTGGGGCTGAAGCAGGTGGGGATGAAGCAGGTGGGATTGAAGCATGTGGGATTGAAGCAGGTGGGACTGAAGCAGGTGGGGGCTGAAGCAGGTGGGACTGAAGCAGGTGGGACTGAAGCAGTTGGGGCTGAAGCAGGTGCGGCTGAAGCAAGTGGGTCTGAAGCAGGTGGGGCTGAAGCAGGTGGGACTGAAGCAGGTGGGGCTGAAGCAGGTGGGGGCTGAAGCAGGTGGGACTGAAGCAGGTGGGGATGAAGCAGGGGGGATTGAAGCAGGTGGGACTGAAGCAGGTGGGACTGAAGCAGGTGGGGCTGAAGCAGGTGGGGGCTGAAGCAAGTGGGACTGAAGAAGGTGGGGCTGAAGCAGGTGGGGGCTGAAGCAGGTGGGACTGAAGCAGGTGGGACTGAAGCAGGTGGGGCTGAAGCAGGTGGGGCTGAAGCAGGTGGGACTGAAGCAGGTGGGGGCTGAAGCAGGTGGGGCTGAAGCAGGTGGGACTGAAGCAGGTGGGACTAAAGCAGGTGGGGCTGAAGTAGGTGGGACTGAAGCAGGTGGTACTGAAGCAGGTGGGGGCTGAAGCAGGTGGGGCTGAAGCAGGTGGGACTGAAGCAGGTGGGACTGAAGCAGGTGGGGGCTGAAGCAGGTGGGACTGAAGCAGGTGGGGCTGAAGCAGGTGGGACTGAAGCAGGTGGGTCTGAAGCAGGTGGGACTGAAACAGGTGGGACTGAAGCAGGTGGGGCTGAAGCAGGTGGGACTGAAGCAGGTGGGGGCTGAAGCAGGTGGGGCTGAAGCAGGTGGGGCTGAAGCAGGTGGGGCTGAAGCAGGTGGGACTGAAGCAGGTGGGGCTGAAGCAGGTGGGGCTGAAGCAGGTGGGGGCTGAAGCAGGTGGGGCTGAAGCAGGTGGGGCTGAAGCAGGTGGGACTGAAGAAGGTGGGGCTGAAGCTGGTGGGACTGAAGCAGGTGGGACTGAAGCAGGTGGGGCTGAAGCAGGTGGGGCTGAAGCAGGTGGGACTGAAGCAGGTGGGGCTGAAGCAGGTGGGACTGAAGCAGGTGGGGGCTGAAGCAGTTGGGACTGAAGCAGGTGGTACTGAAGCAGGTGGGACTGAAGCAGGTGGGACTGAAGCAGGTGGGGCTGAAGCAGGTGGGACTGAAGCAGGTGGGGGCTGAAGCAGGTGGGGCTGAAGCAGGTGGGACTGAAGCAGGTGGGGCTGAAGCAGGTGGGGCTGAAGCAGGTGGGACTGAAGCAGGTGCGGCTGAAGCAGGTGGGATTGAAGCAGGTGGGTCTGAAGCAGGTGGGGCTGCAGAAGGTGGAGCTGAAGCAGGTGGGGGCTGAAGCAGGTGGGACTGAAGCAGGTGGGGCTGAAGCAGGTGGGACTGAAGCAGGTGGGACTGAAGCAGTTGGGGCTGAAGCAGGTGCGGCTGAAGCAAGTGGGTCTGAAGCAGGTGGGGCTGAAGCAGGTGGGACTGAAGCAGGTGGGGCTGAAGCAGGTGGGGGCTGAAGCAGGTGGGGCTTAAGCAGGTGGGGCTTAAGCAGGTAAGTCTGAAGCAGGTGGGGCTTAAGCAGGTAAGTCTGAAGCAGGTAGGATTGAAGCAGGTGGGGCTGAAGCAGGTGAGGCTGAAGAAGGTGAGGCTGAAGCTGGTTGAACTAAAGTACTTGAGGCGGAAGCAGGTGGGGCTGAATCATGTGGGGATGAAGCAGGTGAGGCTGAAGAAGGTGGGCTGAAACTGGTGGGACTGAAGCAGGTGGGGCTGAAGCAGGTGAGGCTGAAGCAGGTCGGGCTGAAGCTGGTGGGATTGAAGCAGGTGGGGCTGAAGCAGGTAAGTCTGAAGCAGGTGGGATTTAAGCAAGTGGGGTTGAAGCAGGTGGGGCTGAAGCAGGAGGAGCTGAAGCAGGTGGGGCTGAAGCAGGTGGGGCTGAAGCTGGTGAGGCTGAAGCAGGTGGAACTAAAGTACTTGAGGCTGAAGCAGGTGGGGCTGAAGCAGGTGGGGATGAAGCAGGTGGGATTGAAGCAGGTGGGATTGAAGCAGGTGGGACTGAAGCAGGTGGGGCTGAAGCAGGTGGGACTGAAGCAGGTGGGACTGAAGCAGTTGGGGCTGAAGCAGGTGCGGCTGAAGCAAGTGGGTCTGAAGCAGGTGGGGCTGAAGCAGGTGGGGCTGAAGCAGATGGGGCTGAAGCAGGTGGGACTGAAGCAGGTGGGGGCTGAAGCAGGTGGGGCTGAAGCAGGTGGGGCTGAAGCAGATGGGGCTGAAGCAGGTGGGACTGAAGCAGGTGGGACTGAAGCAGGTGGGGGCTGAAGCAGGTGGGGCTGAAGCAGGTGGGACTGAAGCAGGTGGGGCTGAAGCAGATGGGGCTGAAGCAGGTGGGGCTGAAGCAGATGGGGCTGAAGCAGGTGGGACTGAAGCAGGTGGGACTGAAGCAGGTGGGGGCTGAAGCAGGTGGGGCTGAAGCAGGTGGGACTGAAGCAGGTGGGACTGAAGCAGGTGGGGGCTGAAGCAGGTGGGACTGAAGCAGGTGGGGGCTGAAGCAGGTGGGGCTGAAGCAGGTGGGGCTGAAGCAGGTGGGGCTGAAGCTGGTGGGGCTGAAGCTGGTGGGGCTGAAGCAGGTGGGGCTGAAGCTGGTGGGGCTGAAGCAGGTCGGGGCTGAAGCAGGTGGAGCTGGTTCCGTTGTATAAATGCACTTCACAGTTTGGCTGATAATATCATCTTAGAATGAACTCTAACACACTATTAGATAGATCTAGAACAATCATGTCTAGCGTCTCCATCTGTTATCGACTCATTTGCATATTCCACATTCATATATCTGTTTAATTATTTGGTCAGTAAATCTTCACAATCCATATTTGGTAAATTGTTCATTCATTTTCAGAAAAGGGGTCAATGTCACGGTTACGTTCTAACAAGCCTTCAGATCAACGAGCAAATTAATCTTTAATGAATTAATTAATTTATATATTTGATTATAGAGTTGTTAAATGCCGAATCTGTCTTTAATCGACATCAACCTTGAATGTCGCCCTCTTTCATAAGTGGGAGGACATGAATAACACTACAGTACTTGTACGAGTAAGAACCCTCTACAATACACAATAGAATGCTGATGTGTGAATGAGCGCCCACGGCTAATGCAGCGTGTTCACAGCATGTGTGTCATGTATGTTCATGAACATGCACTGTCCCAAACAAACCTGAGCTCATGGGACAGGCCATGTGGACACTTTTTGGAGTATTTGGAGTTTAGTTTGTTTTCAATGCATTTGTGTATTTTGATAACCGAGGAGAACATCAGTGTCACCTGGTACATGTGGGTTATTTGATGCTTTACCACAGTGAATTTCAATAAATGTGGTTGAAATGTTCATGTTCCCGTAGCCTGCTTCCCCACAGTCATTCCTTTCTCATATGTGCCATGTGTGCGTTGTCCTTGCAGGGTGCGGGCCGCCTGTGCCCCGGTGCAGGACTTCTTCTGGGCTCTGGTGCAGCCCGAGTACAGCGCGGTCACTGATGTATACGTGCTAATGTTCCTGGCTGACACTGTGGACTTCATCATCATCGTCTTTGGTTTCTGGGCCTTTGGGGTGAGCAGTAAGCATCATTTCAGCCCATGGACCCTGGAGTGCGCCTGCTGCTTGTGTGTGTTTGTTCTGTGCAGATATATGGTAAACATATGTGACTGACCGTGGATAAACCTCTGTCAGCACAGAGCGACAGAGAGACGCACGCTGACCCAGCGCGCCTCCGCGCTGGGTCAGCGCGCCTCCGCGCTGGGTCAGCGCGCCTCTGCGTGCTGACCGGCTGCAGAGGGTTTGAGGGAAAGTGTATCTGTAGAAGACAGAGGGAGAGAGGGAAGGAATTAGATTAAGACATGTGACATTTGATAAGATAAGATATTCCTTTATTGTCCACACATGGAGAAATTTCATTGTTGCAACGCAGGAAGATACAGAGGAAAAGGACAGATAACATAGGAAATTTTAAAAAAATACTCTTAACAGAAGAACTCTTATAAACAAAATCTCCTATAGACAGAACCTCTCATTTCTCAATAAGGAATGGAGGGGAAAATAAAGATAAAATAAAATAAAAACAGCTAGCGTAAGACAAAATAATACTAATATATATAGCAATCTATAATTTCTATTCTGCATTTGCACTTTATTGTACATTTAATAAAGTGAAGTGAAGTAAATGATGTGTAATAAATAGTACCTGCTGTGCAAAGTCGAAGCTGTAATGCACTGGACGTCTGCATAGTTTATGATCAAATCCATCTGTGAGCGCCAATTCTGAAAGAGGAAACAAAACAGTAAAAACAGTAAAAAATACGAAGATACAGACATTATACTGTCCCAAAACAGCTAGTTTCAAGAGACTACGTGATGTTAATTATTCAGAAAGTGGTCACATTAAATTCAAGCCCGTATTTATAATGTAGAGTGCACTGAAGCAGTGTGTTAGCTTAGCATTGCTCCGTGTCTGCTACATGCGGTTGTGGAGAGACTGTGTCTGCTCCGGTGCCGAGGCACGAGGCTAAAGAAACCACCTTAAAACACAGCGTTAAAGCAATACTTTAGAGTAAAAGTACCTCAGTTCCATTGCAATGCAGTCCAGGGAATGTAAGCTCTGAAGACAGTCTGGACAAGTGAATAATGTCTCCGAGGAGAACAGTAGCTGTAGCCATGTGGTTCGCAGCTGATTGGTGGAAAAAGATCAACATGCGCTGGCTAGAAAAAGGTGACGCCCCCAGGAGCGCTGGAAAAAGACCCAAAAACTCCACATTTTTAACAGCTTAATGTATACGTTTAAGACAACCAATAGTGTTATCTGAAGCACACAGGGGCTCGTTCATAACTTCAACTAGCACATTCTGCAAGAAAACAAAAATCACACATTTGAAAAAAAATATCTTAATTTGGCTTTATCTCTGTTTGGTCCGGGCCGACTTGTGGCGGTTTTTCCCTTGGTCGATCACATAGACGATGAACAAGACTTTGTCACATTTATACTCTGCTTTTCTATCTTCAAGGCAACACTTTACTCATCAAGGAACCAGTGTGGGCAGTATTCCCTGAGGGAACTGCGATTGCACTGCCAAACCTGTGAGCCAGTAAATCTGACCCCTGTACCAAGGATGTTTATGTTGAGAGGGGGATTCGAAACTTAAGTTCAGAGAACAAGCACTCCACTGACTGAACTCCTGTCGCTCCCGATAGTTTGAACTTGACTGAGTGTGTTCTCACTGTTTCTCTGCGCTCTTACAGAAGCACTCGGCGGCTGCGGACATCACCTCGTCTCTGTCTGAAGACCAGGTTCCTGAGGCTTTCCTGGTGATGGTGCTCATTCAGTTTGGTACATCTCCTCTCATGACTGTGGGAACAACACCCTCTGTTTAGTTCAGTTTTTTTTTTGTAATTTCTGTTTGTGAAAGAAACATTTTGGGCATGTAACTGTTGAGAGATTATAGACCATTTTCAGTGACTTCATATGAGGCTGGTATGAATAAAACCCTGAAATTAGACTGCAAATATGGAGCTGTGGTGCACAGGTGGTGCACAGGTGGTGCACAGGTGGTGCACAGGTGGTGCACAGGTGGAGGAGGGCTGCTGAATGGAGAAGTAGAGGGCTGAGTTTAACACAAGTGGACTGAGCCGTCATAGAGCAGAGCAGGGCAGTAAAGGTGAGGCTGCACAGGAAGTCTTCCAGGCTCATACTTCACTATAGCTTCTCAACAAAATAAAGGCAGTATCATGAATTACAATTTGACGAATCATAACTATTTTGTACTATGGTTAATAGGTAACAGTTGTGGAATTACCTCTGCCAATTTCTGCATTTGTATGGTCCTCGGGAACATAAGAAAATGTATTTCCAGGTTGAAAAACTTCACAATGGCTGTGTGGAGATGGACAGAAATCTGCTGATTTGTCAAGTTATGTTTATCATTTGAGCTCTTTGAACCTAACCAAAAAAGGTTTACTGTCAGAGATTGACACAACGGTTAAATGTATTACATATGTAATGTTAGTTTGCTAAAGTAAAAATGGTAGATGTTTTCAAAAACGATCATTTAATGATGCTTTTGGGAAGACCAAAACAACAGCTTTGACTGATGTTTTACTGACTGTGGAACTCAAAATCCAGACTTTCAAGTAAAGTAAAAGCACATGAAGCCAGAACCTCAACTTCTCATATCAGAATCCTGAGCATCCGAAGACCACATGAACGCAGCATATGTCACACCTTCCAATCAGGAACGTCACCAACCTGGGCAAACTGGGGGAAAATAATAACCACGATCATATATTTTAAAACATATTAGCCGTATGTATTATTGTAGAAACTGAAATTTGTTTATAGTACATTGATAATTTTAGACTAACTTTGAAAATATGACCACTACTGACTCTACAAAGGTCTTGTGGCACAATGCACTGTATTTGTATTCATTTCATGGGGGTCTGTGAATGGGAGTGACTTGTAAGTTCAGATACGTGAGGGCTAATTTAGGGTAAGGTGAGGGTTGAGGTAAAGCAAGTAGTATTTTTGGTTGAGGTTAGGATCAATCTCCAGAAAATGAATATAAATCAATAAAATGCGTATAAATCAGTGTGTGCGTGCAGGGACAATGGTGATCGACCGGGCGCTCTACCTCAGGAAGACGGTCCTGGGGAAGCTGGTGTTCCAGGTCATCCTGGTATTGGGCATCCACTTCTGGATGTTCTTCATCCTCCCCACCGTCACAGAGAGGTACTGCGCAGTCACGCCCGGTTCCACCAGGTCTATGTGGAGTTTGCATATTTAATTCTGTCTGGATTAGTTTCCTCTGGTTTCTTCCATCAACCCAAGACATGCATCAGAGGTAAACTCCACCAAGGTCCGAACCAAGTCCAGCACAATATGCGGAGATAGGTTTCTGAGCGCACTGCGGTGACCACTGCTCCTGACAGATGGCCCCAGTCCAGTTTCATTTTGATGTAGACTTGGTTTGGTCCAGTTCTAGAGTTAATCAAGGTCTTGTCCAGGTTAAATGTTGAATAGAGGATTTTTTACAACCAATCTGAGTCTCATTACGTGGGAGTAGTTCTCCCACGTATAAATCATTCCCTGCGTGCTAGTGCTAGCACACCTGCAGGCTCGTTCTGGCTCGTTCCCAGGGTATCAGCACGTTTCCCTGGCTGCGCATGCGTGGTTGATATGCCGGTGTGTGTTTAGCAAAGCTAGCAGTGAGTTCCTTCAGTTTAGCTTCACCCTTTGGACCGCGGAGTACAAAAATGGCTGAGGGACAACAAAGAAAGACTGTGTGACTGTGTGTTGAGCTCGGTCAGAAGAAACGGAACTCTGCAGAGACAAGAGATGCGATGGTCGCGCTAATAAACATACACACATGTAGCAGCGGAAGGATTCTTTCTCGGAAAGAACAGGAGACTCACCCCCACCCTTTTAAAAAGAGGACAGTCGCTGATTTCTCAAATTGGTGAAAAATCCTCTATTCAACCTTTAGTCCTAGTTTATTCCCAGTTTTAATGTATGTGTGCAAGTGTGAACGCACCTATTACAACCGAACAACTAAATGAGACACAGATTGAAATTATCGAATAAAACATTCAAGTCTAAACATTGCTATTGTAGCTCCATCCATCCATCTTCTTCCGCTTATCCGAAGCTGGGTCGCGGGGGCAGCAGTCTAAGCAGGGACTCCCAGACTTCCCTCTCCGCAGACACTTCTCCCAATTCCTCCGGGTTGGCCAGCCAAGAGACATAGTCCCTCCAGCGTGTCCTGGGTCTTCCCCGGTGGTCCTTACAGTCTGGTTCCACTGACTTGTGTCTCACTGTGGGTTTTAGGCAGCTGCCGCTCGACTTTCACGACGCGGCCCGAGCGGTACCAAATTCCGCCAAAAATGTCTCCTCCCCCCACCTGTAGTAACCCACATAAACGCTCGGGTCCACCTAGCCTTAGACCCACCTCTTATCCATAAAAGTGAAACTGGGCAGAATAAACAGAAAAGCTGTACATTCTAAACATTTTTCTGCACCTTCTGTGGCTATGCTACAAGACTTTTTAAATAGTGGAAGCCGCAACAGGTGGAAACTCTGGACTATGGACCAATCAGAGGGCCAGGAAGCAGTAGCCACCAAAATCTTGACCAAAGATCAGTTCTCAAATCTGAAACTAGAACTCACACAGAGAAACACATTTTAAATATGCAAGCCAGGGGCCGTACCAGCACACCTACTTTACGCCTGATTGAGCCCTGGTTTAGTTCCATTTTAGGCCTGTTTTAGGGTTGATTTAGCACTGTTTCAGTCTTGCTTTAGTCCTGACTAACCCTCCTCTGTGTTTCAGGCGTTTTAACCAGAACCTAGTGGCACAGCTGTGGTACTTTGTGAAGTGTGTGTACTTTGGTCTGTCGGCCTACCAGATCCGCTCCGGATACCCCACTCGAGTCCTGGGCAACTTCCTCACCAAGAGTCACAACTATCTCAACCTCTTCCTCTTCCAGGGGTAAGCAGGTCCTAATTCAGACCGGGTTTAGTCCTAGCTTAGTGCTATGGTACCTTGCTGTTTTTTGTTGTTTTTTTTAAACCTATCTATCTAGAGTAACTCTCAGCAAGATGGAAATTAGATAAATCCACGTTTAGTCCTGGTGTAGTGCTAGAGAGTCTAAGGACAGAGGACCTTGGGACATCGTCCCTCGTCACCACAGACATTGTCTGACTCCCTCGCCACCACAGACATTGTTGATTCGGCCCTCAGAGGCGACTGTTGTTGTGATTTTGGGCCTTACAAAAATAAATTGATTTGATTTGATTTAGTTTAGTCCAGAATCGGATGAAGGAACTTGGAGATTAATAGATTTTAAGCCCCTACCTGTGCTTATTTGCCCTTATTTGCCGTCTATTTCGCCCTGTGCACAATGGTTGGACCCAAATGGCATTCCTTATTAAAAGAGGATCTTACAGCCCACATGTGAGTGTGATGCATCATTAGAAAGCTTATGTCTTCTAGTTTCTGCCGATGTGACTGACTGTGGATAAACCAGTTACAAGTCTACCCGGAGACATTTTGAGTTGAAAAGTCTGAATTCAAAGCTATGCAATGATGTCTCACTCATACACATCTGATCATATTTGAGTAAGTTGTGGTCATTTGAATGTAAACAACTCTGAAGATTCTTACCTGAGTGAGCCCAGAGTCACAGGGGGCGGGGCTCATTTGCATCTCATTGAGATAAGCCCTCCCCCTGCAGCACCTCCCCCTACAGCTGTCACTAAAGACTCAAGAGGAGTGTTGTTATTGATGGTAACTGGACTTGAATCAGAATTAGAAGTTACTGTATTAAAATGGAAATACTTGGATTACAAAAGGCCCTGAATAGAATCAAAGAATCAGAATCAGAATAGGGTTCATTGCATTTGTCGATAAACATAATTCATAGGTGATTCAGTAAACAGATGCCAGGCCGGTATGCGAACTGCAACGGGTCCATGGCTTTGAATATATGAGATATGAGATAATAAATATGAGGCAGGCAGATAGGTCTGCCTGTCAATGTTCAGTCCAGGTGGGACCAGGACATGGAGATTGTCAACCGGAGGCAGAACAGCTGAATTGCGTAGTAGCTGAAATTCCACAGGTTCTGCTTCACAGTGACTTTTTGCACCACACCTGGTCTCTTGGCATCAAAGCTGTAAACAAATAACAGGACATTTAAGAAATGGCAACCTCAATCATTGAAAGTAAATGTGTTAATAATGTTGTGAATCGTTTGACTTGGTTAAGTCTGATGTACTAATCATGTAATTGCGATCAAATGTAATCATTTTTATCATTTGATATTCGCGTCTACACCATTCAATAACAGCGTGTTGTTCCACACCCGTTACATACGTGCGCACACACACACACACACACACACACATACGCACACGCACACGCACACACACACTGGAACACTCTGTGATTTGATAAGCTCTCCCACTAACACACGCACGCACACACACACACACACACACACACACACACACACACACACACACACACACTGGAACACTGTGATTTGACAAGCTCTCCCACGAACACACACATTAGTCCTGCTTGAGTTCTGCATCAGTCACACGTGTTGTTTGTTCCTAGTTTCCGCATGGTGCCATTCTTGACGGAGCTGCGCGCCGTGATGGACTGGGTTTGGACAGACACCACGTTGTCCTTGTCCTCCTGGATCTGTGTGGAGGACATCTATGCCCACTGCTTTACTCTCAAGTGCTGGAGGGAGTCTGAGAAGGTCTGCATAACCATAATCATAAGACTGGTCTGGAAGTCTCTGAATAATCAAGAAGCGAAAATGAAAAGAAAAAAAAAAAAAAAATTGTTTTGCCTTTCAGTGGAAACACTCCAAAATAGTTTATTTATTTTTTGTTCTTTATATTGTATTGAAGAAGACATGTTACTTAACAGGATATTGTAGAATACAGCATAATACTAGAAACAAGTCCACAGACTGACGGTTCAAAACTGAACAAAAGTGGCATTTAATCATTTTTCATTTACAGTGAACCCTCGTTTATCGCGGTGGTCACGTTCCAAAACGAACCCGCGGTAGGCGAAATCCGCGAAGTACAAACCTTAATTTTTTTACAGTTATTGTACAATGAAATACTCTCTCACCGCCGCTCTCACCGGCCTCTCACACGCCGCTCTCACCGGCCTCTCACGCGCCGCTCTCACCGGCCTCTCACGCGCCGCTCTCATCGGCCTCTCACACGCCGCTCTCACCGGCCTCTCACGCGCCGCTCTCATCGGCCTCACACACGCCGCTCTCACCGGCCTCTCACGCGCCGCTCTCACCGGCCTCTCACGCGCCGCTCTCACCGGCCTCTCACGCGCCGCTCTCATCGGCCTCTCACGCGCCGCTCTCATCGGCCTCTCACGCGCCGCTCTCACCGGCCTCTCACGCGCCGCTCTCATCGGCCTCACACACGCCGCTCTCACCGGCCTCTCACGCGCCGCTCTCACCGGCCTCTCACGCGCCGCTCTCACCGGCCTCTCACGCGCCGCTCTCATCGGCCTCTCACGCGCCGCTCTCATCGGCCTCTCACGCGCCGCTCTCACCGGCCTCTCACACACGCCGCTCTCACCGGCCTCTCACACGCCGCTCTCACCGGCCTCTCACGCGCCGCTCTCACCGGCCTCTCACACACGCCGCTCTCATCGGCCTCTCACGCGCCGCTCTCACCGGCCTCTCACACGCCGCTCTCATCGGCCTCTCACACGCCGCTCTCATCGGCCTCTCACACACGCCGCTCTCATCGGCCTCTCACACGCCGCTCTCATCGGCCTCTCACACGCCGCTCTCATCGGCCTCTCACGCGCCGCTCTCACCGGCCTCTCACACGCCGCTCTCATCGGCCTCTCACGCGCCGCTCTCACCGGCCTCTCACGCGCCGCTCTCATCGGCCTCTCACACACGCCGCTCTCATCGGCCTCTCACACACGCCGCTCTCATCGGCCTCTCACACGCCGCTCTCACCGGCCTCTCACACGCCGCTCTCACCGGCCTCTCACGCGCCGCTCTCACCGGCCTCTCACACACGCCGCTCTCATCGGCCTCTCACACGCCGCTCTCATCGGCCTCTCACACGGCGCTCTCATCGGCCTCTCACGCGCCGCTCTCACCGGCCTCTCACGCGCCGCTCTCACCGGCCTCTCACGCGCCGCTCTCATCGGCCTCTCACACACGCCGCTCTCATCGGCCTCTCACGCGCCGCTCTCATCGGCCTCTCACACGCTGCTCTCACCGGCCTCTCACACGCCGCTCTCATCGGCCTCTCACACGCCGCTCTCACCGGCCTCTCACGCGCCGCTCTCACCGGCCTCTCACACGCTGCTCTCACCGGCCTCTCACGCGCCGCTCTCACCGGCCTCTCACGCGCCGCTCTCATCGGCCTCTCACACACGCCGCTCTCATCGGCCTCTCACACACGCCGCTCTCATCGGCCTCTCACACGCCGCTCTCACCGGCCTCTCACACGCCGCTCTCACCGGCCTCTCACGCGCCGCTCTCACCGGCCTCTCACACACGCCGCTCTCATCGGCCTCTCACACGGCGCTCTCATCGGCCTCTCACGCGCCGCTCTCACCGGCCTCTCACGCGCCGCTCTCACCGGCCTCTCACGCGCCGCTCTCATCGGCCTCTCACACACGCCGCTCTCATCGGCCTCTCACGCGCCGCTCTCATCGGCCTCTCACACGCTGCTCTCACCGGCCTCTCACGCGCCGCTCTCATCGGCCTCTCACACGCCGCTCTCACCGGCCTCTCACGCGCCGCTCTCACCGGCCTCTCACACGCTGCTCTCACCGGCCTCTCACGCGCCGCTCTCATGGGCCTCACACACGCCGCTCTCACCGGCCTCGCAAACTTCAATTTGGCAAGCGGTTTTACGTACGTGTACATATTAATCCATAATGTTATTGACACAGGTAGAGAAGACGCGGAGAGACTTTTTAGCCAATCAGAATGCAGAACACGATGCATGATGAAAATCCGCGAAGCAGCGAGAGCGTGAAAAGTGAACCGCGTTATAGCGCGGGATCACTGTACATAGTTTTTGATTATCATGTGATTTTTTTTTAGTCCTACATATGCAGGACAATTAAGGACTTTTTTATATTATCAAATCAAATCAAATCAAATCAATTTATTTTTGTAAGGCCCAAAATCACAACAACAGTTGCCTCTGAGGGCCACAGGGGGAAATGAATCAACAATGTCTGTGGTGGCGATGAAGTCAGACAATGTCTGTGGTGGCGAGGGACGATGTCCCAGGGTCCTCTGTCCTTAGACTCTCCTTCTCGGCCAGGAAAAACTACAAAAAAAACCTCTTTGGGAAAAAAGCGTAGAAACCTGGAGGAGTTCCAGTGAAGGAGAGATCTGACTCTCACAGACGGACAGACGGACACAAGGAGACTGGAGCTGGACCCACTCTTCAGGCAGAAGAGGGACCGTCTGAGTCGAGCTGGACCCACTCTTCAGGCAGATGAGGGACCGTCGGAGGCGAGCTGGACCCACTCTTCAGGCAGATGAGGGACCGACTGAGGCGAACTGGAGCCACTCTTCAGGCAGATGAGGGACCGTCCACACAGGGCAGGGACCACTTCACCAGGGGAGGGGCATCTGGGTCCACAGGTCCTCAGGAGTGAGAGAAAGAAAAGAAGGCGGTGAACAGTTTGCAAGTGGAATCAAAAAATAAATATTGTTTGATAGCATAAGTAGTCAGAAGAAGAAGAGGATAGTGCTCAAGCTGTCATACTTCCCCCAGCACAGTTACTCCTAGGGCAGCGTAGCTGAAGCTGTGGGTTTATCTTTCTGTTCCTAACTACTCTGACCATAAGCGATTTCGAAGAGGAACGTTTTAAGCCTGGACTTAAATGAAGAGACTGTGTCAGCATATTTAACATGGGTCGGGAGCTGATTCCATAACACAGGAGCTTGGTAGCTAAACGCTCTACCTCCTACAGTACTTTTAGAGACTCTTGGCACCACCAGAAGGCCGGCATTCTGAGAGCGAAGAGCTCTGTTTGGATGATATGGTTCTATAGCATCTTTGAGGTAGGATGGGGCCATGTCATTTATGGCTTTGTAGGTCAAGAGTAGAATTTTGAATTTGATTCTGGACTCGACGGGGAGCCAGTGAAGAGACTTCAGCACTGGCGTAATGTGCTCTCTTCTTTTTGTTCCTGTTAGTAATCTTGCTGCTGCATTTTGAACCAGTTGAAAGCTTTTTATGGAGCTTTTAGGACACGCTGCAAGCAGGAGTTACAGTAGTCTAATCTAGTCGTTACAAATGCATGGATAAGTTTTTCGGCATCACTTTTAGGCAGGATTCTTCTGATTTTGGCGATGTTGCGCAAATGGAAATAGATAAGACAATAAGACAATACTATACAGAGCGGTCATTGCTTTGTTCATCTTCTTGGTTATAATAACTCCTTATTCATAAATATCTATCAGCCAATGAATTCCTTCAACTTAGCAAAGATTTTCGTTAGATTTTCTTTTACAATGTGCAACCTTTAGTGATCCAGAACTTAAAACTCATTTTTGTTTGTATGTTTTCATTGGTTCTTTCTGGGTTGCAAGCACAGATTTCCCCTCGGGATTCTCAGTTTCCTCAACCATTTGTCATCTGCCTGTAAGGCCTGTACAGGAATTCCTGACATTACATTACGTGCAATATTTTTCAATTAAGCTTCATATTCTGGGTCACACTAGAACAACAACGCTCTGATTTTTAATTAAAGTATTTTTTTAGATAAGGTAAAGCCTAACCTCTTTTTGTGAGATGTAGTCCGATAGAAGGTTATTCACTTATTCCACTCATCAAACAGCTGGTTGGGGATGGAAAATTGCAGAGTCTAGAGTAGATAGAGTTTGTAGTTTTTCTCTAAGATTGTTGACAATTATTTGTGGAGGACGACACCTAAATATTGAAGGGATTCCGCTTGCCATTTAAACGCTGCGCAAGAGGAGGGGGCACTAACACACCCTGATCTTCCTCCTTTTATTACACCCACTGTCGAGTCCATAGCGCTATCTGTCATCATTGTTGTGTACTGACATGTTCAATATACACCATAGTACTTTTGATACCCGAATAAGGCTAATGCCCAAGGAGGAGAGAGTCAAAATATAAAGTGTGAACATGTAAATATTTCATAGATTTGAGGATTTTCCCATTGGGATAACATGGGAGGTTTCTGTCATTGCTTGTGTATGACGTAAGAAATATGACTTAGATCTTATTGACTTTTGTGATCGGGACGCCAAAATAGAATTTGTGCCAAATTGCACTCAGGCCTAATAATAATAAATGGAAAGTAAAATAAATACCAGGAAATGCACCTCAAACTTCACCATGCACAAAACACAGCACTTCTCACAGTGTGAATCACAGATTAATGACTTGTCAATTACGAATCTGAATCTAAAAACCCCATATGTTGCAGGCCTGTATCAATGCCTGTATGTGGTGTGACCCACTAGTGAACACAATTAAATAAAGCAGAATACCTTGTGTAAACGGGTTAATTCTCCCAGATTTGTCCGGTCCAATCCTGCATAGTACTTGTTTCCTTCGCTGTCACTGCAGCTCGGGGCACCTGTTTACAGCGTGTCAAGCTTGTTTTGTTTGTTTGTTTTTTACTTGAAAGTTTCATCCCTGGTTGGAATGAAGGCGAGCAGGGAGACCATAGTGGATGAAGAATTTCTCAAATAAGGTTTTGGCCACTCTTTGAGATGTCTGGTTCTTGGTCAGAA
This sequence comes from Eucyclogobius newberryi, assembly GCF_026437365.1. Taxonomy (NCBI): domain Eukaryota; kingdom Metazoa; phylum Chordata; class Actinopteri; order Gobiiformes; family Gobiidae; genus Eucyclogobius; species Eucyclogobius newberryi. The sequence goes on from NW_027316056.1 coordinate 1,781,842, forward strand.
ACGCTTGTGCATAGCGAGTACAATTATCTGTGACCTCCGAAACGTTGCTCAAGCCTTTTTGGTCTCCATACAGAGAAAGTCAATGCACACAAGATGCAAAGAACCACTGCTCAAAATCTGGTGAAGCTTAGCAGCTCTCTGAGCAGGAGTCTTACACATATCACATTTGCCACAGTTTTTTATATGTTGCTCATGTGTTGTTCATGTGACCAGTAAAACGCTTCCACTTGCGATGAGGCGCTTGGAGATATGTACTTGCAAAAGCAAGACAGGGTCTTCTCCAGTGCATCTACAGAACTTACAGAATGAATTTTAACAGCAATTTTCTTTCTTTTATTTATTTATTATTTTAAAACTCTTAACACATACAAAAAAGTGGAAAATTACCAGAGAGAAAATAGTAAGGATTACCTTGTCCAAAAATTACTTTATTTCAGCTCAAATTAGTGCATTACTGGTAACCCAGAATATGAAGCTTTAGTCCTGCTTTAGACCTGCTTTAGACGTGCTTTAGTCCTGTTTTAGTCCTGCTTTAGACCTGCTTTAGACCTGCTTTAGTCCTGTTTTAGTCCTGCTTTAGTCCTGCTTTAGTCCTGTTTTAGTCCTGCTTTAGTCCTGTTTTAGTCCTGCTTTAGTCCTGCTTTAGACCTGCTTTAGACCTGCTTTAGTCCTGCTTTAGTCCTACTTTAGACCTGCGTTAGTTCTGCTTTAGACCTGCTTTAGACCTGCTTTAGTCCTGCTTTAGACCTGTTTTAGACATGATTTAGTCCTGCTTTAGTCCTACTTCAAACCTGCTTTAGTCCTATTTTAGACCTGCTTTAGTCCTACTTTAGACCTGCGTTAGTCCTGCTTTAGACCTGCTTTAGTCCTACTATAGACCTACGTTTGTCCTGCTTTTGACCTGTTTTAGACCTGCTTTAGTCCTACTCTAAACCTGCTTTAGACCTACTTTACACCTGCGTTTGTCCTGCTTTTGACCTGCTTTAGTCCTATTTTAGACCTGCTTTAGTCCTACTTTAAACCTGCTTTAGTCCTACTTTAGACCTGCGTTTGTCCTGCTTTAGTCCTGCTTTAGACCTACTGCTTAAGACATGCTTTAGTACTACTTTAGACCTGTTTTAGACCTGTTTTAGACCTGCTTTAGTCCTGCTTTAGTCCTACTTTAAACCTGCTTTAGTCCTGCTTTAGACCTGTTTTAGACCTGCTTTAGTCCTACTTTAAACCTGCTTTAGTCCTGCTTTAGACCTGTTTTAGACCTGCTTTAGTCCTACCTCAGACCCGTTTTAGTCCTACTTTAAACCTGCTTTAGTCCTACTTTAGACCTGCGTTTGTCCTGCTTTAGTCCTGCTTTAGACCTACTGCTTAAGACATGCTTTAGTACTACTTTAGACCTGTTTTAGACCTGTTTTAGACCTGCTTTAGTCCTACTTTAAACCTGCTTTAGTCCTGCTTTAGACCTGTTTTAGACCTGCTTTAGTCCTACTTTAAACCTGCTTTAGTCCTGCTTTAGACCTGTTTTAGACCTGCTTTAGTCCTACCTCAGACCCGTTTTAGTCCTACTTTAAACCTGCTTTAGTCCTACTTTAAACCTGCTTTAGTCCTACTTTAGACCTACGTTTGTCCTGCTTTAGTCCTACTTTAAAACCTCTGTTAGTCCTGCTTTAGACCTGTTTTAGACCTGCTTTACTCCTACTTCAGACCTGCGTTAGTCCTGCTTTAGACCTGTTTTAGACCTGCTTTAGTCCTACATTAGACCTGCGTTAGTCCTGTTTTAGACCTGCTTTAGTCCTACATTAGATCTGTTTTAGTCCTACTTCAGACCTGCTTTAGTCCTACTTTAAACCTGCTTTAGTCCTACTTTAAAACCTCTGTTAGTCCTGCTTTAGTCCTACTTTAGACCTGCTTTAGTCCTACTTCAGACCTGCTTTAGTCCTACTTTAGACCTGCTTTAGTCCTGCTTCAGTCCTACTTTAGACCTGCTTTAGTCCTGCTTTAGTCCTACTTTAGACCTGCTTTAGTCCTGCTTTAGTCCTACTTTAGACCTGCTTTAGTCCTATTTTAGACCTGCTTTAGTCCTGCTTTGGTCCTACTTCAGACCTGCGTTTGTCCTGCTTTAGACCTGCTTTAGTCCTGCTTTAGTCCTTCTTTAAACCTGCTTTAGTCCTACTTTAAAACCTCTGTTAGTCCTGCTTTAGACCTGTTTTAGACCTGCTTTAGTCCTACTTCAGGCCTGCGTTTGTCCTGCTTTAGTCCTGCTTTAGACCTGCTTTAGTCCTGCTTTAGTCCTACTTTAAACCTGCTTTAGTCCTACTTTAAAACCTCTGTTAGTCCTGCTTTAGACCTGTTTTAGACCTGCTTTAGTCCTACTTCAGACCTCCGTTAGTCTTGCTTTAGTCCAGCTTTAGTCCTGCTTTAGTCCTGCTTCAGTCCTACTTTAGACCTGCTTTAGTCCTACTTAAGTCCTGTTTTAGTCCTACTTTAAACCTGCTTTAGTCCTGCTTCAGTCCTACTTTAGACCTGCTTTAGTCCTGCTTTAGTCCTACTTTAGTTCTGCTTTAGTTCTACTTCAGACCTGCTTTAGACCTGCTTTAGTCCTACTTTAGACCTGCTTCTGACCTGCTTTAGTCCTACTTTAGTCCTGTTTTAGTCCTGCTTTAGACCTGCTTTCGTCCTACTTAAGACCTGGTTTAGACCTGCTTTAGTCCTGCTTCAGTCCTACTTCAGACCTGCTTTAGTCCTGCTTTTGACCTGCTTTAGTCCTGCTTTAGTCCTGCTTTTGACCTGCTTTTGTCCTGCTTTAGACCTGCTTTTGTCCTGCTTTAGACCTGCTTTAGACCTGCTTTAGTCCTGCTTTAGACCTGCTTTAGACCTGCTTTAGACCTGCTTTAGTCCTGCTTTAGACCTGCTTTAGTCCTGCTTTAGACCTGCTTTAGACCTGCTTTAGACCTGCTGTAGACCTGCTGTAGACCTGCTTTAGACCTACTTTAGTCCTGCTTTAGTCCTGCTTTTGACCTGCTTTTGTCCTGCTTTAGACCTGCTTTTGTCCTGCTTTAGACCTGCTTTTGTCCTGCTTTAGACCTGCTTTAGACCTGCTTTAGTCCTGCTTTAGACCTGCTTTAGTCCTGCTTTAGTCCTGCTTTAGACCTGCTTTAGACCTGCTTTAGACCTGCTTTAGACCTGCTTTAGTCCTGCTTTAGTCCTGCTTTAGACCTGCTTTAGACCTGCTTTAGACCTGCTGTAGACCTGCTTTAGACCTGCTTTAGTCCTGCTTTAGTTGTGTGGAGAATCAACCAATCACATTCAAACTAAAAAGGAGTCAATACACATCCGCCATCATTAACCTCCAACAGTTGATTATTTTTGATGTTCAATGTCCTGAATATCAGTGGAAATGAAAGTCAAATAATGATCTACTTAGTGATATTTTATTCACAATAATCATTAAAGTCACCAGGCTGACCTCTGTCCCGTGTGTGTCTAACTCTGACCCGTGTGTGTCTAACGCTGACCTCTGACCCGTATGTGTCTAACGCTGACCACTGACCCGTGTGTGTCTAAGGCTGACCTCTGACCCGTGTGTGTCTAACGCTGACCTCTAACCCGTGTGTGTCTAATGCTGACCTCTGACCCGTGTGTGTCTACCGCTGACCTCTGACCCGTGTGTGTCTAACGCTGACCTCTGACCCGTGTGTGTCTACCGCTGACCTCTGACCCGTGTGTGTCTAACGCTGACCTCTAACCCATATGTGTCTAACGCTGACCTCTGACCCGTGTGTGTCTAACGCTGGCCTCTGACCTGTGTGTGTCTAACGCTGACCTCTGACCCGTGTGTGTCTAACGCTGGCCTCTGACCTGTGTTTGTCTAACGCTGACCTCTAACACGTGTGTGTCTAACGCTGACCTCTAACCCGTGTGTGTCTAACGCTGACCTCTGACCCGTGTGTGTCTAACGCTGACCTCTAACCCGTTTGTGTCTAACGCTGACCTCTAACCTGTGTGTGTCTAACGCTGACCTCTGACCCGTGTGTGTCTAACGCTGACCTGTAACCCGTGTGTGTCTAACGCTGAGCTCTGACCCGTGTGTGTCTAACGCTGACGTCTGACCCGTGTGTGTCTAACGCTGACCTCTGACCCGTGTGTGTCTAACGCTGACCTCTGACCCGTGTGTGTCTAACGCTGGCCTCTGACCCGTGTGTGTCTAACGCTGACCTGTAACCCGTGTGTGTCTAACGCTGACCTCTGACCCGTGTGTGTCTAACGCTGACCTCTAACCCGTGTGTCTAACGCTGACCTCTGACCCGTGTGTGTCTAACGCTGACCTCTGACCCGTGTGTGTCTAACGCTGGCCTCTGACCCGTGTGTGTAACGCTGACCTGTAACCCGTGTGTGTCTAACGCTGACCTCTAACCCGTGTGTGTCTAACGCTGACCTCTGACCCGTGTGTGTCTAACGCTGACCTCTAACCCGTGTGTGTCTAACGCTGACCTCTGACCCGTGTGTGTCTAACGCTGACCTGTAACCCGTATGTGTCTAACGCTGACCTCTGACCCGTGTGTTTGTCTAACGCTGACCTCTAACCCGTTTGTGTCTAACACTGACCTCTGACCCGTGTGTGTCTACCGCTGACCTCTGACCCGTGTGTGTCTAACGCTGACCTCTGACCCGTGTGTGTCTACCGCTGACCTCTGACCCGTGTGTGTCTAACGCTGACCTGTAACCCGTGTGTGTCTAACGCTGACCTCTAACCCGTGTGTGTCTAACGCTGACCTCTAACCCGAGTGTGTCTAACGCTGACCTCTGACCTGTGTGTGTCTAACGCTGACCTGTAACCCGTGTGTGTCTAACGCTGACCTCTGACCCGTGTGTGTCTAACGCTGACCTCTAACCCGTGTGTGTCTAACGCTGACCTCTAACCCGTGTGTGTCTAACGCTGACCTCTGACCCGTGTGTGTCTAACACTGACCTCTGACCCGTGTGTGTCTACCGCTGACCTGTGACCCGTGTGTGTCTAACGCTGACCTCTGACCCGTGTGTGTCTAACAATGACCTCTAACCCGTGTGTGTCTAACGCTGACCTCTGACCCGTGTGTGTCTAACACTGACCTCTGACCCGTGTGTGTCTACCGCTGACCTGTGACCCGTGTGTGTCTAACGCTGACCTCTGACCCGTGTGTGTCTAACAATGACCTCTAACCCGTGTGTGTCTAACGCTGACCTCTAACCCGTGTGTGTCTAACGCTGACCTCTAACCCGTGTGTGTCTAACGCTGACCTGTAACCCGTGTGTGTCTAACGCTGACCTCTGACCCGTGTGTGTCTAACGCTGACCTCTAACCCGTGTGTCTAACGCTGACCTCTGACCCGTGTGTGTCTAACGCTGACCTGTAACCCGTATGTGTCTAACGCTGACCTCTGACCCGTGTGTGTCTAACACTGACCTCTAACCCGTTTGTGTCTAACACTGACCTCTGACCCGTGTGTGTCTACCGCTGACCTCTGACCCGTGTGTGTCTACCGCTGACCTCTGACCCGTGTGTGTCTAACGCTGACCTGTAACCCGTGTGTGTCTAACGCTGACCTCTAACCCGTGTGTGTCTAACGCTGACCTCTAACCCGAGTGTGTCTAACGCTGACCTCTGACCTGTGTGTGTCTAACGCTGACCTGTAACCCGTGTGTGTCTAACGCTGACCTCTGACCCGTGTGTGTCTAACGCTGACCTCTAACCCGTGTGTGTCTAACGCTGACCTCTGACCCGTGTGTGTCTGACGCTGACCTCTGACCCGTGTGTGTCTGACGCTGACCTCTAACCCGTGTGTGTCTAACGCTGACCTCTAACCCGTGTGTGTCTAACGCTGACCTCTGACCCGTGTGTGTCTAACACTGACCTCTGACCCGTGTGTGTCTACCGCTGACCTGTGACCCGTGTGTGTCTAACGCTGACCTGTGACCCGTGTGTGTCTAACGCTGACCTCTGACCCGTGTGTGTCTAACGCAGACCTCTGACCCGTGTGTGTCTAACGCTGACCTCTGACCCGTGTGTGTCTAACGCTGACCTGTAACCCGTGTGTGTCTAACGCTGACCTCTGACCCGTATGTGTCTAACGCTGACCTCTAACCCGTGTGTCTAACGCTGACCTCTGACCCGTGTGTGTCTAACGCTGACCTGTAACCCGTATGTGTCTAACGCTGACCTCTGACCCGTGTGTGTCTAACGTTGACCTCTAACCCGTGTGTCTAACGCTGACCTCTGACCCGTGTGTGTCTAACGCTGACCTCTGACCCGTGTGTTTGTCTAACGCTGACCTCTAACCTGTTTGTGTCTAACACTGACCTCTGACCCGTGTGTGTCTACCGCTGACCTCTGACCCGTGTGTGTCTAACGCTGACCTGTAACCCGTATGTGTCTAACGCTGACCTCTGACCCGTGTGTGTCTAACACTGACCTCTAACCCGTTTGTGTCTAACACTGACCTCTGACCCGTGTGTGTCTACCGCTGACCTCTGACCTGTGTGTGTCTTCCGCTGACCTCTGACCCGTGTGTGTCTAACGCTGACCTGTAACCCGTGTGTGTCTAACGCTGACCTCTAACCCGTGTGTGTCTAACGCTGACCTCTAACCCGAGTGTGTCTAACGCTGACCTCTGACCTGTGTGTGTCTAACGCTGACCTGTAACCCGTGTGTGTCTAACGCTGACCTCTGACCCGTGTGTGTCTAACGCTGACCTCTAACCCGTGTGTGTCTAACGCTGACCTCTGACCCGTGTGTGTCTGACGCTGACCTCTGACCCGTGTGTGTCTGACGCTGACCTCTAACCCGTGTGTGTCTAACGCTGACCTCTAACCCGTGTGTGTCTAACGCTGACCTCTGACCCGTGTGTGTCTAACACTGACCTCTGACCCGTGTGTGTCTACCGCTGACCTGTGACCCGTGTGTGTCTAACGCTGACCTGTGACCCGTGTGTGTCTAACGCTGACCTCTGACCCGTGTGTGTCTAACGCAGACCTCTGACCCGTGTGTGTCTAACGCTGGCCTCTGACCTGTGTGTGTCTAACGCTGACCTGTAACCCGTGTGTGTCTAACGCTGACCTCTGACCCGTGTGTGTCTAACAATGACCTCTAACCCGTGTGTGTCTAACGCTGACCTCTGACCCGTGTGTGTCTAACGCTGACCTCTGACCCGTGTGTGTCTAACGCTGACCTCTGACCCCTGTGTGTCACAGCGATATCCGCAGCCCCGCGGGCAGAAGAAGAAGCGTGTTGTGAAGTACGGCATGGGCGGCCTCATCGTGCTGCTGCTCATCTGTATTGTGTGGTTCCCTCTACTCTTCATGTCCCTGGTCAAGTCTGTGGCTGGAGTGGTCAACCGACCGCTGGATGTGTCCGTCACCATCACCCTGGGAGGCTTCCAGGTCAGGACGCCAACACACTCAATTTCCATTTGTTAAAAATAAACAAGAATATTTATTTGACTCTAGCGCTGAAGAGATTGTGTAAAATTGTCCTTCTGGTCTCAAATACAAAGTAAAGAAAAGCACTAAAAATCAACAAACACTTTTAAAAGCTTTATAAACCACATAAGTATAATTAGGACAAAATTAGACCATTTTTTCCCAATTTGCCATGTGGTGGTAACTTTATTTGTTGATTCATGCTTAGCAAAATAAAGTTAGTGCATGTTTATCAATGCACATCACTCGCATTAAAGGCGCAATGGACTATTTTTCAGCGATTTGAGAACTCAGGCGGAAGTGCTCATGCCACTCCCCCGTGCACATGCCACTCCCCCGTGCACATGCCACTCCCCCGTGCTCATGCCACTCCCCCGTGCACATGCCACTCCCCCGTGCACATGCCACTCCCCCGTGCTCATGCCACTCCCCCGTGCACATGCCACTCCCCCGTGCACATGCCACTCCCCCGTGCACATGCCACTCCCCCGTGCTCATGCCACTCTCCCGTGCTCATGCCACTCCCCCGTGCACATGCCACTCCCCCGTGCTCATGAGATCCTATAAGCTGCCTAATGCCCCGTTCAGACCGGTGCGGCAAAAGCATCCAGTTTACATTCAAAGTCTATGTAAACGTGCGTCGAGCAGCTCCTGCATTTTTGCGGCGCGGTTTCCGCTTATTTACGGCGCAATTCGGCGCGCTTTTGCGATTTCCGCTCGAGCCGCTTTGACGGGCGTATAAGCTTCAATGCCTCAAAATGTTTCGCCGCAAATAAGTTCAGATTGTTGAGCTTTTCTGCGGTGCGGCGGGACAGCAGCCAATCAGAGATGACGCTCCAGTGATGTACGATGTCTCTCCAAAGTGGAGAGAAAGGTTGAGGAGAACAAAATACTTGCATGGATATAGGAGTTGACAAACTGCAGATAGTAATGAAGTCAAGATGAGAAATGAATAAGGGAACTTAATTGAGAGCTGAATGAGATTGAGAATGAGTGGAATGAGAGATAGCTGAGAGGGTAGTCTGATTTAAGATGGTTCCTGAAGATCGAAGAAGAGGAATTGGGGCGATCGTCGAAGTTTAGTGCAGAGTGTCAGATTTTGGGACAGTGAATCGTGAGTAGGAGTTGGCAGATTATGGTGACTTGAGTATAAGCAATGCAGGTGACGGATTGATAGATGGGACTCCCATCTATCAATTCCCTCAGGCGAGTAGACTGAATTTAGAGAATTATGAGGTGCGGCAAAATAGAATATCCCTTACTGATCTACTAGAGAGGAGTTGTCGAATGAGAGTCTTCTGAATGACCGAACCCCCAAAGAATATCCGGAACAATAGTGTGGTATAATCCAGGATCTGTTAGAGTAGCCGGAAACGAGGTGCATTCCCTTGGGCCTTGGACCGAGAGAAAGAATCATTCTAGTGCAGAGTCCGATGGTCGCCTGAAAATATTTAAATGCGGGAGTCTGCGTCTTCTGTGTTTTGACTTGAGAAGTGCACTAGAGTTACTCGTCGTAGAAACGAGAAGCAGATTCTTGGTTTGAAATGAAGAAGGGCTTGCACTGTAGGATGATGTGAATGCCTGGTAGAGGACACTAAGCGCTTGAGGACTGTCTCATGCATATGGCAACTAGAATGAGTTGGAAGGGGTTGGAGTGCTCTGAGCGTTTGATGCACGATGTATTGAGGTGCACGCTGAGAAATGTCTCCTCTAAGAAAGAGGGAATGTGAGATGATTTAGAATCCCCGCTGCCCTGTGACAGCTCCGGGGAGAAACAGCGTGCCGGTGCCCGGCAACATTTCTGGAGAGAGACAGCGTCCCATTGCCCGCTGAGACCCCCCTTATTCAATGCTAGGGGGGGGGGGCAGGATGGATGAAGAATAGAAAGGAGATCAAATGGGTGACGGACTCAGGTGCGAGAAGAGGATCGAAGGAGAGACTGAATAGAACCAGAGGGGCATCCCGGTACCCGGTGGCTCTGGAGTAGACATTCCTGTGCACAGTGGCTCTGAGAGAAGGCTTCTGTGGAATTAATGAGTGGGGCTATGAGCTGTGGATGGGTGCGAGCGTGTGGCTGCTGCGTGGGAACCGGAGAGAGACTGCTGCTGGGGATTGGAGCGAGCGGCTACTGCCATGGATTGGAGCGAGCATGTGGCCGCTGGCAAGCTTCTTGCTCAGAGCGAGCGTGCTTGCTGTTAGCGTGGTTGCTGCCGTGGATCGACGTGAGCGTGGCCGAGTGAGCGAGGCAGCTAGTGTGGATTGGGGCAGCGAGGCCTAGCCTGGGTCGGAGTAGTATTCTAGCATGAGTTGGCGTAATGGTTATGATGAATGGGATGAAGGGTGAAAGAGAAAATGAGCAGCGGTGGCATGGAATATGGCAGAAGCCCAAAGGCGATGTGAGTATGTGTGAGAAGGCAAGGCAAACATGGTAAGATGAGGTATCGTGAAAAGCATGTACTTGTATGACTACAGTTATGTTAGGTAACTTGGATTTAGCTGTCGGTTGTAGCAGTAGGGGTAGAGGGGGGATAGAGGGATGGAGGAATGCATGTCAAGGGGGTTGAGTGCACTGCAATTCAAGACACTGTTGCAGAAAGCAAAGCAACATGTTGGATGGATGGAGGAATGTTACCCATCCCCCATGGACCAGCAACACTGTCTTTACCAGACCAACCTTCTCCCTTTTGGTAAATCACCTCTGAAAGAACACAGAGGACACCAAATGGTTCAAAGGACCTGACCCCTGTGGATGAGATTGACTGAGAGTTAAAGTCGCTCCCACTCTAGGCCACACTTCTGAAGTCAGATAAAAAGACCAACGAGCCTCAGTTCTCTTCTCTTCGCTTCTTGATCTGAACCTCTACCAAGACACTCTATGTCATAGACCCGATGGGCCCCTCCCTCATGAGGGTTCTATTGTCTCCCACGTCTCAGCACCATGCTGCATCGTAGGACTCGTCAAAAATCTTCTAAGGCTAAACCCAGCAACAAAGACCAGCACCACAGACAGAACCAAGGACCCAAAGATCTCTGAGGAGGCCTTGATCCACATCTGAGCCTTTCCTGAAACTTGCAGAGTGGCATTCAAGATAGGTTATATCTAGATTATTTTAAAATCAATCAAAACCTACTTTTCAATACCAGCGTTTCTTTTAACCAAGTTGAGCCCAAACATGGCCCATCTCACCAAATGTCTAATTAATTGCTTTGATATTTGTGTTTATTAAAGCACAAAATCATTCTGGTTCATAGAACTAAAAACAGTTTTCCATATGACTGAAAGGATTTTTCTTTGCACTCTTCTCTGCTGTGTGAAGCACTTTGAATTGCCTTGTGTATGAAATGTGCTCTACAAATAAACTTTTTATAGATTTTTTGTTGTTGTAATTGTAAACAACCATATCACCTAAAATCTTACACATGTTGACCACAATGTAATGGCTAGTCTCAGCAAGTAGCAAGTAGTCACATTAAGCCCGTATTGCAGAGTGCACTGAAGCAACATGTTAGCTTAGCATTAGCTCCACCGGAGCAGACAAGTAAGATTCTAAAGTGATCACGAGACCGCCTTAAAACACAGCGTGAAAGCAATAATTTAGTAGTAAAGTAAAAGTGTACCTGAGTAAACAGTTCCGTTGCAATGTAGTCCAGGAAATGTAAGCTCTGAAGACTGTGCTCTGCAGACGGTCTGGAGTAATGAGAGGAAAACACGGAGCACGCAGCTGCCATGAGGATCACAGCTGATTGGTGGAAAATGTAAACAATACGTTGGCTAGAAAAAGGTGACGCCCCCCAGGAGAGCAGGAAAAAGACCCCAAAACTCCCCATTTTTAACAGCTTAATGTATACGTTTAAGACAACCAATAGTGTTATCTGAAGCACACAGGGGCTTATTCATAACTTCAACTAGCACATTCTGCAAAAAAATGAAAATCACAAATTTGGGGGGAAAAAAGTAAAATGCTGTTTTTCTCAGTTTCACCGAGGCCGACATGGTCCGACAATTGCGGCGGCGGGGCACATATGGATCTTTTGGTCTACTTCACTTTGTCACGCAGGTCCACACAGGTGTGGCTAGAGAAATTGAACTTAGGTTTAATAAACCACAGTTTGGTTATGTTTAAACAAGGGTGAAAACACTTTCAACACAATAGAACAAACTGCAAAGAAAAAATAGCTCACAGACGGAAAAGAGATCAGAGGGTGGAGGGAAAACGATTTACAAACCAAAGTTAGAACACACTGGCCCACTTTGGGCAAATACTCACATGTCTTCAGTACTGTCCAGGTCTAATAAAGGGAAAACATGTCAGATCAGATCCCGCATTAAATTTGCAAATGCCAACGCCTCTTCCGCTGAATTGGATCTTCTTATTTTCCCATTTATTATTATATTATATATTATCTTCAGCATTGCAGAATAAAGCAGAGTGTGTTTAGCGAGTTCCTTCAGTGTCCTTCAGTGTCCAGTCCAAAAATGACGACAGAGAAAGACTTTGTTTGAGCAAAGAAGAGAGGGAAATCTGCGGAGACGAGAGATGATGCGATCTGTTGCGCTAATAAACAAACACACCTGTAGCAGCGGGGCTGTTGCGTGCTTCCACACGGGGGTGAGTGTGCGCATGGGCACTTTTCAAAAAGGGACTAACAGTCGCTAGAGTTCTCAAATCGGCAAAAAAGCCTTTATTATTCCTTTAAGACTTATCTGGGTGAGAATTACAATTGTAAAACTTCCCCTTCCATCCTCTTGGATGCTGGTTAAGCAATTGTATTTATTTTTTTCCATTTATTTTTTAAACATAAAACAACAAAAATGTATATTAAATAGTTAATGCTGTTTTAACCCTTGTACGGTGTTCATTGTGTTGTTACTCAGCTGGTGTTCCTGTTTATGTTGGGGGTTATAATTAAAATTAGTTTGTCCCAAGTAGAAGCAATATAAACTATGTTTAATATTAGCCCTCTAACTTTGTTATCACACATTTATGAATTAAAGGGCTACTCGTTTTTTTGTTTGTTTTTAGTAAAATCAAGGAAATCAATTATGCACAAGATAAGAGTGGACAAAATCAAACAAATTTACAAATTAAGCGATGTTTGTCATGATGATGAACTTTTATTTCTTTGAATTTCAATGAACTTCATTAGTAATCAGGTCATTTTAACAGCAGAACACAGTTTACACAACGCAAGCTGATCACATGCAGTGACCATGTCAGTCTAGAGCCATTGAACACATTGTCTACATACACATGAGTGACACAGTTTGGTTGTGTGTCTGTTGCAAATGTATTTGTTGCACTTGATCCACGTATATTGGCTCTTCCGGTCCGTCTTGGGCCCACATACTTCACAGCGTCGCTTTTTCTTGCTGCCACCTAGAATAATGAAAAGATCACGAATTTAACTAAAACCTGTGTCTGAGTGTCAAAAATATAATGCAACACAGCCTCACATACTTGGCTCAGGCTCTGCAGATGGTGGCTCTCAGGTTGGGTGGATGGGGCCCCTGCACTGTCCCCCTGAGTTCTCACAGTGGCTGCAGAGGCTGAGGTTCTGGGGGCAAGTTGTCTCTGGTGGATTGAGGATTGACCAGTGTCTTGCCCAATTCCTCAAGAAAGAAGCATCTCCTCTGGAACTTCCCTCTCTTCCACTCTGGGTTCAGCGCCATCCAGATGACAAAGGCGTTCTATGCTGAGATGTCCAGTCATAGAAAATCACCAGTGGCCAGCGTAGGGTCCTTCTCTTGCACCAGCTTGTCTTGTCCAAATTGTCCACCCCTCCTTTTGTGGCATTGTAATCCATTATTATTCCTGTTTTTTGATGTTCCAGGCCACAGATTCTCCCATCTCTGTGTAGTGTAGTGAGTACCACATTCTTTGCTTTCTATTGCACATAGGATACCAAGGATGTGTCAGTCATGTAGCCCACACACACACACACACACACACACACACACACACAGCAGGCCCTGACAGAATGAAGGTACACAGGACCTTTTAGGTTCCCTGGGTCCAGGAAACCCGATCACCATGTATGTAATATAAATGTGTAGGGCGGGTTACGGTGTGCGGTCAATGAAAATTTGCTCTGATATATGTTCTTCGCAGAAAATGAGCCACAGCCAAGGAGTCTGAGTTCTAAAAAAAATATTGCATTGTATTATTTTTCTTTTGATGAAAACTGAAAACGGGTCCCACAGACCCATACACCATACAAGGGTTAAGAGGAAATATTATAGCCATTGCACTTGAACTGGCTGTAGCACATGCAGAAACGCATTAGTGTTTATTTGTTTGTTGTAGCCAAATAAAAACGTGACGTATTTCTGCCCAGATGGTAAGTGGTAAAAAGATGTATCTTTACGCTTTGGCTTTGCACCGACTATGTTCCAATATGCAGCGGCCTGGTCTTTACTGGTTTAAGGAAAGACACACCGTCACTCCGGTTTACGCTGAAAGCAACAGTGAAATTATTACTACTGAATGACATTGGAACTGTACTGTGGCGTTTTTTTACAGATTCTAAAGGGAATATCCTTGCTGTTAGCTCATGAATTTCATAATGATATCTCCAACAAGAGTTTGTTTTTTTCAGATACATTGTTAAAACTGTACAAAAAAAACAAAAAAACACTGCTTTCCTGTCAATAAAGCCTAAAAGCACAACATCTTAAAATAAATAAGTCCTTGGTTTACTTAAAAATCAAAATGTATCAAAAAGCTAAGTAAATAAGCAGCTGGAGCAACACGGAGTAAACAAGGAAAGCATCTGAACTCTTCAGTAACATCAGTAACTGTGCAGGACAGTTTCAGAGGCTCTTTCATTGACATGTGCTTATATCCTCAGCCCATCTTCACCATGAGTGCCCAGCAGAACCAGCTGAGGGACCTGAGTGAGCAGGAGTACCAGGCATTCCTCAGTTCCTACAGCTATGAGCCGGTGAGCACTTCAACAGCCTGAGAGCCTTTAAGTGATTACTCTTGTGTTTTACAGCTGTTAATGTAGCAATGCCTCCCAAACCATGAATCAAATTAATGTTAAAGGTGCCATAACATGCTTTTTTTCACGTTTCGTAGTCTATCCTAAGTGTCTAATTGATAATAATAAGGGTTGTGCAAAACCCTTAACATAATAGTTCAGAAATATCACCCAGACCTTGGACCCTTCACCAACCTGGAAATGCAAACGGCTTGGTTTGATATTCGCCCCCACCCTTGTGAAGAGCCATCTGGCTCCCCCGCCCACCCCGTGACGTAGTCTCAGAGCGTGTGTGTGCCCCGCCCACCCGTGACGTAGTGTCAGAGCGCGTGTGTGCCCCGCCCAACCCGTGACGTAGTCTCAGAGCGTGTGTGTCCCGCCCACCCGTGACGTAGTCTCAACGAGAGCGTGTGTCCCCGCCCACCTGTGACGTAGTCTCAACGAGAGCGTGTGTCCCCGCCCACCCGTGACGTAGTTTCAGAGAGCGCGTGTGTCCCCCGCCCACCCCGGAGACGGTGGGGGTGTAAACAAACTAACTCAATAATCACGTTTTTGATTCTAGCGGCGGTGAAAGACGACGGGGCCGGTACTGACTATAGAGAGCACTCACGTGACGTCACACGGCCGCGCCCCACGCTCCCCCAGGCTCTTGGCCGTCATCAGTGCGTGTCTCCCCATACAAGCCCATTATATACCGGAGTTTTTCTGCTTCGATTTACGACCAAACACGGTTCAAAGAGGCCCAAAACTTCATTAATGATATCACACTCTTTACTATTATCACAATGGTGAAGGTTTATGTGGCAGTTGATGCAGCAGCCGGGAAAATAAACGGAGAGAAGTTCTATCCGATACCGAGAAACCCGGAAATAAGAGCGCGAAGGACATAGACTTTTATACATATATGTATATAGATCTATAGATATATCTGCTCTGCGCACGCTGTAGAATTAACATCAGTTTAATCTAGGCTCAAAGTAGACTCTTTGTTGATCTGAAGCTCTATCGGTCACTCACTCGCGCGGCGGGAGTGGCGCACGGCGGAGCTGACAGCTGTTCAGCCCGGTGGAGGTGACTGAACCCCGGGCATGCAGACTGACGCACCGCTGTCTGCGCTGGAGCTCCGGATATATAAGTATCTGTTCTGCACACGCTGTAGAATTAACACCAGTTTAGTACACACTTTGTTGATCTGAAGTTTTATCGGTTGTCACTCACTCGCGCGCGGACGGAGTGGCTCGCGGCACAGGGAGCTGACATCTGATCAGCCCGGTGGGAGGCGGGAGGGGGGGGTGGAGAGGGGGGAGGGCAAGGGGGGATGGTGACGCGTGCCTGTGGTTATGACATGGTCTTGTAGCCACCGCCCGTCAGTTTGGAGATTGGAGGAAAGGAGATAGTCTGTACTATAGCTCAAAACTGTGGGAATCAATCAAAAAAACACTCTGGACATATATGAAGCACAAATAGCAATGTAAGAAGGTTAAAAGCTCTGAAAAGTCGATTTTGCATGTTATGGGACCTTTAAGTTTAGAATTGAGCACAAAAATACTGGTTCTATTTCATCCCTTCTGACCGCCAGGGGCGGTGCCTTAAGCACTGAATGATCTTCTTTTGCGCATGCGCAGGTTGAGAATCTAAAGACAAAAAGTCATCTGTGACCTCTCTGTCTGTTGACACCGAGAGCTCAGTCCCTTTTCTTCTTCTTGCATGCAGGTTTGTCTAGTTGAAGCAGTACATTGAATTGTTTGCTATCTGCTGGTATGCCTAGCACCGCGACTTAAGTATTCTGCTCCAGAATTCTGCCAGTCGACTTTTTTGGCGACTGGTTGCAGTTAGGTGGTTGTAGCCGACTACACCGCCAGGTAAGTACATTCATTTGAGCCTGATTACGGATACAGAGCTACTTCTTTTGACTTGTTTGGTACAGTCGTTTTTTGAGCAGCCGGTTTCTTTCCTGCTCCGTTTATTGTGTGCTACTGCCGTAGTTGGTTCGTGTGACCACTTTCATCCCGCTCCGTAGCTAATTTTCTTTTCTTTTTTTCTCCCAGATTCCTGAGCGTTAGCCCTGCTTCAGTGTTTTTAGATGATAGAGTCTGTAGTCTGCTCAAACAACACATTTTTTGTTTTAGTACTGCTAACACTGGCTTCCGAACCACTTGTGGCGTCTCCAGCTTGACATTGTTCGGCTTGCGTTAGCCTCCATTGACCATGTTGATTTCTACAACAAAACAAAAAGGGAGGCGTTCACGGCCTGACCCGATTTTTGAAACAGGTACACACTTGGTTGGCGGCGCCCGGTGTTACAGCGGGTATTCATATTAAAAATATTCGAGACACTAGTCTGCAGGGCCTGTATGGTGCCGATGCAGCAGGACGATGGGCACAATTTATCCCCCTCGTGCTTGGGCGTGGAGCATTTGAGGCAAGGCCTCACTACAAATGCAATTGTGTTGTGATGCCTCATTTGGCCAGGATAGCGCGTCTGGCTGCGTTTGAGCCCGTTGACTGGGATCCTGAGTCGAGGTCAGATTGGTTACCCGCCGCTCAAACCTCTGGTTTAAAGCGCACTGCCTCCTTAGCTCCGACAGGGATGACGACGTGCCCCTCTCCTTTGTTTGTTCTGCGTTTATCCACTTGTGGTTGGACTTGCTGAAAGTGACGAAGGCTAATACTAGTGCCTTGTTTAAGCGCCAAAAGACTGTCCCCTCCGTTGTCGTAAACTCACAGGAGTACGTCAGGGAGCTGCGCTTGACTCGACAGCTCCTTGTATGGGCTGCTCCCCACTTTCTTGGTTTGAAGGCCTCCTACGTTTTCAGCCCACGGAATATGGGGGTGGATTTTCTATCAGTGGCCACTGCCGGGGAGTGGAGACTTCCAGGTCTCCTGGAAGTGTTAGGAATGTTTGGGGAATGTTCGACAGGGCAGAGGTCAATCTCTTTGCGTCCAGGGTGATGACTCAATGTTCCAATGACGGTGGCCCAAAATGCTGCTTTATTTTATTTCCAGCACTCCCGCAGGCAGTTAATTGTTTATATCTGGCCCACAGGCAGCGACTAACTATTAATAAAACAGTATTTCCACGTGGGATCTGCAGCTCCCCCTACAAAATCAATGATATGATTGCTTTAAGCAACTTTGCTGCATATCTATGGAACAATAATATCTGGAACAAAACATAGATGTTATTTAAATTGGATAATGTGCCTTTTTACCCGCAAAGACAGTGCTTTTGCTTTGCATGATTTTTTTACATATTGTTAATTTGTTGAATGCTTTATTTATGGTTTTATTGACATTTTATCTTGATATTCTGTTGCTTTTTCCATGTGTGTTTGTGTGTCCATGAATGAGAGAGCAGGTCTTCCATTGTATAAATAATACATGCATAAATAAAAATATATATCAGCACCATCTTCGTGCGCCACAGTACCACATGCTACACTTCTTCACCTCCCTCAACACACACCTCACCCCTCTATACGTTAAACAAACTCTACTTTTGTTCATGTTCTTGTTCTACCCTACATTTGTTGTTGTCTCCTCTCTACATGCACTAGACGCACAACCATGTTAGTTATTTCCAACAAAAACAAGTGTAAATTAAAGCCGCAAGCGGCATCCAACGGCCCTCGCGGGCCGCCGGCCTTCCGACTCTGCGCTTTCGACTTGATAAAGATGGCGCCCTTATTGTGGCACACATTGGACATGGCCAATCCAGTGCAAATGAACACAAGTGTCAGTCAAATTTGCTGCGCCGCCGAACAGAGACCGTAGCACTTGGAATAAAAATATGGATAACTTTTGATGCCGCGCTTGTGTAGATGATATTTCCCAAAGTAAAGCTTGATTGAGCTATTGCCCACGGAGGAGTTTGTGAAAGTGTGAAGCGTAAATGTGAACATTTCAAAGATTTGGCGTTTTCCCATTTGTGACAGTATATTTGGAGCTACACGGCACAGAGACCGTACCACTTAAAATCAAAATATGGATAACTTTTGATGCCCCGTTTGTGTAGATGATTTTCCCCAAATATGAGTTTGATCGGACAATCGCCTTGGGAGGAGTTCATTAAAGTGTGAAGCATAAAAATGTGGTCATTTTAGAGATTTCTCGGTTTTCCCATTTCTGACATATATTTGCTGCTCCGCCACACAGAGACCGTAGCACTTAGAATCAAAATATGGATAAGTTTTGATGCCCCGCTTGTGTAGATGATATTCTCCAAATATGAACTTGATCGGACAATCACCCTCGGAGGAGTTCGTTAAAGTGTGAAGCGTAAAAATGTGGTGATTTGAGCGATTCTGCGATTTTCCCATAAGGATAACATGGGATGTTTCTGTCATCGCTACGGTTACGCCGTACAAAATATGACTTTGGCTCTCATACTTTTATGATCAGGATGGCAAATTAGAATTTTGTTCAAAATATCATGTCATTTGGAAAAACTATATTGTTTATAGGCCACTCTGAAGGCCAAATAGTCAGAATTCTGGGAAACGTTTGCGGCTCCGTCGCACAAAGACCGTAAAAGTTATCCTTAAAATTTGGATAACTTTAGATACACCACTTGTCTAGAGGACGTACACCGATTTTGAGGTTGGTGGGCAAAACGCACTAGGAGGAGTTTGTTAAAGTGTAAAACATAATAATGTGGTAATTTGAGAGATTTTGTGGTTTTCCCATAGGGATAACATGGGAGGTTTCTGTCATCGCTACGACTACACCGTAAAAATTGAGGCATTTTTGTAATTGGCTTTTGTGATCGGGACGGCAAAATAGAATTTTGGGTAAAGTTTAGACAATTTTGGTAAAACTAATTTTTTTAAAAGCCTTCCCCATGCCTTCATGGGGTGGAATCATCATTACGAGCGCTTACGCGCTCGTCACTCCCTATTCCGTCGGGATGCCCCGCCCACTCCCCATAGACTTCCATTGATTTGAGCAAATACAAGCATGGCCCATGCCTGCGGCATGGACTCTCGCGTACGGGACGATGCCAGGAGGGTTTTTGGAGGAATGCAGCGCTTCGCGCTGCTGTTGTCAACAATTTGTGAATGGGCTACGCCCATTCACTAATTGTTGACTATTTCTGTCATAGCAGGAGTAAGTATGCATGATCCATGCCTTCGGCATGGGCTAGTTCACTGTACTTGCCAGGGGCGACGGGGCACCAAACATGCGGGCTGCGCCCGCATGTTTTGTGCACATGGATATTTGTTTTTGAATCTGACGGATATTTGTTTTGGAATCTGAAAAAGTTATTCACGATACCATTCCTGTGTCAACCGACGGTAAGAAGAGCACACTTTTTACAAGAAAAACTGCTACTTTCAACCTAAACCGCAGTGACTCTGTGTCATTTCCAAAACTGTCTAAAAACCAGAAAGACCAGGCTGTTTCTTGGAACAAACTTGGAGCAAAGCCTAAACGATACAAAGATAACGTGAAGTCGCCTAAAATACAGCTCACCAACAGATTTTTACCACTTTCAGAGATGGAATTAAATGAAAAAAGGAAAGATGACGTGGCCAAAATACAGCGAGGAGGATCTGTGCCTGGAGCCAAGGTCACGCAGATTGTTTTAGTTGGGGACGGCGCGATAAGTCACGTGACGCATGAAAAGATAAACACACATTCTTTTCCAAGCGCCACTGTTTCTGAGATAACGTCACTCCTTCCAAATATTATGGCTAAGCATGGAGGAGCTATGCACGTGGGTGCAGTGGACATGCGGCGGGAACAGACTGAAGTTTTGAAAAAAGACTTCTTGAAGTTATTCGACGTGCTTGCTAAAATGGAAATCAAAACGTTCATAAGTGGACCTCTTCCAAACATCAACAGGAGGATAAACAAGTTTAGCCGGCTTCTTCAGCTGAACACATGGCTGTCCAAAGAGTGTGCCCCGAGAGGACTACACTACATTGAGAACTTCTATCTATTCTGGAAACGAGAGGACCTGTTTAAGAGAAATGGCCCCCACCTATGCAGAGGTGGAGTGAGGGTGCTGACAGAGAACCTGCTCACGCTCTGAGGCATTGGACTGGGCCTGGACAGGGTCCTGAGCAGATAGTTAGAGAAGAGAGGAATGAGAGAAGAATTCCTGCTCCATCAGCCAGAGACCGAGCCAATGTTTCAACATCAAAAGCACCACAACCTCAGCCTCCACCAAAGGATTCATCAGCAGCTGCTCCACCACCACCAGCAAAGGATTCAGCTCCAGCTGCTCCACATTCACCTCCACCGCCTCCAGCAAAGGAACAATCTTCAAAGGCCTTGGACCCATCTGTGACAAGCCCAACAACATCCCTGTCATCGCCCCTGCCTTCACACCAGCCCTGGGTTCCCCCTGCAACATCTACTCCCACTAAAGATTCATCATTCTCCTTCTCATCTCCACTCTCACCCATGGGCCTTCCCAGCCATTTTGAAAGTCTGATCAAATCAGGCATTAAGATGGCTCCACTCACGCCCAATATAGCAAGGGCTATGTCAGTACCGACTACACCAACAAAAGCCCCACCACCCATCCCCCCTCGCCTCTCACCTGGTCCCAAACTCTCATTGGCTACAAAATTCCCACCACCCATCCAACCTCGCCTTTCACCTGGTATCACCCATAGCTAGGATGCACTGGGTCTCAGCGTTGCCGGGACTTATTGTCATATTAAAAATCAAACCAACCCAGGGCCCTATGTAAAAAGAGCCCCCCCTAGTGCTATTTCTGTAGTCACATCATCACACAGATGGAAAAACAAAATGTGAGTCAGGCCCAATCTGAGAAATGTGATTCATATTCCCTGTGAAAAGATAAAGCCCAGTCTCACTGAAACTAGTCTGAAACTTGCTGTGCTAAATGTCAGATCCTTATGTAACAAATCTCTCTTAATTAATAATTTTATTTCTTCTTATAATCTTGATTTTATGTTTTTAACTGAAACATGGCTTGACAAAAACACAGGAAATGTAGTTCTGATAGAATCTGCTCCACCCAACTTTAAGTTTGAATCTGAAACACGAGAAAACAAAAAAGGGGGTGGAGTCTGTGCTGTCTTTAGAGATGAAATAATTACCCGCAGGTTGTCTTTTGGGGTGTTTTCATCATTTGAGTATGTATCCTTTAAAATGGAGCTAAAACGGTCTCCATCCATTCTCTTCATTGTTTTATACAAGCCTCCCCAGCACTGCCAAAGTTTTATTGATGATTTTACTGAGATGCTTTCAGTCATATGCACAGAGTTTGATGGTTTGGTCATTACAGGTGATTTCAATGTGCATGTTGATAATATTTGTGACAGAAACGCTAAAGAGCTTGATGCTGTCCTTGAAACCTTCAGTCTTACTCAGCATGTGAGAGGCCCCACCCACAGCAAAGGACACACTCTAGATCTCATAATTACAAAGGGGGTAAATATTTCAAATGTTAATGTGATCGATGTTGCTCTGTCTGATCATTTCTGTGTATTCTTTGATCTGTCTGTTTCTCCCAAACCACCGGTTGGTCCTGCAGTTGTTCAGAGGAGACACATAGGTGATGGCACATGTGCACTGTTTATGGAAATGATAAACTTTGAAAATGTCTCATGTTCTAATGTAAATGATTTGTTGAACTCTGTTACATCTAGTGTTTTGAATGTTCTCGGCACCATCGCCCCTATAAAGGCTAAAATGGTTAAAAATAAGCAGAAGGCGCCGTGGAGAAATGATGATTCGGTCAGGGCACAGAAAAGGGAGTGCCGCAGGGCCGAACGGAAATGGCGCAAGTCAAAGCTCCAGGTTCAAAAAGAGATTTACAAAGAAAAGCTGAACATGTACAACCTAATCTTATGTAGAACTAGGGAAAGATATTTTTCTGAAATAATTGGAAGCTGCAGTAACAACTCGCGTGTCCTGTTTGCCACAGTAAACAGATTAACAAACCCTCCAGCTCAGCTGCCGTTAGAACTCATTTCCACATCCAAGTGTAATGAGTTTGCATTATTCTTTAATGACAAAGTTCAGGGCATTAAAAATGCTATAAATCCCACAGTGCAAAAAACTACCCTAAAACCACCAAGACACTTAGAGCTAACTCACTTTGCACCAGTAACTGACAAAACTGTCCATGAGATCATCACCAGTCTGAGTTCATCTACATGCTGCCTTGATGTGTTACCCACCAAATTTCTAAAGTCTGTGCTGAACAGTTTGTTAGCACCATTCACTCACATAATTAACATGTCGCTTCAATCTGGAACATTCCCAATGTCTTTGAAAACTGCGGTCATAAAGCCTCTCCTAAAGAAGAGCAGTCTTGATGCCGCAGTACTGAGTCATTACCGGCCCATCTCTAATCTGCCATTTTGGGGCAAAGTCCTTGAAAAGGTTGTTTACCAACAGCTCACAGATTTCCTCTTAATAAACAACTCATTTGATGTTTTTCAGTCAGGTTTTAGACCTCATCACAGCACTGAGACTGCTGTTGTCATGGTGACTGAGACTGCTCTTGTCAAGGTGACAAATGACATCCGCCTGAACACTGACACGGGCAAAGCCTCAGTCTTAATTCTGTTAGATCTGAGTGCTGCTTTTGACACTGTCGATCATGGGATCCTCTTACAGAGACTAGAGGACTGGGTGGGCATCACTGGCACTGCCCTAAACTGGTTAAGGTCCTATCTGGAAGACAGGAAGTACTTTGTTGAAATTGGTAGCTGTATCTCAGACCACATGACCCTGACCTGTGGAGTGCCCCAAGGGTCAGTCCTGGGTCCCCTTCTGTTCAATCTCTACATGCTGCCGTTGGGTCAGTTGATACGCAGTGAAAATGTGTCCTATCACAATGATGCAGACGAGTCAGATCTATGTTTCACTGTCGGCAGGTGAATATGGACCAGTGGATTCACTCTGTCACTGCATCCAACAGATCAGTGTGTGGAGCAAAACAACTTTCTCCAGCTGAACTCAGACAAGACTCAAATCATCGTTTTTGTCACAGAAACAAAGAGAAAGTGTTAGTGTCACCTCCAGAGTCTCGCTCTAAAACCTACAAACCAAATTAGAAATCTGGGGGTAATAATGGACTCAGACTTGAACTTTAACACATCAAATCAATAACATCAGCAGCTTTTTACCATCTAAAAACATTGCCAAAATCAAAAATATAGTGTCAAAACCAGATTTAGAGAGACTTATCCATGCGTTTGTCTCCAGTAGATTAGACTGTAACGGCCGCTCACTGGTCTCTCCAAACGAGCTGTAAAACAGCTGCAGTTCATCCAGAACGCTGCTGCTCGGGTCCTGACTAGAACCAGGAAGTACCATCACATTAGTCCTGACTAGAACCAGGAAGTACCATCACATTAGTCCTGACTAGAACCAGGAAGTACCATCACATTAGTCCTGACCAGAACCAGGAAGTACCATCACATTAGTCCTGACTAGAACCAGGAAGTACCATCACATTAGTCCTGACCAGAACCAGGAAGTACCATCACATTAGTCCTGTTCTCAGGTCTCTGCACTGCCCCCTGTGGCTCAGAGAAGAGACTTTAAAGCAGCTCTGCTTGTGCACAAGTCTCTCCATGGCCTAGCACCAAAGTACATCTTGGGCATGTTAGTGTCATATGAACCATCTCGGACTCTGAGGACCTCAGGGACCGGCCTCCTGCTGGTGCCAGAGTCAGGACTAAACATGGACCGGCCTCCTGCTGGTGCCCAGAGTCAGGACTAAACATGGACCGGCCTCCTGCTGGTGCCAGAGTCAGGACTAAACATGGACCGGCCTCCTGCTGGTGCCAGAGTCAGGACTAAACATGGACCGGCCTCCTGCTGGTGCCAGAGTCAGGACTAAACATGGACCGGCCTCCTGCTGGTGCCAGAGTCAGGACTAAACATGAACCGGCCTCCTGCTGGTGCCAGAGTCAGGACTAAACATGGACCGGCCTCCTGCTGGTGCCAGAGTCAGGACTAAACATGGGGAATCTGCGTTTCAGTTTTATGCAGCTAAAATCTGGAACATTCTTCCTGAAGATGTGAGACAGGTTCTACTCTGACAATGTTCAAATCTAAGCTAAAAACAGTTTTGTTTAGCTGCGCATATGACTGAAAGGATTTTTTCTTTGCACTCTTCTCTTTTGTTTGTGATTTTATTAGTTTAGAAAATCAGTTGGATTGATAATTTTTAATTTAGTTAATTTTATTGTATTTCTGTAATTTCTTTGTGATTTTAATGCATTTTTCCTGCTGTGTGAAGCACTTTGAATTGCCTTGTGTATGAAATGTGCTCTACAAATAAACTTGAGAAAAGAGGAGGGGGGATAAAAAGGAGAGGAGGGGGGAGAGAAAGGAGAGGAGGGGGGAGAGAAAGGAGAGGAGGGGGGGGAGAAAGGAGAGGAGGAAAGAGGACAGGGTAAGATTTTATATATAAATACACATTGTATGTATTTATTTGTTTTTTACATGTCCTTCAAGAGATGCCAGCTTCTACTTTTAGGACAAAGATTGGAAGCCGGAGGGGCTAGCAAAAATAAATGAATGAATTACTTGAAAGGGGTGATCAAGTCTTGCAACTCTGTGCCCAGGAGAGAGGCTTACAGGGCATCTGGTGCTTTGAGGGAGGAGAGAAGGGCCGCCCGGTGTGGGAGATACGAGCCGCTGGAGAAGCCCCTGCAGCCTGGGCGTGGCAGAGAGCACTCAAGTGTATGTGATCTGGAAGTTTAAATAGTGTAGCCGCAGGAAGGGGCGTGGTCCTGCTCCCCAACTTAAGATAACAAACTTATCTTCATATAGAACTAACCTGAAATTCAGGGTCGTGATCACAAAAGTTATAAATGATTTTCATCAGATTGTAAAAGATAATCACATTAAAAGACTTGTTGAAAGAATACTTTGACTTGGTATTGACCGAGTCAGTGTCGCTGCTGTAACCTTCAGTGATGATTCCGGCCTTCGTGAAAGCTCGGACCACAGTTGGACTGATACTTTAGCTCAGAGTTTAAAGTCTGCGTCGTAAGTGTGTCTCTTTTGATAATATTATAGAGCCGTCTCTCGGCAGGAGCCATCTTGGGGTCCTTAATTCTGGGTCCTTTATTTAGGTGTCCACGGTGCTCCTGACGTAAGGTTGTAGTAATAATGTAGTTTACATTTGTGATGGAGCAGCGTAAATGCCGGAACATGTCGGCCCCGACCAAACTGAGAAAAACTGGCTTTTACCTTTTTTTCCCAAAATGTGTGATTTTAGTTTTTTTGCAGAATGTGCTAGTTGAAGTTATGAACGAGCCCCTGTGTGTTTCAGATAACACTATTGGTTGTCTTAAACGTATACATTAAGCTGTTAAAAATGGGTAGTTTTCGGGTCTTTTTCCAGCGCTCCTGGGGGCGTCACCTTTTTCTAGCCAGCGCATGTTGATCTTTTTCCACCAATCAGCTGCGAACCACATGGCTACAGCTACTGTTCTCCTCGGAGACATTATTCACTTGTCCAGACTGTCTTCAGAGCTTACATTCCCTGGACTGCATTGCAATGGAACTGAGGTACTTTTACTCTAAAGTATTGCTTTAACGCTGTGTTTTAAGGTGGTTTCGTGATGTCACTTTAGCCTCGTCACTTTTGCCTCGGCACCGGAGCAGACGCGGAACAATGCTAAGCTAACATGCTGCTTCAGTGCACTCTACATTATAAATACGGGCTTGAATTTAATGTGACCACTTTCTGAATAATTAACATCACGTAGTCTCTTGAAACTAGCTGTTTTGGGATGGTATAATGTCTGTATCTTTGTGTTTTTTACTGTAGCCCGCGTTAGCCGCTTTAGCTCGTTCCAAACTTCTTTGTTTCCCTTTTCAGAATTGGCGCTCACAGCTGGATTTGATCAAAAACTATGCAGACGTCCAGTGCATTACAGCTTCGACTTTGCACAGCAGGTACTATTTATTACACATCATTTACTTCACTTCACTTTATTAAATGTACAATAAAGTGCAAATGCAGAATAGCAATTAAAGACACGCAATAATGTCACATTCATGTGCATATAACTGATGTAAATAGTTTATTTTACCATTAGTATTATTTTGTCTTATGCTAGCTGTTTTTATTTTATTTTATCTTTATTTTCCCCTCCATTCCTTATTGAGAAATTAGAGGTTCTGTCTATAGGACATTTTGTTAATAAGAGTTCTTCTGTTAAGAGTATTTTTTTAAACTTCCTATAAGTTATCTGTCCTTTTCCTCTGTATCAACCTGCGTTGAAATTTCTCCATGTGTGGACAATAAAGGAATATCTTATCAAATGTCACATGTCTTAATCTAATTCCTTCGCTCTCTCCCTCTGTCTTCTACAGATACACTTTCCCTCAAACCCTCTGCGCAGACCCCGTGCGCGGCGCTCCGTGCTTCCAAAGATCAAGAGTTATCAGCACTTCAGGTATTTATATTGAAACTCTTACATTGTGTTAAACAAATGTTATGTGAAATAGTTTGCCATTTCTTAAATGTCCTGTTATTTGTTTACAGCTTTGATGCCAAGAGACCAGGTGTGGTGCAAAAAGTCACTGTGAAGCAGAACCTGTGAAATTTCAGCTACTACGCAATTCAGCTGTTCTGCCTCCGGTTGACAATCTCCATGTCCTGGTCCCACCTGGACTGAACATTGACAGGCAGACCTATCTGCATGAAAAAATCAGGCCTTTCTGTGCTGACGAGGCTAAAGACATCACTTGCCCAGCGCCGAGAGTCACAGCACAGAAGAGGATGTGGCTGTGATCTCTGATGTAATTGGACTCTGATGGTGTACATATCATATCTATTATCTCATTAATTAATACATTTTTATGATGTACATATCACCACTTCCTATTGCACTACATAACTTTATATCTTTTATATTTCCTTATGTACATATCGTGCCGTTTAGTGCTCAGTGTTCAATGTTTTGTTGTTTGTGTTGCACTGAATCACCTGTGAATTATGTTTATCCACAAATGGCAATAAACCCTGTTCTGATTCTGATTCTTGGATTATAAAAGGCCCTGAATAGCATCAAAGTATTTCCATTTTAATATAGTAACTTCTGATTCTGATTCAAGTCCAGTTCACATCAATAACACTCCTCTTGAGTTTTGAGTGACAGCTGTAGGGGGAGGTGGTGTCACTGTGACAGGGGGAGGGCTTATCTCAATGAGATGCAAATGAGCCCCGCCCCCTGTGACTCTGGGCTCACTCAGGTGAGAAACTTTAGAGGCCGTTTTCTCAGTGAAAGGTTTTGAGAGTTGTTTACATTCAAATGACCACAACTTACTCAAATATGATCAGATCTACATGAGTGAGACATCATTGTATAGCTTTGAATTCACACTTTCAGAATCTGTATAATTCAAAATGTCTCCGGGTAGACTTGTGACTGGTTTATCCACGGACAGTCACATTTTGACAGAGCGCCGTGTGTAGCGGTAGACTTCTGGTTCCAGAGTACCGTAAACGTGCTTCTCGATGTGAGTCTCTCGTGTCCCGAGTCTTCTTTATACACCGAGTACCAAACAAAAACGCTTCGAGGTCAGTAAGTACAACCAGATATAATCCATATAGCAAGCGCACTGGATTGTCAATGAACAGAACTCACAAACATAGGAACACGCTTTGGTGTCAGTAACAGAGCCTAACCCTAACCCTATCAGACAAATGGGAGAAAAAAATGACATTTGGACTGAACTTAGAAATGGACAAAAAAAATGTAGAGACCACATGTAACCTTTATTTTAATTTTAATTTGCCATGATTATGTTTCTTTGCTGTCTGTTTGTATTTGAATTATATTTTTTGCCCCCCGGACATTTAAAACAAAAAAAATGTTTTGACATCTTATTTAATAATGTTACTGTCTTTGTTATAAAAGGACTTTTTGCATATGTTTTAGAGCCTGTATAGTCCAGAGAAACATTTCTGTTATCCAAATATGACTATTTGTTTATTATCCACTGGGCATAATAAATGAATTAGTAGCTTCAAATTCTAAAATATGGTCTTTTGCCATATTGCCCTTAAGGCCTAATAGTCGCACGCATTCCCTCAAAAATCTAAAGTCGTTTTGAGAGAAAAGCTTTGTGCTGACGCTGCGGTGTCTTCCTCCAGAGCGCGCTGCAGTTCCTGGAAGCGTACGGAGCAGAGGATGTAACTGTAGCAACTCTTCCAGGCAGCAGTAACTCTCTGTGGACCATCAGCCCACCCAGCCGCAGTTACCTCAGCCATGTGCTCCACTTAGAGAACTTCCCTCTCACGCTCTCCTGGACCATCCAGAGGTACCATCTTTACTCCTGCTGCAGGCTCTATACGCTCTACACTCCTGTATGCTCTTTATGCTCCTGCTGCAGGCTCTATACGCTCTACACTCCCGTATGCTCTTTATGCTCCTGCTGCAGGCTCTATACGCTCTACACTCCTGTATGCTCTTTATGCTCCTGCTGCAGGCTCTATACGCTCTACACTCCTGTATGCTCTTTATGCTCCTGCTGCAGGCTCTATACGCTCTACACTCCCGTATGCTCTTTATGCTCCTGCTGCAGGCTCTATACGCTCTACACTCCCGTATGCTCTTTATGCTCCTGCTGCAGGCTCTATACGCTCTACACTCCTGTATGTTCTTCATGCTCCTGCTGCAGGCTCTATACGCTCTACACTCCTGTATGTTCTTCATGCTCCTGCTGCAGGCTCTATACGCTCTACACTCCTGTATGTTCTTCATGCTCCTGCTGCAGGCTCTATACGCTCTACACTCCTGTATGTTCTTCATGCTCCTGCTGCAGGCTCTATATGCTCTACACTCCTGTATGCTCTTTATGCTCCTGCTGCAGGCTCTATATGCTCTGTACACTCCCGTATGCTCTTTATGCTCCTGCTGCAGGCTCTATATGCTCTGTACACTCCCGTATGCTCTTTATGCTCCTGCTGCAGGCTCTATACGCTCTACACTCCTGTATGCTCTTTATGCTCCTGCTGCAGGCTCTATACGCTCTACACTCCTGTATGTTCTTCATGCTCCTGCTGCAGGCTCTATACGCTCTACACTCCTGTATGCTCTTTATGCTCCTGCTGCAGGCTCTATATGCTCTGTACACTCCTGTATGCTCTTTATGCTCCTGCTGCAGGCTCTATATGCTCTGTACACTCCTGTATGTTCTTCATGCTCCTGCTGCAGGCTCTATATGCTCTGTACACTCCCGTATGCTCTTTATGCTCCTGCTGCAGGCTCTATACGCTCTACACTCCTGTATGCTCTTTATGCTCCTGCTGCAGGCTCTATACGCTCTACACTCCTGTATGTTCTTCATGCTCCTGCTGCAGGCTCTATACGCTCTACACTCCTGTATGCTCTTTATGCTCCTGCTGCAGGCTCTATATGCTCTGTACACTCCTGTATGCTCTTTATGCTCCTGCTGCAGGCTCTATATGCTCTGTACACTCCTGTATGTTCTTCATGCTCCTGCTGCAGGCTCTATATGCTCTGTACACTCCTGTATGTTCTTTATGCTCCTGCTGCAGGCTCTATACGCTCTGTACACTCCTGTATGTTCTTCATGCTCCTGCTGCAGGCTCTATACGCTCTACACTCCTGTATGTTCTTCATGCTCCTGCTGCAGGCTCTATACGCTCTACACTCCTGTATGTTCTTCATGCTCCTGCTGCAGGCTCTATACGCTCTACACTCCTGTATGTTCTTCATGCTCCTGCTGCAGGCTCTATACGCTCTACACTCCTGTATGTTCTTCATGCTCCTGCTGCAGGCTCTATACGCTCTACACTCCTGTATGTTCTTCATGCTCCTGCTGCAGGCTCTATATGCTCTGTACACTCCTGTATGTTCTTCATGCTCCTGCTGCAGGCTCTATACGCTCTGTACACTCCTGTATGCTCTTTATGCTCCTGCTGCAGGCTCTATACGCTCTACACTCCTGTATGTTCTTCATGCTCCTGCTGCAGGCTCTATATGCTCTGTACACTCCTGTATGTTCTTTATGCTCCTGCTGCAGGCTCTATACGCTCTACACTCCTGTATGTTCTTCATGCTCCTGCTGCAGGCTCTATACGCTCTACACTCCTGTATGTTCTTCATGCTCCTGCTGCAGGCTCTATACGCTCTACACTCCTGTATGTTCTTCATGCTCCTGCTGCAGGCTCTATACGCTCTACACTCCTGTATGTTCTTCATGCTCCTGCTGCAGGCTCTATACGCTCTACACTCCTGTATGTTCTTCATGCTCCTGCTGCAGGCTCTATACGCTCTACACTCCTGTATGCTCTTTATGCTCCTGCTGCAGGCTCTATACGCTCTACACTCCTGTATGTTCTTCATGCTCCTGCTGCAGGCTCTATACGCTCTACACTCCTGTATGTTCTTTATGCTCCTGCTGCAGGCTCTATACGCTCTACACTCCTGTATGTTCTTCATGCTCCTGCTGCAGGCTCTATACGCTCTACACTCCTGTATGTTCTTCATGCTCCTGCTGCAGGCTCTATACGCTCTACACTCCTGTATGTTCTTTATGCTCCTGCTGCAGGCTCTATATGCTCTGTACACTCCTGTATGTTCTTCATGCTCCTGCTGCAGGCTCTATACGCTCTACACTCCTGTATGTTCTTCATGCTCCTGCTGCAGGCTCTATACGCTCTACACTCCTGTATGTTCTTCATGCTCCTGCTGCAGGCTCTATACGCTCTACACTCCTGTATGTTCTTTATGCTCCTGCTGCAGGCTCTATATGCTCTACACTCCTGTATGCTCTTTATGCTCCTGCTGCAGGCTCTATACGCTCTACACTCCTGTATGTTCTTCATGCTCCTGCTGCAGGCTCTATATGCTCTACACTCCTGTATGCTCTTTATGCTCCTGCTGCAGGCTCTATATGCTCTGTACACTCCCGTATGCTCTTTATGCTCCTGCTGCAGGCTCTATACGCTCTGTACACTCCTGTATGCTCTTTATGCTCCTGCTGCAGGCTCTATACGCTCTACACTCCTGTATGTTCTTCATGCTCCTGCTGCAGGCTCTATACGCTCTACACTCCTGTATGTTCTTCATGCTCCTGCTGCAGGCTCTATACGCTCTACACTCCTGTATGTTCTTCATGCTCCTGCTGCAGGCTCTATACGCTCTACACTCCTGTATGTTCTTCATGCTCCTGCTGCAGGCTCTATACGCTCTACACTCCTGTATGCTCTTTATGCTCCTGCTGCAGGCTCTATACGCTCTACACTCCTGTATGTTCTTTATGCTCCTGCTGCAGGCTCTATACGCTCTACACTCCTGTATGTTCTTCATGCTCCTGCTGCAGGCTCTATACGCTCTACACTCCTGTATGTTCTTCATGCTCCTGCTGCAGGCTCTATACGCTCTACACTCCTGTATGTTCTTTATGCTCCTGCTGCAGGCTCTATACGCTCTACACTCCTGTATGTTCTTCATGCTCCTGCTGCAGGCTCTATACGCTCTACACTCCTGTATGTTCTTCATGCTCCTGCTGCAGGCTCTATACGCTCTACACTCCTGTATGCTCTTTATGCTCCTGCTGCAGGCTCTATACGCTCTGTACACTCCTGTATGCTCTTTATGCTCCTGCTGCAGGCTCTATACGCTCTACACTCCTGTATGTTCTTCATGCTCCTGCTGCAGGCTCTATACGCTCTACACTCCTGTATGTTCTTTATGCTCCTGCTGCAGGCTCTATATGCTCTGTACACTCCTGGTGCTGGCTCTGATGGTCCTGTATGCTCTTTATGCTCCTGCTGCAGGCTCTCTACACTCCAGCTGATTACACTCTGTACGCGCCTGCTACACACACTTTGTATGCTCCTGCTACAGGCTCGCTACACTCCTGTTGCACACACTCCCTGTACACTCCTGCTGAAGGCTCAATTCCAGGGGTGTCAAACTTACCCCCGCTGGAGTTGCAAGGGCCAATCATTGCCGCTTGCGGCTATATTTTTAATTGTTTTCTTTTTTACATTATGTTTGGCCCTCGACCCAGACTGGGCATCAAAATGCTGCACACACTCTGCACGCTCCTGCTGCAGTGTCTGTGCACTCCTGCTGAAGGCTGTATACACTTCTGCTGCACACACTCTGCACGCTCCTGCTGCAGAGTCTGTACACTCCTGCTGAAGGCTGTATACACTTCTGCTGCACACATTCTGCACGCTCCTTCTGCAGAGTCTGTACACTCCTGCTGAAGGCTGTATACACTTCTGCTGCACACACTCTGCACGCTCCTGCTGCAGAGTCTGTACACTTCTGCTGAAGGCTGTATACACTTCTGCTGCACACACTCTGCACGCTCCTTCTGCAGAGTCTGTACACTCCTGCTGAAGGCTGTATACACTTCTGCTGCACACACTCTGCACGCTCCTGCTGCAGAGTCTGTACACTTCTGCTGAAGGCTGTATACACTTCTGCTGCACACATTCTGTACGCTCCTGCTGCAGAGTCTGTACACTCCTGCTGAAGGCTGTATACACTTCTGCTGCACACATTCTGTACGCTCCTGCTGCAGAGTCTGTACACTTCTGCTGAAGGCTGTATACACTTCTGCTGCACACACTCTGCACGCTCCTGCTGCAGAGTCTGTACACTCCTGCTGAAGGCTGTATACACTTCTGCTGCACACACTCTGCACGCTCCTGCTGCAGAGTCTGTACACTCCTGCTGAAGGCTGTATACACTTCTGCTGCACACACTCTGCACGCTCCTGCTGCAGAGTCTGTACACTCCTGCTGAAGGCTGTATACACTTCTGCTGCACACACTCTGCACGCTCCTGCTGCAGAGTCTGTACACTCCTGCTGAAGGCTGTATACACTTCTGCTGCACACACTCTGCACGCTCCTGCTGCAGAGTCTGTACACTCCTGCTGAAGGCTGTATACACTTCTGCTGCACACATTCTGTACGCTCCTGCTGCAGAGTCTGTACACTTCTGCTGAAGGCTGTATACACTTCTGCTGCACACATTCTGTACGCTCCTGCTGCAGAGTCTGTGCACTCCTGCTGAAGGCTGTATACACTTCTGCTGCACACATTCTGCACGCTCCTGCTGCAGAGTCTGTACACTCCTGCTGAAGGCTGTATACACTTCTGCTGCACACACTCTGCACGCTCCTGCTGCAGAGTCTGTACACTCCTGCTGAAGGCTGTATACACTTCTGCTGCACACACTCTGCACGCTCCTGCTGCAGAGTCTGTACACTCCTGCTGAAGGCTGTATACACTTCTGCTGCACACACTCTGCACGCTCCTGCTGCAGAGTCTGTACACTCCTGCTGAAGGCTGTATACACTTCTGCTGCACACACTCTGTACGCTCCTGCTGCAGAGTCTGTACACTTCTGCTGAAGGCTGTATCACTCCTGATGCAGTTCCTGTATTCTCCTGCGGCACACGCCCTGTACGCTTTCCTGCTCTGTGAGTGAGTGCTTACTGAAACATGCTATCTGACACAGGAACCTGAGCCTAGGAGCCAAGGCTGAGCTTGCCTCAGGGAAACACGTGACCTACCTGGACGACCACACCAGGCTCGAGCTCATCCAGCTGCTCAATGGCACCAGGCCTCTGCCTGTGTGAGTACAGGAGATGAATTATCAGACTCAATTATATTTTTCCATTAGTGATTGAGTCCAGAAAGATACTATGTTTGAGTCGCAGATAAATATATTGCCACAGATTTTAAGCAGTTAAAAATCATCTTTGACAACACATTGAATGTGATACATGATTTTACATAGTCATAGGCTGTGTTTGTGTTCTAAAATTTGGTTATGTAAAAATCTCATTTTGCCTCCGGACTTAGCGTTAACAGGAGCCTTTTCCAGGGGTGGGTTCCAGGTCGCTCTCTTGCTACCTTGCCGACCTTAGCGCTGGCGTAAAGAGGCTGGACTTAGCCACTGGAGGCTGGAGTGGGATGGTGCCAATCCATATATGGTGATAGTGTTTGATCCAATGACTGAAAACTGTGGCATTCAAAAGCACCACCTATGGGAGATGTTTGCAGTCATTCCTCATATTCAATAATACTTATTTAATATTGAAATCCAGCCAAGCTGAAGTCACTGAGGTTGTTGGCAAACTCCTTAGTGGCAGGGCTCCGGGGGTGGATGATATCCGGTCAGGGACAGGGACTCTGGACTGGCAGACCGGGGTGGTGGTCCCTCTGATTCAGGAGGAGCAGAGTGTTTTTTTTTCCCGGTCGTAGAACACTGGACCAGCTCTATACCCTCCATCGGGGGCTTGAGGGTTCATGGGAGTTTGCCCAACCAATCCACATGTGCTTTGTGGATCTGCAGAAGGCTTTCACCCTCGGGGTGTCCTTTGGGGGGTGCTCCGGGAGTACGGGGTCCGGGGCCCTTTGCTCAGGGCTGTCCGGTCCCTGTATGACCGGAGCAGGAGCTGTGTTCGCATTGCCGGCAGTAAGTCAGACCTGTTCCCAGTGCATGTTGGACTCCGCCAGGGCTGCCCTTTCTCACCGGTTCTGTTCATAGTTTTTTTGGACAGAATTTCTAGGCGCAGTCAGGGGTCGGAAGGTGTCCGGTTTGGGGACCACAGGATCTCATCTCTGCTGTTTGCAGACGATGTTGTCCTGATGGCTCCATCAAACCCGGACCTGCAACATGCACTGGGACTGTTTGCAGCCGAGTGTGAAGCGGCTGGGATGAGAATCAGTACCTCCAAATCCGAGGCCATGGTTCTCAACCGGAAAAAGGTGGCTTGCCCTCTCCAGGTAGGTGGGGTGTCGTTGCCCCAAGTGGAGGAGTTCAAGTATCTCGGGGTCTTGTTCACGAGTGAGGGAAGGATGGAGCGTGAGATCGACAGGCGGATCGGTGCAGCGGCTGCAGTGATGTAGTCGCTGCACCGGACTGTTGTGGTAAAGAGGGAGCTGAGCCAAAAGGCAAAGCTCTCTATTTACCGGTCGGTCTACGTTCCTACCCTCACCTATGGTCATGAGCTTTGGGTAATGACAAAATGGACATGATCGTGGATACAAGAGGTCAAAATGAGTTTCCTCCGCCGTGTGGCTGGGCACTCCCTTAGAGATAAGGTGAGGAGCTCGGCCACACGGGGAGAGCTCGGAGTAGAGCCGCTGCTCCTCCACGTCGAGAGGAGCCAGCTGAGGTGGCTCGGGCATCTGTTCCGGATGTCTCCAGTTTTAGTATTTTATAAGTCACAGAGTACGCATGAAAAAGATTGCGTTGTCATTGGGTTTCCCCTGTATTAATAAATGAAAATTAAATTAAAAAATCAGGTACAGCATCTTTAAGATTACTCTTAACACAATGAAAAGACATTCCAGAGATTTGAATCTATTCTGTGTTTAATTTTTGTTTGTCCAGTGTGATTTCGGACGTGTTTCCCTGTTTCTTACGAGCTCCAAGCGATTCCAACGCTAAACCCATTGAGCAGCTCTATCCAGGTACAAATTCAGCTCAACATGGATTTCCTCTTCTGTGCGGATATTTACTGTACTATGATTTCTACGCCATTTGTTTTTTAGATGGGCATTTTAAAGAGATCCTTCTAGCCCTTGAACGAACAACTAATCGTCAGTCAGACATGCAGGAGTGGTGGATTGTTGCCCAATCGGCTGACAGTGTAGTCCGTTTAGGGGGCGTGGCCATGGAGAATCGGGAAGCAGGACTCCAGGTCTTTGTGTTCAGTGACAAAGTCAGCCCACCGAGTCTTGGCTTCCTCGCTGGATATGGGTAAGTAACTTTAAAAATGTAAGCTCATAAAAAATATTGAAGACTTTCAAGACCAATTTGAATTTCTTAATAAGACCTTGTCGGCAAATTAATACTGCCAAATTGTATTTCCATGCTATAACTCATACTGTATCACTGTCTGAAGACAGGGTATGCAGTCAGCCATGTAAAGTGTAGCCTCTGTACAAACAGCAGTGAAAGTACAAAGTAGTGGTCCACAAAATGACTCTAGACCAGGGATCGGCAACCCGCGGCTCCAGAGTGTGGCAAGCCCTCCTAGTGGCCCCCTGGAGCTTTTTAAAAATGTATGAAAATGAAACTAGATGGGGGGATATATTTGTTGTTTTAATATGGTTTCTGTAGGAGCACAAACATGACGCAAACATTCTTAACGTTTTCCAATGCTGTAAAGTTTTAATAAGAAATATTCAATTTAAACCTTTCTGTCAACAACGATTTGCATCATAGCCTGCAACACACGTGGCGCAGTGCTGCGCACATGTGCGGCGTAGCTTTTGTAAACAAACCCCAATGAAAGATAGCTGATGATAACAGAGGATTCAAGGAAGAATCATTTGCTTTCATTGCCAATGCAGAAAGATT
Source organism: Eucyclogobius newberryi (assembly GCF_026437365.1). NCBI lineage: Eukaryota > Metazoa > Chordata > Actinopteri > Gobiiformes > Gobiidae > Eucyclogobius > Eucyclogobius newberryi. The sequence continues at coordinate 1,818,593 of NW_027316056.1, forward strand.
ATCTGCATGTTTGCTTTGTAATGAGAAGTTGTCAAAAACAAAAAGAGTCATTTGGAAAGACATTTCCAGGGTGAAGGATTCTCCTCGAAGACAGTGAAGGAAGGGGACATTAAAATGAAAGGCATTATCACGTTAAATCGTTAAATCAAGGACATGTATTCAGCTCCAGCAGACTCAAGTGCCTGTGAAGAGTGGTGTGATGTGATCGATTTGGAACAGGCAGCTCTGTTATGCAGGTATGTGAACTCTGATGGGCCGCAAGAAGAAATGATATATCATTGCAGCCTGTGTTCAATTCCACTGTTGCCCAGATACGGGGGAAAGAGAAGAGGATTGTATTGTATTGACTGTGTAAAATGACGAATCTGATTTCTTAATTGTATTTCTATATTTTCATCAATGCAACGAAATAAAATACATTAACATTGTAATGGAAGTTAAACTTAAAGCACCAAATATTGTATAGCAGAGTCATGTGGTGACTCTCTCCAGGGGGCGCTGCAGGGAAAATAAACTTTTAGTCAGGAATGCTCATTATGTATTTGTAGTCTTGTCAGTTTGATAGTGGCTAATATACACTTACAGCCTTTGGTCCCTTCATATAAGGCTTATATAAGACTTTTTGCGGCTCTAGACAGATCTCTCTCAGATCGCTCTTTGAACATTAGAGGTTGCCGACCCCTGCTTTAGAGTGAAAACTTATTAGGAGAAATTATTACATAACATTTGTAAAGCATATTTCTTGACAATCAAAGACACTTCACGATTCAGGACTGTGGATATTGATCAAATTATTGTCATGTCTGTGTCCTATTTATCATGCGTCACGACAATCTTACTGCATATGGGTCACAATGAACTTTCTGTGTATTTTCTGATCATCTGTGGACTAGTCTAAACAATCTTAAAGCCATTTTATCAGAACCAAGCAACAGCTTTATAAAACATCTTGTGGAGAGTTGGATCTCAGCTGCAAGACGAACAATATATGCTGACGACGGATAGCGTCCAGTAACGATTAACTGGGAATTATTGGAGAACAAGGACACCGAGCCGAGAGAGAGACAAGAGGAGTCAATTGCCAGTTTATTTTTTACTTACAATTGTGACTGATTGTGACTGGGACCATTCAACAAAAGTAAGGCAGAAACCTCTTGTATTTATTACGAAAATCTGCACATTGAAAATGCTAAATTGTTGAAGTTTGCCAAAACTTGACCTGAACTTGTCACATTGTCACATTGCATTGCAGTGTAGGGGAATTTAGCTCAGTAGTTTAGACAATCAGTTGGACTCCGAAAACATGTTGGACGTGTAAACATACGTACAATCAGTTGGACTGATTTAAAAGGGAGTTGGACTCTTGAAAAAATAAATAAAACGTGGAAAGTGTAGGTAACTAAAGGGAACTAAGAAAGCTACTACTTGGCTTAAAGCACTCTCTGACAAGATTAACTACCCTCTGTGGCCAGGTGAAATTTTTATTTATTTAGTTAATTATATTTAAATTTTAAATGTTCGATTTTTTTTATTTAATTTTAGTTTTTATTTTATATATTTTTATTTTAAACATTTAATTTTAATATCATTTTTCCCTAAACATATTTTATTGCATTATTATTGTTATGATTATTGTATAATAGTTATTATTATTAGTTTTATTGTTTCGTTTGTTTTTGAAAGACCACTGACTGCCACACTTTTTTATTATCAAATAATATTAGAAATTAAGATATGTGTCTGACCGTGGCTAAACCAGTTACATGTCTACCCGGAGACATTTTGAGTTATTCACAGATTCTGAAAGTGTGAATTCAAAGCTATACAATGATGTCTCACCCATGTAGATATGATCATATTTGAGTAAGTTGTGGTCATTTGAATGTAAACAACTCTCAAACCCTTCACTGAGAAAACGGCTTCCAAAGATTCTTACCTGAGTGAGCCCAGAGTCACAGGGGGCGGGGCTCATTTGCAACTCATTGAGATAAGCCCTCCCCCCTGTCACACTGACAGCCCCTCCCCCTACAGCTGTCACTCAAGACTCAAGAGGAGTGTTGTTATTGATGTGAACTGGACTTGAATCAGAATCAGAAGTTACTATATTAAAATGGAAATACTTGGATTACAAAAGGCCCTGAATAGAATCAAAGAATCAGAATGAGAATAGGGTTCATTGCATTTGTCGATAAACATAATTCACAGGTGATTCAGTGCAACAACAATGGTGCACTGAATGATTCAACACAAACAACAAAAGATAAGATAAGAGCCTTTAATGTTACAACACAGTAGATACAGGGGGAAAGGACAGTAACTTATAGGAAGTTTAAAAAACACTCTTAATAGAAGAACTCTTATAAACAGATGCCAGGGCCAGGTATACGAACTGCAACGGGTCCATGGCTTTGAATATATGAGATATGAGATAATAGATATGATATGTACACCACCAGAGTCCAATTACATCAGAGATCACATCCTCATCCTCTTCTTGGTCTGTGCACTCTTCTGTGCTGTGACTCTCGGCTCTTGGCATCAAAGCTGTAAACAAATAACAGGACATTTAAGAAATGGCTAACTATTTCACATAAAACACTCAGTAACTATTTCTTTTTTTTAACACAATGTGAGAGTTTCAATATAAATACCTGAAGTGCTGATAACTCTTGATCTTTGGAAGCCGTCTGAAGAAGGGACTCAGATGCTTCTGCCAGTCCAAGTTCTTGACAAACACTTTGCCATCCGCCGTTCCAACAAGCTGTGGGATATTGAGGTGAGACTCAGGAGAGCTGTTTTCCACTACCTGATGACAAGGGCGACAATGTAAAAAAATGAGAACAGAAGAAACATATCTTAAGCAGAGAGCAGCACTGAAGTTTTGCCAGGCTAATGTTTACACATTACAGTAGTCAAATCATATAAACTAACCTCAGAACGCGCGGCGCCTCCGTGCTGAAAGAGCGCGCGCGTCGCCTCCGTGCTGAAAGAGCGCGCGCAGAGGGTTTGAGGGAAAGTGTATCTGTAGTAGACAGAGAGAGAGGGAAAGGAGATTAGATTAATACATATGACATTTCATTAAGACATTAATGTCTATTCATACAGTAACTGTCTTTAATTTCTTTTCTGCATTTGCACTATTATTAGTACCTGCTGTGCAAAGTGGAAGCTGTAATGCATCCTGATGTCTTTGCTTGCTGACGTGAGGGTCCAAAGACAGCACACTAGATTCAGTTGTCTGTCTGCAGCAGCAATCAAAGTGTTGTAAAAAGTCCTCTCATTTCGCACGAGGGCAAGATGATGCACTTGCTTCTGGACCACTTCGTTGTTGCTCTGACACTGCCAACAGAGATCTGTGCGTGGCCTGCAGCTTCTGATGTGTGGGAGAAGCTGTTTCCACAGTGATCTGAAGCTTGATGTACAAACTGCAGGCTCACCTGAAAAACAGATGTTGCTTATGGTTAATTATACTCTAATCATTAAAACATGAAAATCACCAAAATAATGTTTTACACTTACCACGCTCCTTAGCAGACTTCTCGTAGAGACCTTAGTCACATGGGTTGGGAGCAACTTCACATGCCAGTCCTTATGGCCAGGATGTCGACCATTATGCATTATGGAATGGACTTCTGCATAGTTTTTGATAAACTCTACAACGGTGTGAATCAATTCATGACTGATGAACCTGCGTGAATGTGGCTGTGGGCGCTTCTTCCTCTTCTTCCTCAGTGTTGCTCCATTTTTGTCATAGTGTTTAATTATGTCAGTCAGGGTGTCTTTGCCAATTCTGAAAAGGGGAAAAAATAAGGATTAGGGTTAACAGTAATATGGGAATAACACGCTTCACAGATAACAGTTCATATTGGCAGCGCACAAACAAACACACAAGCAGAACAGCACACCAAAACAGGCACTTTCAAGCGTGTTTGTGATGCCAATTATTCTGCACCGGGTTTAGTCCTGGTTTAGTCCTGGTGTAGACCGGGTTTAGTCCTGGTTTAGTCCTGGTGTAGACCGGGTTTAGTCCTGGTTTAGTCCTGGTGTAGACCGGGTTTAGTCCTGGTTTAGTCCTGGTTTAGTCCTGGCTTAGTCCTGGTGTAGACCGGGTTTAGTCCTGGCTTAGTCCTGGTGTAGTCCTGGTGTAGATCTGGTGTCCTGGTTTAGTCCTGGTTTAGTCCAGAAAAACACGGCCGGCTAGCTTGGAATGTAGCGAGCTAAAGTGGCTAACAGTAAATACACAAAGATACAGACATTATACTGTCCCAAAACAGCTAGTTTCAAGAGACTACGTGATGTTAATTATTCAGAAAGTGGTCACATGAAATTCAAGCCCGTATTTATAATGTAGAGTGCACTGAAGCAGCATATTAGCTTAGCATTGCTCCGCGTCTGCTCCGGTGCCGAGGCAAAAGTGACGAGGTAAAAGTGACATCACGAAACCACCTTAAAACACAGCGTTAAAGCAATACTTTAGAGTAAAAGTACCTCAGTTCCATTGCAATGCAGTCCAGGGAATGTAAGCTCTGAAGACAGTCTGGACAAGTGAATAATGTCTCCGAGGAGAACAGTAGCTGTAGCCATGTGGTTCGCAGCTGATTGGTGGAAAAAGATCAACATGCGCTGGCTAGAAAAAGGTGACGCCCCCAGGAGCGCTGGAAAAAGACCCAAAAACTCCACATTTTTAACAGCTTAATGTATACGTTTAAGACAACCAATAGTGTTATCTGAAGCACACAGGGGCTCGTTCATAACTTCAACTAGCACATTCTGCAAAAAAACTAAAATCACACATTTGAAAAAAAAAATCTTATTTTGGCTTTATCTGTGTTTGGTCCGAGCCGACTTGTCACGGCTTTAACGGTGCTCCGTCACATATAGATAAATTAAATAAAATTGACCTTATTTCATTCAAATTGAAATAATTTTTGAAGGATCTGGAAAACAAAATCTGCGCAAATGAATAAAACCCAAAGGAAGCAAAAGAGCAAACTACACAAATGAAGAACCTCTTCCAAAAATATGCAGAGAAAAGATTGATTCATCACGCTGATGAAGCAGTGGAACAACAATGGAATTGTATTCATGAATATCATCAATCTAAGGTCCTGCATTACAAAACACATCAGATTTGGACAGTGAAAGGAAAAACTGTTGACAAAAAGAAACTGAAAGAACATGAAGAAAAATTGTCATTTTCAGTGAAACTACATAAAATGGCAAAAGACATTTTAATCAGAAAAGAGAGGCTATTTCTGGCCAATATTCAGGTGAAACCAGAAGAGCATCAAACAATCAGAAAAAAACAAAATGAAACAGAAAAACAGAGCATCCCTTTTGGAGTGAATAACAAAGATGGAGGCTCTAGAACAGATGAAGAGAGCGAGCAGACTGGGGTACGAGGCCGACGTCACAGCTATAGCGCCCCCTCTGGCCAAAGGAGAACTGCAGTGCCCCTCCTCTGAAAACGAACACCATAGTGCCAGGCTGCGAAATAGACGGGGGCCCGGGGCCCGCAAGCAGTTGAATCTTCGGCGGGCCCGCGGTTTGAAATAGGAGGGGGCCCGCCGTGCCCCTCCTGGGAAAAAATCAAGATTTAACTAATAATTTGGCCATATTCGGAGCATTTTCATCGCTTAAGTTTCGTTTTGACAGACATGCCCACTTCACACCTCTTCTCGCTTCTCATTGGCCGAACGGTGCGCGCTGCGTGCTGCATTGGTGTTGCGTTCACGTGTCCTCGGAAATGCCCGGTCTAATTTACAGGTACAATGTATATATGTTAGTAGTTTATTTTGTAGGACGTGATTTTATATATTCCACAAGATCTCTTTGTGTCAAATGCTGTAAACAGTATTTATTTTGTATCTAAGAAACATTATTATATTGAATTAAACAGTTTTAAAGATCATGATCTCTGGTTTATATGATTCACTATTTGTGCTCTTCATATCAAATAACAGATAAAAGTACTTTAAATTGTTTTACATGCTAATAACCAGGTTTAAAACAACACATTTATCTTGTTCTTATGACGCCGCGATGCCGCGCGCTTGTGGGCCCCTGAAATTGCTTGGGGCCTAACTTTGAAAATCTATTTCTCAGCCTGAGTGCATATGCTCAACTGGCGAAAGAACTGAAGAAAATTATGACAGAAACGGAACAAGAAAAACCAGATCCCCACACTTCTACTCCAGCGGCTCCTCCCCCTGCAGCGGCTCCTCCCCTGCAGCGGCTCCTCCCCTGCAGCGGCTCCTCCCCTGCAGCGGCTCCTCCCCCTGCAGCGGCTCCTCCCCTGCAGCGGCTCCTCCCCCTGCAGCGGCTCCTCCCCTGCAGCGGCTCCTCCCCCTGCAGCGGCTCCTCCCCCTGCAGCGGCTCCTCCCCTGCAGCGGCTCCTCCCCTGCAGCGGCTCCTCCCCTGCAGCGGCTCCTCCCCCTGCAGCGGCTCCTCCCCTGCAGCGGCTCCTCCCCTGCAGCGGCTCCTCCCCCTGCAGCGGCTCCTCCCCTGCAGCGGCTCCTCCCCTGCAGCGGCTCCTCCCCCTGCAGCGGCTTCTCCCCTGCAGCGGCTCCTCCCCCTGCAGCGGCTTCTCCCCTGCAGCGGCTCCTCCCCCTGCAGCGGCTCCTCCCCCTGCAGCGGCTCCTCCCCTGCAGCGGCTCCTCCCCCTGCAGCAGCTCCTCCCCTGCAGTGCTCATCCATGGATTCATCTATGATAAGAGATAAAACCAGCACCATACCACAGCTGCTAACGAAACATGCTGTAGTCTCGGGTACTCTGACTATGGTCCCGTCAGAACCCACTCCAGAACAAAGACAGATGCAGGATTTGAAGCATCAGGTGTTAGCTCTGACAACATTGGTTTCCAGCCAAAATCACATCTCCAAATCCATGCAACAGTGGCTCAAAAAGAACAACTTGCCACCAATGCATGGTCACCACCTGAAGTGGCTTCAGACACAGATGAAGAAAGAAGATTACAACGACTACTGGAAGAAAAAGAACGAGAAGTGGCGGATGAGCTACGCAAGAAACAAGAAGAAAAAAAACTCGGACAAAAGGGGGAAACAGTCCTAGGAACTGGGCTAATAGAAGCTAAAAGTAAGAAGCAAGTAGAGTGATCCCTCGCTATAACGCGGTTCACTTTTCGCGGTCTCGCTGCTTTGCGGTGAGAGCGGCGTGTGAGAGGCCGGTGAGAGCGGCGCGTGAGAGGCCGGTGAGAGCGGCGTGTGAGAGGCCGGTGAGAGCGGCGTGTGAGAGGCCGGTGAGAGCGGCGTGTGAGACGCCGGTGAGAGCTTCAATGTTTTATGGAGTATTTCATTGTATAATAACTGTAAAAAAATAAAGGTTTCTACTTCACGGATTTCGCCTATCGCAGGTTCGTTTTGGAACGTAACCCCCGCGATAAACGAGGGTTCACTGTACAGCAGAAACTCCACATTCAAAGAGGAGTGGAACAACAGAAGAAAACAGGATGTCAACACCAAATCAATATGTGGCGGGAGCATTCACAGGAATGGTGGATGAGCATGGATACGACGACACTTTCTTGAGTGGAGAACTTCACCCGCTCCACGTACACAAGGATACCAAGGAAGAAGATGATGAGGTTTCTAGCACTGAAGAGGCTCCTCCACTTATTGCATCTCTCCGAATGACTGCAAGTAACCAAGAAGTGTACCAACCATTCGCACTGAAAGATCTAGAAGGGCTGATGTTAAAACTGCCCGAACTGACACAAGGTGCGCCGGCCTTCCTCAGAGCATTGACCATGAATACAGCAGGAGAAACACTTTGCTGGGGAGATGTGTCTGCAATTCTTATAAGAGCCACAGATGAGAATACGGCGGCCAGGATCCGTTCTGAAGTATTCAAACAGATTCATGCTCCAGTTAGAGCATCCACATCATTTACACCATAAAGCCTCAGTTAACTCAGGTACTTAAAGGAATGTATCCCACCTGCCTTCCTGACTGCACCTGACTGCACCTGCCTTCCTGACGGTCTGTTGGCTCTGGAAATGAAACATGATGAAGACTACTTTACATATAAGCAAAGAGCTAAAGCACAGTTCCATGATGCAACTGGAGAGCCCATACAACCTGGTACTGGCAACACTCTCATGTTCTTTTCTACTCTGGTGAAAGGACTACCTAAAGGGGTCCAGGATCATTTGGCTGATGTTGTTGGTCTTTACTCAAAGACAGAAAAAGAGTTTTCAAGCTCCAAGAAGAGGTGAATGATAAAAAGAAGCAAAATAAGTCTGCCAAGGTAATGACTGTGGCAACAGAAGAGAATCCAGTGTCAGACAGTGCCCAACAGATTGCTATGGCGATTAAAATGGTCATGGGACAAGTACAACCAGGGCCGGCCCAGCCTATAAGCGAATAGGGCCCCGAGGCGTTAAGAGGGCCCCCAATCTGGCAAACCGTCTAATGCGAAGTGCAAGCGCAGCGCGCACCACTAGTGTAGTAGCGCTGCTGGCGCGGCAGCGCACACAGCTGTAACATATATGGTACAAACCGCATTTATTTGTAATGACAATCTGGCAACCAAGACAACCAAACCTGCGCTGATTGGTCAACTTCATTGTGCGCGAGCAGAACGAGAGCAAAACATAAACACAACAGAACGTGGTCCTCATGTCCAGAAGAATATATCTCCTGGTGCCGAAAAACGAAAGAAGAAACTTCTTGACGATGTAAAGAAACTGCAAACTCAACAACACTCTCCAGGTATTGAACTTCTCTTACAAAGAGACGGTTAATGCTGCTGTTTGAAACAACACGATTCTGTCACGTTAGTTCGCTCAGGCTGGAGGCGACGAGAGCTCTGCCCCGCGCACAATATGTGTGAATGAAAGATAATAAGCTTAACATTTACACCAGCCCCGTAGTGTCAGCTGCAGGTGAGGCCGGTGAGGGGCGTCTATGGCCCGGGTCACTAAGAGGCGGAGATCCGGTCCGGACGAGCGTCGTCTCGTCCAGAACCTCTGATGTGAGACTTTGGAGTGAACAGTGTGCGGCCCCTGTCCCGGGCCCCTGTCCCGGGCCCCTGTCCCGGGCCCCTGTCCCGGGCCCCTGTCCCGGGCCCCTGTCCCGGGCCCCTGTCCCGGGCCCCTGTGCAGCCTCAGTTAGAGATGAGCAGGTTTGAGTTTGCGTCCCTCTCTCTCACATCACCATGTGTGAGATCAATCATGACTCGTGATGTCTGTTTGACTTTGACTTCTTAACGTGGAATGAGAGGAACGTAAAGGTTTATGCACGTAAGGTCCATCAGCCAATCACATCGCAGCATTGTACGTAAAGGTTTATGCACGTAAGGTCCATCAGCCAATCACATCGCAGCATTGTACGTAAAGGTTTATGCACGTAAGGTCCATCAGCCAATCACATCGCAGCATTGTACGTAAAGGTTTATGCACGTAAGGTCCATCAGCCAATCACATCGCAGCATTGTACGTAAAGGTTTATGCACGTAAGGTCCATCAGCCAATCACATCGCAGCATTGTTTCATGCAGGAGTCCAGTGTGTGATGTTCTGATCAGAACAAACATTTATATTGTAATTCACTTTTAATAGAGCAATAAAACATTTCAATTTATTTAAAAAGCATCATTAGACTATTTGTTATACATTATAATAAATTGATAGTGAAAAATAACCAGACATATTATGATTACGTCTGTTATAGAATAATACTATATATTTTTATATAAAAGTGTCAAAGTTGCAGAAACGCAGTCTCTTCACTAGAGCGAGGTTTGGACCTTCACTTCTCGTTCTGTTCATTCTCTGGGAATAACATGTTTGTTTTATCAGTGTTAATTGTTAATCAAGCAATGCTTATGCCATTTGTTTAATTGAATATAACTTGTTTTGTCACTTTGGCAAGAAGGAACAGTTGGGAGCTGTAAAAGATAAATAATTAAAGATAACTATTACTTTTACATTTTCAGTTAAAATGAATCAATTTGACCATAATTATTTTTCATAGCCAATATTGTATTGAGTAATTAAGTACACTAATGTATTAATAACTGGCTTTAGTCATTTTCTCCTGGCACAGTTTCATCACATCATCATTTTATAGCATTACAACCTCAACATTTGACTCTTACTTTAGCCGGCTGGACCACATTAAAATGCAGCAGAAGACCCAAAAAAGGTCTGAACATTTCTGGGGGAGGGCCCCCCAGACCCCCCTGTTCATTAATTTAAACTAATGTGCTAATGTGGCTGTAGACCCTTAACGCCCACAAATACACCCCAAAACATATCTGGGACGTGTGTTATTTGTACAGGGAGTAGAGGTGATGTCAGCGGAATACCAAGTTGCATTGTGGGATTTAAGTTAGCAATATTTGAGCTTGTGAGGTGCTGAGAATAAACTAACTGACAAACGGATGCCCTGGAGTTTTGGTGCACTTTGTTTGCGTTGAAGAAAGTTCCCATATGTGAATTGTTCACTGACAATGGCAATAAAACCGATTCTGATGACGTGGTGAGGGGCCCCCAAAAATGTTTTCGCTTAGGGCCCCCTGAAGGCTTGGGCCGGCCCTGAGTACAACCCACTATGACACAACCACAGGCCGTCCCATCCGCCACAGGACCAAAGAACAACACACCTACTTCAGTATCATCTACAATCAAGGACGTGAACGTAACACATTCTCTCATGGAAGAGGACGTGGGGCAGGAGCTGGAAGAGGACAAAACAGGTTCAGCGTGACTCCTCATCAGTGCTTGAACTGCTTTGGAACTGGACATTGGGCTCGAGACTGCCCCATAGGGCAAACACAAAGAGGTCAACACCAAATGGCCCCAAACCAACCTGGCCAATTTCAAAGACCTCAAATGATGAATATGAGCCAACCCATGTCAAGCCAGAACCATCTACCACCACCCTTGCCCCTTGTGGTCTCCCTGGTTATACCACATCTTTGGGCCTTGGGCTGGCACTGTTTCTGTTTTTCACCAATATTATTGTTATTGCCTGTATATTGATTATGATTGGATGCTGTGCTGTCTTAGATCACGTATAGAACGCTTGATTGCATCTGCTCTTACTAGACAACCTGCTTATCTTTTGACCCTGATTACACACGCTATTACTCAAACACAAATCTAACTCTGATAGTGACAAGACTCCTATACTTTTCCAGAATCTGACTAATCTGATTACTATATCCCACCATGTGTTCACACTAACTGGGGATGCTCCTTGTCTCACACCGATTTTTACTAAATGAGTTATTTTAAGGATTTGCTTGATTATATAATGATTTAATTTGGGTTTTAGTTTTTGGGGGGTTTACGTTCTGTTACTTTGTGAGGTTGCGTCTGGCGCCTCTTTAGTGTGATCACATGTGGATGTGATCAAAATGGGGAATTGTTGTCATGTCTGTGTCCTATTTATCATGAGTCACTCTTGAGTCGATCTTACTGCATATGGGTCACAATGAACTTTCTATGCATTTTCTGATCATCTGTGGACTAGTCTAAACAATCTTGAAGCGGGCGTCATAGCAAACGTCAGGCCATTTTATCAGAACCAAGCAACAGCGATATAAAATACAGCTAAATCTTGTGGAGACTTGGATCTCAGCTGCAAGACGAACAACATGCTACTGTTTTACCTGTTTTTCCAAATAAAGAACTTGAGAACGATCCTCGCCTGTCGCAGTCTGTATAGACTAAACTTCGACAGGACAGACTGATAAATGCATAGCTACCCAACAAGCAAGACGTGCCATTGCTTGCCCCCCCCCAGAGGGCAGTCATTAGGCTACAACAGTCTTCTCTCGGTCAGATTATTCCTCATCATGGACTTCACTTCCCTCCTCTGTACCTACTGCTACATCCTAATGCTACAGCCTAATGCTACAACCTACAGCTACAACCTACAGCTACAGCCAAGTTACCTAACGTAACTCTAGTCATACAAGTACGCGTGTAGCTTCGCTACTAGCAAATATGACACAGGACAGGCTCTAACCACAGGGCCTCGACGCTACCCCTCAAATACCCATGTACCTATCATGTACCATCTTCAACGCGCTGGCTCTTTACCATTCATTATCATTCTGGCTTAAGCTATTCTATCTTTTCGCACTTTTTCCCCCAACCAGTTGTTCCTACTCTTCTCATGTGAACTCTCAGCTTCCTTTTCTTTTCTCATGCAACCTTCACACCTTGTAGGCTCACAGTTTATGCTTTCACTAAATTACTATCACGTCACATTCAGCTGTCTGGCTTCGCCGCCACATGCTATAGCCGCAGGGATCTTTGGAAATTCTATTTATTGCATTCCGGCAGGTTCTCATCTTCACATTTGAATACTACCTTTAGTCTCATTTTTTCCAAGCTCTTGCTTTTCACGCTACCTCATCTTACTATGTTCTCACACATCGTCCTTGGGCTATTCCACGCTCATGCTCTCTCTCACCCCTCATCCTATTCATCATTACCATTACGCCGACTCATGCTAGCATACTACTCCAACCCATGCCACGCCTCGCTGCTCCAATCCACTCCATTGGATTGGAGCGGATTGGAGCAGCAGATGGATTGGATTCACTCCAAGTACAAACTTACCGACCCACGCACTCGCCCCGACCCACGGCAACATTCACGCACTTGCCCCGACCCACGGCAGCAGCCACATGCTCGCCCCGACCCTCGGCAGCATTCACGCACTTGCCCCGACCCTCGGCAGCAGCCACACGCTCGCCCCGACCCTCAGCAGCAGCCACACGCTCCGAGCACAAACTTTGCCAATGGCCTCACGCTCGCCCCGATACACACATTCATTCCCCAGAGCCTCTCTCTCAGAGCCACCGGGATACGCCCTTCTGGTTCTCTACAGTCTCTCTCTATGGACATAAAAGAAGAGAATCTCATGGTGTGGCCCCCATCCTCCCTTGACCTCAAACCTATTGAGAACCTTTGGAGCCTCCTCAAGCCAAAAATCTCTGAGGGCAGGAGGCAGGTCACATCCAAACAGTAGCTCTGGGAGGATATTCTGACTTCCTGTAAGAAATTATAGCAGAAACTCTCCACAAACTCACAAGTTCAGTGGATGCAAGAATTATGAAGCTCCTGTCATATAAGGGCTCCTATGTTCAAATGTAAATGGACCTGTTCAGATGTTTGGATTGAAAAAGCTTTTGATTTCTACTCTGTTGTGCATAATAATTTAGTGAACTGTAAGTTTTTATTTTTGAAAGAATTCTGTTGTAATTATGTTATAATATTCAAATTGTACTCTAAAGTTTAATGACTTAAACATTTGGATGACATGTCATTTATATTGACTATTTGGATAAATCAGAAAAATATATTATTTGCGTAAGAATTCGGAACACAGTGTAATGCAGGCAGGTCTTGGGGTCCTCATCCAGCACAAATCCTTTCCTGCAATCTAGGAGATTTTAGATGAATTAATACAAATGCCCTAATATAATAAGTAATAGGCTTTTACTTGTAGTCTACTCTCACAAGTAAATTCTGCCCTCTGCTGCCTCCCTTTGCGCTTCAAAGAGGATGCGGGTCATAAGAGTGCAGCCCAGATGTATAATCAAATCAAATCAATTTATTTTTGTAAGGCCCAAAATCACAACAACAGTTGCCTCTGAGGGCCACAGGGAGAAATGAATCAACAATGTCTGTGGTGGCGATGAAGTTAGACAATGTCTGTGGTGGCGAGGGACGATGTCCCAGGGTCCTCTGTCCTTAGACTCTCCTTCTCGGCCAGGAAAAACTACAAAAAAAACCTCTTTGGGAAAAAAGCGTAGAAACCTGGAGGAGTTCCAGTGAAGGAGAGATCCGACTCTCACAGACGGACGCGAGGGAGACTGGAGCTGGACCCACTCTTCAGGCAGATGAGGGACCATCGGAGGCGAGCTGGACCCACTCTTCAGGCAGATGAGGGACCGACTGAGGCGAACTGGACCCACTCTTCAGGCAGATGAGGGATCGACTGAGGCGAACTGGACCCACTCTTCAGGCAGATGAGGGACCGTCAGGGCCGAGCTGGACCCACTCTTCAGGCAGATGAGGGACCGTCCACACAGGGCAGGGACCACTTCACCAGGGGAGGGGCATCTGGGTCCACAGGTCCTCAGGAGTGAGAGAAAGAAAAAGAAGGCGGTGAACAGTTTGCAAGTGGAATCAAAAAAATAAATATTGTTTGATAGCATAAGTAGTCAGAAGAAGAGGACAGAGCTCAAGCTGTCATACTTCCCCCAGCATAGTTACTCCTAGGGCAGCGTAGCTAAAGCTGTGGGTTTATCTTTCTGTTCCTAACTAGTCTGACCATAAGCGATTTCGAAGAGGAACGTTTTAAGCCTGGACTTAAATGAAGAGACTGTGTCAGCATATTTAACATGGGTCGGGAGCTGATTCCATAACACAGGAGCTTGGTAGCTAAACGCTCTACCTCCTACAGTACTTTTAGAGACTCTTGGCACCGCCAGAAGGCCAGCATTCTGAGAGCGAAGAGCTCTGTTTGGATGATATGGTACAATAGCATCTTTGAGGTAGGATGGGGCCATGTCATTTATGGCTTTGTAGGTCAAGAGTAGAATTTTGAATTTGATTCTAGACTCGACGGGGAGCCAGTGAAGAGACTTCAGCACTGGTGTAATGTGCTCTCTTCTTTTTGTTCCTGTTAGTAATCTTGCTGCTGCATTTTGAACCAGTTGAAAGCTTTTTATGGAGCTTTTAGGACACGCTGCAAGCAGGGAGTTACAGTAGTCTAATCTAGTTGTTACAAATGCATGGATAAGTTTTTCGGCATCACTTTTAGGCAGGATTCTTCTGATTTTGGCGATGTTGCGCAAATGGAAATAGGCTGTTTTACAAGCTTGATTTATATGAGCTTTAAATGAGAGCTCCTGGTCAAATAAGACTCCAAGGTTTCTTACAGTAGAACTGGAGGCAACACTGACATTGTCCAGTGCGACTATCTGCTCAGATAGATTGTCTCGTAGATGCTTAGGGCCAAGCACAATGACCTCGGTTTTTTCAGGGTTAAGAAGCAGGTAGTTTAGTGTCATCCAGGTTTTTATCTCCTTCACACAAGTACTAAGTCTGTCTACTTGATCGCTCTGATCAGGTTTCATTGATAAATACAGCTGAGTGTCGTCTGCATAGCAGTGGAAGTTATAGCCATGCTTTCTGATAATGTTGCCTAATGGCAGCATATAAAGAGTAAACAGAATTGGACCGAGTACCGAACCCTGTGGCACACCGTAAATTACTTTAGAGCATGGTGAGGAGCTCTGGTTTACATTAACAAATTGGAACCTATCAGATAAATAGGATTTAAACCAGCTGAGGGCTGTTCCTCCAACACCTACATCACATTCTAACCTCTGCAGTAGAATGTTGTGGTCGATGGTCAAACGCTGCGCTGAGGTCCAACAGAACCAGGATTGAGACCAGTCCATCGTCAGCGGCTAATAACAAATCATTTGTGACTTTAACTAGTGCAGTTTCAGTGCTGTGGTGGGCTCTGAACCCTGACTGGAAAACTTCAAATAAGTTATTGTCCTGTAGGTGGCGACAAAGCTGTTTTACTACAACTTTTTCAAGGATTTTAGAGACGAAGGGAAGATTTGAAATAGGTCTGTAGTTTACCAATAGGTCGGGATCTAGATTAGGCTTTTTCAGAAGAGGTTTAATGACTGCATGTTTGAAGGACTGTGGAACATAGCCACTTTCGAGTGAAGTATTTATTATATTAAGAATAGGGTCTATTCTATTCTATTTAGGGGGAGAATGTCTTTGAGGAGTCTGCTTGGAATGGGGTCTAGGACACAAGTTGAGCTTTTAGAGGACATAATGGCTGAAGTTATCTCTGCTTGATCAACAGCTGTGAACCTTTCTAGGTTTACAGCTGGATTTATATGGGACGTTAGATTTACAGCTTGGGCTAGTTCAGGGCTAATAGCGGGGGTAATTTCATCTAATTTATCTCTGATTGTTTTTATTTTATTGTTAAAAAATAGGAGGAAATCATCAGAGCTGAGAGAAGCTGGGATTGAGGGCTCTACTGCTGTGACAGTTTGTTAGACTAGCTACAGTGCTGAAAAGGAATTTAGTGTTACTTTTGTTGACTTCTATTAGATTTGAATAATATCTGGTTTGGGCCTCACACAGAGCCTGCTTATAGGACAGCAGGCAACTTTTCCATGCTTTTAGGGATTCTTCGGTGTGAGAGCGATGAAATAATCCCTCTAACTTTCTAACTCTTTGTTTATGTGAACGCAGTTCTTGGTTGTACCATGGGGAGGCGCGCTTTGGCCTAATGACCTTCTGTTTTAACGGCGCGACAACGTCAAGAGCAGACTTCAGAGAATTCATGGTCAAGTCGACACATTGATCACTTAAACTGGGACTAAAGCTGTTCTCAGCAGGATCACATGACATGTCACTGAATATTGGCTCTATTATTTCTTTGAATTTTGAGATAGATTTTTCAGATATTGTCCTTTTCATTATAACTTTATTTTGTGGGACTGGATGATCTTTAAGAATAAACTGAAAGGTAATTAGGAAATGATCTGACAATATAGGGTTTTGAGGGAGGACAATGAGGTCACTAATCTCTGTTCCATACGTTAGGACAAGATCCAGAGTGTTCTTGTGAGTGTGAGTCGGTTTATTTACATTCTGAGTGAAACCAATGCTGTCTAACAAGGCGCTGAAGGCAGTACAGAGAGCGTCATCACTCATGTTCACGTGGATATTAAAGTCTCCAGCTATAACTATTTTATCCCAGGCTAACACTAAGTTTGATATAAAGTCAGAAAACTCTGTTAAAAACTCTGAATAGGGACCAGGAGGTCGGTAGATAACTATGAACAAAACTCCTTTTTGGTTTTTCATATTTGGACATGTGATTGACAGCATAAGGCTTTCAAATGAGTGAAATGCATTGTTAGTTTTAGGGCTCATAAGTCGGCTTGAGTGTGAGATCACTGCCACACCACCACCTCGGCCTGTGCTCCTGGCAGTCTGAAAGTTAACATGGGTGGGTGGGGTTAACATGGGTGGGTGGGGTTAACATGGGTGGGTGGGGTTAACATGGGTGGGTGGGGTGGACTCATTTAGTCTGACGTAGTCGTCTTGTTGAAGCCACGTTTCAGTTAGAGCTAGAAGATCTATGTTATAGTCACTAATTAATTCATTAAATAAGAGCGATTTGGAGGAAATTGCTCTAATGTTTAGCAGTCCACATTTTACGTGTTTATTCATTTGTATATTTGTGTCATTTGTGATTGTTATTTTCCTTAAGTTATTTGGTCTGACGCCTGAAATATTTTTATGAGATGTGACTTTTTGGCATTATTTGTACGAGGAACACGAGGGACACGAGGGACACACACAGTCTCTAGCTGTCTTGAATCTGAACACTTCACATGTGACAGAACGGGCGAGAGTTCAGCGACAGAGGAGCGTCTTAAACTGCTGCTTTGCGCCCGGGGCTCATCCCTAGATGGTCACTATACTTTTGGGGAGCTTGAGTGCAGACAGAGTACTGAATCACAGGACTGTGGACAGATCCTGCGGAGTCCAGACAACACTTTAGACTCAAACTTTAGTCAGGATGCTTCTCCTCACATGTTATGTTGCTTTTAACTTGTAATACATGTGAAATATTGAGAGAAACGTGTTGCACGTTGCCGCAATGTCCTTGCGGTATTGGATTTATGTACGTACTGACTGATTTATACTGGTGTGGGCCCCTGACTGTGTGTGTGTCTCCTGCAGGATCATGGGCCTGTATGCCTCTGTGGTGCTGGTCATCGGGAAGTTTGTGCGCGAGTTCTTCTCAGGAATCAGCCACTCTATCATGTTTGAGGAGCTTCCCTGTGTTGACCGCATCCTTAAGCTGTGCACTGACATCTTCCTGGTAAGAAATGGACTGAGAACAGATTTTAGTTATAGATTAAAAAGAGAGAGATGTCATGCTTTTTATTAGGTTATTTATTATTAAACTGTAACGTAAGAAGATCATAATTTTACATTTTATTCATTGTAAACCTAAAATGACTTCATTATAAAAACAGGTTCATTGACTTCCTGTTCAAAACTACAGAACTGATAAGCCATACCTCTTCATAGTTATGTTTCACTGTAACAAGCAGCAGATTCTCATTTTTCTGGGTGTTTTTTTTGTAATTTTCAAAAGTGACCATGTGACATTTTAGAACCATAAATGTGTCACTCGATCTTCGGTCTTCAGTTTTTTTCTTTTTTAATGTTTTGGAAATATTGCATACATGATACACAGTCATTTTTCAATAAATCACAACTAAGAGTGATGCGGGCGGGGATGGGGTGGTGGGTGAAGCACTGGACAATACAGGATTTCTCAAACATGCAGGAATCAATTAAAATACAACTTTAATTAAACTAATGATGTAGAAACACTTTCCTAACTGGGTTAAAAACTCATAAAAGGTGATATTATAATATATCCTCTTTAAGGCAAGCCCCTGCAGGTGAATAGGTAAAAAATCTTAAATATAGAGGTATAAATTATATTTAAATTAAAAAAGCAAGTTTTGAATCATGCTGTTGTGTTGAAGGTGCGGGAAACTGGCGAGCTGGAGCTGGAGGAGGAGCTCTACGCTAAACTTATCTTCCTGTATCGATCTCCAGAGACTCTGATCAAATGGACACGCCGATGACTGCAAACTTTCTACAATAATTCGGCCATTAAGAAGAAACAATTTGATTAGCAAAGTGTGAAAACAACAGCCCTCTGGATGGGTCAGGCGTTTCCCACTTCAGGATTTACTGGCAGCAGAGGGATTTACATAGAAGAAATAAACAAACCTAGCTTGTCACATGCTCATAAGCACATACTGTAGATGTAATGAACACAATTAGAGACAGAAATGCTCAGAACAAGTCTTAAATTGAAAAAAAAAAATACCACAGAAGATCTCCAGACTCTACTTATGACATCATAAAACTGGAAAAGGGTCTGTTGAGGCTCATTGGAAGAGGAATTATTCAACAGAATTCATCAAACTAGCAATGTTACAACGTGGTTAAAAGCTCAAAAAAGTCTATTTTGCATAATATGTGTTCTTTGAGTCTATAAACCATCACTGGACTCGTTCAGCAGTCAAATTGTGTTTAGAACAACACATAACAGCGTTCACGTAAGGGCTTCATTTATTCAGTTTTTCATTGTTCATTCGCACTGCTTGAGGGCGCTCCAATGCCAAAAGACCTCATTGGAAACAGAGTTTTAGTTTTTTGTTTTCCAAATGTACAAATTGTTAGAGAAGTTAGAAAATGTGAAACGCTTATCCAAGGTGACTGAAAACATCTTTAAAGTCACAAGAATGCATAATATATGCACAGTCAGTTGCAAGTTTAAAATCTATCATTTAGGGCGATTGAATGTGTTCACGATTGTCTAAAAGGAAAATAAAAGAAAATACACATGTGAACTTTGTGTCAGTTTCTATTCAATGAGGACATATAACCATATACTGCTGCATTTTGACGGTTAAAGATTATAAGATAAGATAATCCTTTATTGTCCCACATGGGGAAATTTCAGTGTTGCAACGCAGGTAGATACAGAAGAAAAGAACAGATCACTTATAGGAAGTTTGAAAAACACTCTCAATAGAAGATCTCTTATAAACAAAACCTCCCATTTCCCAACAAGGGATGGAGGGGAAAAATAATAAAGATAAAAATAAATAAAAAAATAAATACCATTACATGTGATCACGACAGTAATTGCACATGGTTAGGTCAGTATTGCGAGTGTTCAGGACTAACAGTGTTTGTTATAAAGTCTGACAGCAGCAGGAAGGAAAGACCTGCGAAACCTTTCCTTCACACAGCGAGGGTGGATCAGTCTCTCACTGAAGCTGCTCTCCAGAGTGGACAGAGTGTCCTGCAGGGGACAGAGTGTCCTGCAGGTGACAGAGTGTCCTGCAGGGGGTGACACTCATGGTCAAGCATAGATGTGAATCTAGCCAGGACCCTTCTGTCCCCCACCTCCTGCACCGAGTCCAGAGCACAGCCCAGGACGGAGCTGGACTTCTTGATGACTCTGTCCAGCCTCTTCCTCTCCCTCTCTGTGATGCTGCTGCTCCAGCAGACCACACCTACAGGAGCTGATGCCACCACAGAGTCGTAGAAGGTCTTCAGGAGTGGCCCTGTCACTCCAAAAGACCTGAGTCTCCTCAGGAGGTAGAGCCGACTCTGGCTCTTCCTGTACAGTGCGTCTGTGTTATGAGTCCAGTCCAGTTTGTGGTTCAGATGAACACCAGGTACTTGTATCCACTCTCTCAATGTCCCTTCCCTGGATGTTCACTGGTGAGGGGGCAGTGGAGTGGCATCTCTTTGGTCTTCCCCGCGTTGATGAGGAGGTGGTTCCGCTGACACCAGTCCACAAAGTCCTGCTCAAGTCCCCTGTACTCCGTATCATCGTCGTCCGTGATGAGTCCGATGATGGCAGAGTCGTCAGAGAACTTCTGCAGGACACAGCTGTCCGTGTCGTGTCTGAGTTCTGCAGTGTAAAGGGTGAAGAGAAAGAGCGCAAGGAGAGTGCCCTGGGGCGCCCCCACACTGCAGGTCCGAGTGTCAGACACACAGTCCCGGGCTTTCACAAACTGGGGTCGAGGTAGTCCAGGATCCACTCTGCAGGTCGTACTCCTCAGGAGCTGATGGTGTTGAAGGCGCTGGAGAGATCGAAGAACAGGATCCTCACAGAGCTGCCAGGCTTCTCCAGGTGAGAGAGAGAGCGGTGCAGCAGGGAGATGACGGCGTCCTCCACTCCGATGCCAGGCCGACATGCAAACTGCAGCGGGTCCCACGGTGGAGCGGAGGTGGTCCAGGACCAGGATTAGGTCTCATCTCTGCTGTTAACAGATGATGTTGTCCTGATGGCTCCATCAAACCCGGACCTGCAGCTGCACTGGGACGGTTTGCAGCCGAGTGTGAAGCGGCTGGGATGAGAATCAGCTCCAAATCCGAGGCCATGGTTCTTGACAGGAAAAAGGTGTCTTGCCCTCTCCAGGTGGGTGGGGAGTCCTTGCCCCAAGTGGAGGAGTTCAAGTATCTCGGGTCTTGTTCACGAGTGAGGGAAGGATGGAGCGTGAGGTCGACAGGTGGATCGGTGCAGCGGCTGCAGTGATGCAGTGTCTTTCTCAAAAGGTGGATCTGTATTTTCGTCTGCACAGTAACCTATATACATAACCACTGTCCCTAACAAGAGGAACAATGAAAATACACACCAGAATCAGAAAAGGTTTATGGCCATTGTCAATGAACAGAATTCACAAACATAGGAACTTGCTTTGGTGATTCAGTGCAACATAAAACAATGAACAATGATAAAACAACCTACATAAGTCAAAAAGAAACTCAATTTAAATCTGCTATGGTACAAAAACAAAAGCCACTTGGGATCATATAACCGCAGCTGAACTGGCGAGTTACTCGGCCCGACATACCTACACTCAAATGAGAGGAATTTGCAGATAACCACGGCTTCGAGCCACAAAGGCACCGAATTGAGTGTCGCTGCAGCGAGGTGTGCTAATAACAGAGGAGCGGACACCACGACACAAATGCGTTCTACGCGACAGTCGCACTATGCAAAAACAAAAGCTATCTCTTCACAGTTTCTCCAACAGTCTGCATTTCCTGTGAATAATGGGCTCTTTGACATGGGGTTATGAAGTAATGTGACACATTTTTTCAACAGAATTCCTTCCAGATATGTTATTTTGTGGTTCTTCACTGGGATATACAAACAGCTTCCCACTCCTTATCCGTCAGAACAAAATGACCTTCTCTTACCCATTTGTTTTTGATATATTCAGTAGAGCCGTTGTCCAGGTTATTAATGCAATGATATAGTTTAGATATTATTCCCCTTGAAAGTTCTGATTCATAGATTCATAGGCCTTAATACAAATTTGTTACTCTGTTTATTTTTTTTTATTATACTAACCCCTTATTTGTTAATACCTGTAGAAGTCCTGTTTCACCAAGTCAAAGGATTTTTAAACCTTTGTAGTCCAGACTTTGAATCTCAAGTCAGTTCTATTTGGTAGAAAACCTTGGTCATAAGCAAACCTGTTTAAGATTTTAACATAATTGTCCAGTTTGTATGTTTTGATCAGCAAAGGACAGATTTCACCCAGGGATTCTCAACTTCCTCCAAATGAGCTGTTTGTCATCAGCCAGTAAGACCTACACAGGAACCCTTGACAAAATTAATCTCAATATTTTTCCATTGGGCTTCATATTCTGGATCACACCCACAAGGCTCTGATTTGAGCTTAAAGGTCCCATATCATGCAAAATTGACTTTTCAGAGCTTTTAAACTTATTACAGTGCTATAGGTGCCTCATATATGTGCCCAACGTGTTTTAGATTTATTCCTGCAGTTTTTAGGCAGAGTAGAGTCTATTTCCTTCTCCTCGGATGTGCAGACGGACGGGGTCTACTCACAGGGATGCGTCATCCCTCGCTCACCTGCACGGGGCTGAATGCGTCCGCTCCCTCCGCCGCGCTCTCCGGAGAGTGGTCCAAAACTCTATCCCGGTCCAAAGCCCATAGTCCGACATTTGGGAAGGAGGGCAGAGCGGCGACGATCAGCCCGGCAATCTGCAGTAACCTCTTCTCCTAGTGAACCTTCGGACTTGTGAGCAGCCACCACTCAGCTCGACACACTGACATGATGAATAAAATGTTTATTCCCATGTACCCCTGTGTCATGCGCTGTGTACCACCGCATGCCTCGGCCTCTGTTTACACCCCCACTTTCTCTACGGGGTGGGCGGGGGACACATGCTCTCACTGAGACTACGTCACGGGGTGGGCGAGGGACACACGCTCTCACTGAGACTACGTCACGGGGTGGGCGGGGGACACACGCTCTCACTGAGACGACGTCACGGGGTGGGCGGGGGACACACGCTCTCACTGAGACTACGTCACGGGGTGGGCGGGGGACACACGCTCTCACTGAGACGACGTCACGGGGTGGGCGGGGGACACACGCTCTCACTGAGACGACGTCACGGGGTGGGCGGGGGACACACGCTCTCACTGAGACTACGTCACGGGGTGGGCGGGGACACACGCTCTCACTGAGACGACGTCACGGGGTGGGCGGGGGACACACGCTCTCACTGAGACGACGTCACGGGGTGGGCGGGGGACACACGCTCTCACTGAGACTACGTCACGGGGTGGGCGAGGGACACACGCTCTCGCTGAGACTACGTCACGGGGTGGGCGGGGGACACACGCTCTCACTGAGACTACGTCACGGGGTGGGCGAGGGACACACGCTCTCGCTGAGACTACGTCACGGGGTGGGTGGGGGAGACGGATCGCTTTTCGTAAGAGTGGGGGCGAATCTCAAACCAAGCAGTGATATTTCATAACTATTATGTTATGGGTGTTGCACAACACAAATATACCCTTAGGGTAGACTACGAAACGGGAAAGATAGCATGATATGGGATCTTTAAATAAAGACAAGGCAAACCCCAGCCTCATTTTTCTTTTGATAATTGTAGAGTTTTAAATGGGATTTGAGGTTATTGTAAATTTGGTTTGCACTTTAAATAGATTGGGCCAGCTAACAGAGTCAAAAAAATTCTCTGCATCAGACTTATTATTACGGCTTTATTTAGTTGTTTCAGTATATGGTTCATTATGTGTAAAGATCGTCTTATGTTTTCTTGTGTTTGCCGTTTGTTGATCAATCCTGTCTGATCACTGTGAACTAAACCTGGGACTATTTGGTCCATTATTTTTGATATGGTTGAGTTGTATATACGATAGTCCACATTCAGAATAGAAATTGGTTTATATGAGGCACAGTCAAGTCGGTCCATGCCCTCTTTAGGTATTAAAGATATGATGGCTTCCTTCCAAGTTATCCTTATCCTTATTATTCCTTATCCTATAAAAACACAAAGAATAAAGACATCTTAAAGGTCCCATAACATGCAAAATCGACTTTTCAGAGCTTTTAACCTTCTTACATTGCTATTTGTGCTTCATATATGTCCCAGAGTCTCCTTTCCGCGAATCTCCAAACTGACGGGGGATGGGTGCAAGATTGCGTCATAAGGGCAAGCACGCGTCACCATCACCCCTCGTTCCACAACCTTGTTTTTAACAATCAGATGCTTATTTTGGGCGCAGCGAATTACATGGATCCGAATGCGCAGCCAGAGCAGAGACGCGTGCTTAGGGACCGTCATCAAATGTGCAGCCGGAGCGGTGACGAGAGTACTTAGGGACCGTCATCAAATGCGCAGCCGGAGCGGTGACGAGAGCACTTAGGGACCGTCATCAAATGTGCAGCCGGAGCGGTGACGAGAGTACTTAGGGACCGTCATCAAAAGCGCAGCCGGAGCGGTGACGAGAGCACTTAGGGACCGTCATCAAATGTGCAGCCGGAGCGGTGACGAGAGTACTTAGGGACCGTCATCAAGTAGAAAAACGAAAAAACGAATGGAACGTCAAATAGAGCGGTACAATTTGAATAACACATAAAATACACCATGATGGTCGCCACAGCAACCTTTATTTTTCCATCAGAAGCTTAACACATATTTTTTGTGAGTGTAATGACAATTAATATGTGAATGAGACTCCTGCAAATAGTCATCTGATTGAAGATGATATGGAAGAAAGTTGTAAATAAGGCCATCTGACTTTGTGTTGATTAATTTGTTCAACAATTGATTTTATTTGCAAGTTTTATTTAAAGAAAAAATGTTTAAAAAGGGTTTAAAAGATAATTTGTTGAGTTTTCTTTAATAGAATGTTTACAAATACATTTAAATAAATAATCTTGTTACATCAATGGAAAATATTGATTGTTAGTCACTTCCATGTTTTGCTATTGCTGTTCTGCAATTATGAAATTGCTATACAAATTTTGAAAAATTAACGGATTGTTTAGCAGCTGCTGCACAAGTGAAAATCCTTCATCTGATATATATATATATATATATATATATATATATATATATATATATATATATATATATATATATATATATATAGATCTATAGATCTATAGATCTATAGATATATCTGTTCTGCGCACGCTGTAGAAGTAACACCAGTTTTATTTAGGCTCAAAGTAGTGTTGATCTGAAGTTCTATCGTTTGTCACTCACTCGCGCGGAGCGGAGCTGACAGCTGTGGGGCACACACACGCTCTAAGACTACGTCACGGGTTGGGCGGGGGAGCCAGCTCGCTCTTCACAAGGGTGGGGGCGAATATCAAACCAAGCCGTTTGCATTTCCGGGTTGGTGAGGGGTCCAAGGTCTGGGTGATATTTCTGAACTATTATGTTAAGGGTGTTGCACAACCCTTATTATTATCAATTCTACACTTAGGATAGACTACGAAACGTGAAAAAAAGCATGTTATGGCACCTTTAATCTATACATTTGACTGTGGGCACAATGAAAATTAAATTACAATAGAATCACAATATATGACAATGGACTTTAACTCACTTGCAAAAGCAAACAGACTGTTCAGACCACACTCGGCACAAGGACCACAAGCAGTGCTGTCTCCCCTCTGCATTAACCACAAGTACAGATTGAATTAACCAAAAACACAATCTTCAACATTAAAAACATGACATTTGACTGATATTTCAACTCACGCCGTCACGTAGTTTCACACTTCCCCCACGTGAGTAGTGACACGCTTCACAGGACCAGGATCAATCCTTTTTTCTACAAATTTAGTGGACAATAATCTTAGAAGATGATGCAGTTTAAAGTGTTATCTGACAATATCAAAGAATATTTTTGTACTTAAAGCTCATTTTAATGAAAGATTTTCAATATATGAACCATTTTCTGTTCTCTCTTAACGAGGCACTCGGCTGTCGTGCTCTGATGACGTCGTGCGACTGTTCTCACATTTTACCACAGTGACATCTGCTGGCTAAACTGAGAATTGCAACTAGCTCTTAAAACAAATATTATAGTTTTGACTTGGCTACACTAATATACAACTTGTGTGGGTTGTAAAAATGTGTACATAGGCGGACATTAGGATTCATCTCTCTCCAGATATCAATCGACAGTACATTATGTATTAATTTTACAAAATGTATTATTTATAGATTTAACAGTATTTTGTGAGCTTGAGACATCCAATGTCGGCTGAACATGTAAGTTCCAGTCACCGCCACAGACAAGGGTTCCCTCAGAGTGATTTGCAATCAGATCCACAACTTCAGCAGAGAGAGTGAAATCACTTCCTGGTGGAGCATATACCCTGCTCCACCAGGGGTATAGTTCCCCACCAGGGACCAGTATAAACCTGCCATCCTGATCTTTGTGTTCAAAACTCAAGGCTATTTTACATGACATCAGTGTGGCTACACCCCTCTTATGTTTTCCCTTGTATGAAGAATAGTACTAGTAGTATTATTACATCCGAAGAATAAATTCTCACTTTCAAAACCTTCAAGGGTTCAAGAATTGAGAAAAGCACAATCTTCATATTATAGTAAACTCATGGGCAATGGAAAGGGTAACGGTAATTCCCTTTAGAAGCATTTAAATGCACTAACTTATAAAATCACAGGTCCTAAAGGAATTAGATAACTCGCATCTATGACTGATGCAATTAGAGGAATTGAAATATTCTGAAGAAACTGTAAGCAAGAATGAACTATTTCTAATGCCTCCTGCTGATTCTTTTTGCATAGACTAAGAAGTCACACAGTGCAATGAGCCATTGTCAAGTAGGGCTGCAACAATTAAGCGAGTAATTTGATTACAAAAAGGCTTTGATTATTGTTTTATTACCTCAATGATTCGTTTAATTAAAATGTTTAATTAACAACATGTGAATCTATAACCCGCAAAGCGCATGGAATGACTTGTGGCTCGTTTGTTTCACACAGAGCTTGTTCCGCTCTGACCTGTAGCAACTAAAGTACAACTGAGGAGAGAGCCGTGTGTTTTAAACTCATGACTGTGACTGGGAAGCAGAGTTTAGTTGAGTGAAAGAGCACGGCGTTTTGAATTGTAACTCTGCAGTCATTTTGCAGCATTTGCTCCATGTTTCATTCACTTTAGCCTCTGTGTCATCGCCCCGTCATTGCAAACTTTCTGTTTTCTAATCGTGGGCTAAAAGTCTAAAATATGCCACTGTCTCCTCTGTTGTGCTTTGAAACAGCCAATACATCCATGGAAACAGAACAGGGGGTTGCGATTATGAAACAGAAAGTCGGCAATGACGGGGGGAAGACACAAAGGTTAAAGTAAATGACACGTGGCGCTAATGCTGCAAAATGACATAATGCAGAGTTACGGCTCAAAACACCAGGGATCACTGGTCTCACTCTTATTTCAACTGTCAACGAACAGTCTGGTGACAAGTGAATTAGTCCTTTGTATATCCATCCATCCATTTTCTCCCGCTTGTTCCCTTTCGGGGTCGCGGGTGACTGGAGCCTATCCCAGTGACTTCGGGCTTTAGGCGGGGTACACCCTGGACAGTGGCCAACTCATCGCAGGGCCAACAATTTTATTTCTATTTTGTATATATATTCTTTATATATAAACAGAACAGTTTTTTGCTGGACATACTTCTGTGAAATTAAGAATAAAATGTGTTATTTTAAGCATAAACTCCTTATTGGTTATTTGTTTATTACTATAAACTAAAACGTTTATTTAAAAAAAAAAATGTCATATGCGTTTAAATGGTTTTTGGAATGTACAAAAAATGAACCGATCATTTGAAGAAAAGAATCAATAGATATCTCGATTACTAAAATAATTGACTGCTGCAGCCCTATTGTCAAGTCAATTCTCTTTCAAAGACTGCAGAAGACGTGCAACTACAGTAAGTGGTGAAAAATGCACTTTTCATTTGGCTGCCAACCTCCATTAAAAGTAACACACAACGACAACCAGAAGAGATCTGGTTTGTTTGAATGATGGGCGAAGAACCTGATATATTATTGTGAACAACACGAAAAGTGCAATAGAAAGCAGGCTGGCCTCTTGTCTGGCCGACAAATTCATACCAGAGTAGTTCTCCCTGAGGTTTATGAGGTAGAAAATGGACACCCACAAGGAAGTGTGTGCGGCCCTATGTCATGATTAATGACATCTTTAAAGATGTAGATCACTCTTTTGGAAGAAGCCTTTATGCAGACGATGGTGCATTGTGGGTATGAGGTAGACATCTTAAATTTATTGTGAATACAATACAGCAGGTTGAGCAGTGGACTCTAAATTGGGGGTTAAATTATGTGTACACAAATCTCAAGTGATTTGTTTTTATAATCGGCATAAGGATGTCTCCATAAAGTTATGGGTAAGTACTTGAACAGGTCAAGGAAGGGAGATTCTTAGGAGTCATCTTTGATGAAAAGATTAATTGGCGACAGCATATTGATAAGGTTAAAAATAAATTCAAAAAGGTGAATAATCTGCTGCGTTGTCTTTCTTGCAGGACTTGGGAGCTAGCAGAAAGTTGCTCCTGAATATTTACTGAGCTATTATGAGAGCAACTATTGATTATGGCTGTATTGCTCACATATCTGCAGCTGAAACTAATTTAAAGGAATTATGGAGGATTTTTTGGCGCCAAATCTCATTTCCTCGTGGCGTGGACAGCCGATTAGTTCATTCACATGTCAATCATAGGATGCACCTACGGCTCACCTACAGCCTTGTTGGCTCGTCCCCAGGAGAGCAGCATGTTTCAAATCAAATCAAATCAAATCAATTTATTTTTGTAAGGCCCAAAATCACAACAACAGTTGCCTCTGAGGGCCACAGGGAGAAATGAATCAACAATGTCTGTGGTGGCGATGGAGTCAGACAATGTCTGTGGTGGCGATGAAGTCAGACAATGTCTGTGGTGGCGAGGGACGATGTCCCAGGGTCCTCTGTCCTTAGACTCTCCTTCTCGGCCAGGAAAAACTACAAAAAAAACCTCTTTGGGAAAAAAGCGTAGAAACCTGGAGGAGTTCCAGTGAAGGAGAGATCCGACTCTCACAGACGGACAGACGGACACGAGGAGACTGGAGCTGGACCCACTCTTCAGGCAGAAGAGGGACCGTCTGAGTCGAGCTGGACCCACTCTTCAGGCAGAAGAGGGACCGTCGGAGGCGAGCTGGACCCACTCTTCAGGCAGATGAGGGACCGTCGGAGGCGAGCTGGACCCACTCTTCAGGCAGAAGAGGGACCGTCTGAGTCGAGCTGGACCCACTCTTCAGGCAGAAGAGGGACCGTCTGAGTCGAGCTGGACCCACTCTTCAGGCAGAAGAGGGACCGTCTGAGTCGAGCTGGACCCACTCTTCAGGCAGATGAGGGACCGTCGGAGGCGAGCTGGACCCACTCTTCAGGCAGAAGAGGGACCGACTGAGGCGAACTGGAGCCACTCTTCAGGCAGATGAGGGACCGTCCACACAGGGCAGGGACCACTTCACCAGGGGAGGGGCATCTGGGTCCACAGGTCCTCAGGAGTGAGAGAAAGAAAAGAAGGCGGTGAACAGTTTGCAAGTGGAATCAAAAAATAAATATTGTTTGATAGCATAAGTAGTCAGAAGAAGAAGAGGATAGTGCTCAAGCTGTCATACTTCCCCCAGCATAGTTACTCCTAGGGCAGCGTAGCTGAAGCTGTGGGTTTATCTTTCTGTTCCTAACTACTCTGACCATAAGCGATTTCGAAGAGGAACGTTTTAAGCCTGGACTTAAATGAAGAGACTGTGTCAGCATATTTAACATGGGTCGGGAGCTGATTCCATAACACAGGAGCTTGGTAGCTAAACGCTCTACCTCCTACAGTACTTTTAGAGACTCTTGGCACCACCAGAAGGCCGGCATTCTGAGAGCGAAGAGCTCTGTTTGGATGATATGGTTCTATAGCATCTTTGAGGTAGGATGGGGCCATGTCATTTATGGCTTTGTAGGTCAGGAGTAGAATTTTGAATTTGATTCTAGACTCGACGCGGAGCCAGTGAAGAGACTTCAGCACTGGCGTAATGTGCTCTCTTCTTTTTGTTCCTGTTAGTAATCTTGCTGCTGCATTTTGAACCAGTTGAAAGCTTTTTATGGAGCTTTTAGGACACGCTGCAAGCAGGGAGTTACAGTAGTCTAATCTAGTCGTTACAAATGCATGGATAAGTTTTTCGGCATCACTTTTAGGCAGGATTCTTCTGATTTTGGCGATGTTGCGCAAATGGAAATAGGCTGTTTTACAAGCTTGATTTATATGAGCTTTAAATGAGAGCTCCTGGTCAAATAAGACTCCAAGGTTTCTTACAGTAGAACTGGAGGCTACACTGACATTGTCCAGTGTGACTATCTGCTCTGATAGAGCGTCTCGTAGATGCTTAGGGCCAAGCACAATGACCTCGGTTTTTTCAGGGTTAAGAAGCAGGTAGTTTAGTGTCATCCAGGTTTTTATCTCCTTCACACAAGCACTAAGTCTGTCTACTTGATCGCTCTGATCAGGTTTCATTGATAAATACAGCTGAGTGTCGTCTGCATAGCAGTGGAAGTTAATGTCATGCTTTCTGATAATGTTGCCTAATGGTAGCATATAAAGAGTAAACAGAATTGGACCGAGTACCGAACCCTGTGGCACACCGTAAATTACTTTAGAGCTTGGTGAGGAGCTCTGGTTTACATTAACAAATTGGAACCTATCAGATAGATAGGATTTAAACCAGCTGAGGGCTGTTCCTCCAACACCTACATCACATTCTAACCTTCCCTGGCTGTGCATGCGTGGTTGATATGCCAGTGTGTGTCTAAGCGCATGGATCTATCATAATATAGTTCCCTCAGTGTACAGGACAAAATTAAGACAGAGAAAGACAGTTCGAGCTCAGAAGAGACGGAAGTCTACGGGAGACGAGAGATGCGATCAGTCGCACTAATAAACAAACGCTTGTGTAGCAGCGAGGCTGTTGTGCCTCCGCACGGGGGGAGTGCTCACTTCCGCTTGAGTTCTCAAATCAGCGAAAAATCCTCCATTATTCCTTTAAAGGAACTTGATGTAGAACAAGCACATCCAGTGAAGGAAATTTTTAAATTATGTTGGCAACATCATAAGTCTGACTTTCCTTGTTTTAGCTGGAAGGAAATGCAAAAGTACAACTTGCTGGTTGAGCGATCTTAACTTCAACCCTTCAGTGGCTTTTTCAACCATAGCTCCTTGGAAGTTTTATTCCAGCTCCTGTTGATATTAGTTTACATCCAAAACGTAAAGGAAAAATTAAAAAGGCACCACAGTTCTTTGTTCATTGAGCTCATTGATAAGCATTCTGATGATCTAAAGATCCTGAGAGGGGCGAACGGCTGCTGACCTTGAGATAGCAGTTAGGAAGAGTTAACAGTTCCTTTTTCTGTGTTCAACACAGAACTCATAGCAATACAATTAGCGATGGAATGGGCTGAATCTACTTTGCAGTGTCATAACATTGTGATAGCACTCTACACTGCCAAGCATTAAATCTGGAAAATCTGAAGACAGGATATTCCCTTTTTTTATGTATAACAAAAGGAAACTAGTAAAACAAAACAAGACCAGAGAGAATAAACATAAACCAAAATAAGTAGACATCCAACAACTCATGGCACACAAGACCCTAAGTAAATGTCCCATTTAGTCCACAGTTGGTCAAATTAAGTTCTTAGGCCCAAATACTGAGTTCCAACAGAATTCCCTCCAAACATGTGATCCTGTGGTTCTCCAGTGAGATGTACATATACTTTCCCACTCTTCATCCTCCAGAACAAAGTGACCCTCTCTTTCTCATTTACTCTTAATGTAATCAGTAGAGTGACTGCCCAGATTGTTAATATATTTATACAATTTAGATATTAATCCCCTTGGAAGATCCGATTTATAAGCTTTAATGAATATTTCAGTCAAAGGTTATGATGGTCATCATGCCTTTTCATTTTTTGATTATAATAACTCCTTTTTTGTAAATATCTATAAAAGTCCTGTTTCTCTAAGCCAAAGGATTCTTTCAGCTCCTCAAAGCTCTTCAGGTGATTCTCCTTTACAACCTTTTGTTGTCCAGTCTTTAAATCTTGAGTCTGTGCTGTTAGGTATGACATTTTGATTATAAGCCAACCAATTTTAGATTTTAATTTATTTGTTTAGTTTGTGTGTTCTGATCAGCTCCTTCCATGTTGTAAGAACAGATTTCACCCAAGGGTTCTCCACCTCCCCCAAATGACTCAACCACTTGAGTGGTGGTAAGGCCTGCACAGGAACGCCCAGCACCACTCAAATATGTTTCCCTTGAAGGGTTCCCCTAAAACCCTTATAGGGCGTGTTCAGCATCGAAGGAGAGATATGACCAAGAATCTTCCAAATCAGTCCAGAGTAGTTTAATTCAACCTAACAGAGGAGTTCTAATACAGGCGCGCCTGGGCCTTGAGCTCGCTGACATCACACTCCTATGTGTGCCTTTAATGCCAGTCAGACAAAAGGACCACAGATATCTGAAGAATCCAGGCTTAAATAGTCACAGAATATAATAGTGCAATGTGTGTGTGGACGAAGTCCGGGTCATGGAGCCCTCTCGTGGTCGTCCGGCACGGCCTCTCGTACGCCCCTCGTACGACTTCACAGGATGGACAGGATAGGATGAGACGGGCGTTTGTGTTGCCCGTACGATTCCCCAGGATGTCCCCAGGGGTCGTTGGCCCTGGACCTTGAGGTTTTTTGGGATCGATTGATCGCTTACGCAACCCACCGCTCACTCCGAACACAAGCATGATATGATTTATCATTTCTAGCATTAATCATAATCAATTAATATCATTATACAGAAATACATGAGCATAATTATCATAGTGGCGGTATTAATATAATTAATATCCTTCACCATTGAGCATCATATTCTGGGTCACACCGTTGGTAAATCCAACGTAAACCCCAACCTCCATTTTCTTTTCATAATTGTAAAGTAAGTTTTGAATCGGATACAAGTTTTTTTTTCCTAGCCAATATAAATTTCTTTATTCCACTCATCAACCAGCTGAAGATGGAAACTGGGAGAGTCTGGAACAAGTAGAGAAACCTGGGCAAAACATTCATTTTTACAGTTTCAATCCTTTGACTAAAGCTGAGTTCACACCGCCAGACGCCCGAGTTGGACGTCCGAGGAGTCCAGCGCACATTGCAGTGGAGGAGTTTCCCAGGACATTGCCGAGTCCCTATGAACATTGTTTAATCTGTTTTTCACTGTTGTGATTTTGGGCGTTACAAAAATCATTTGAGTTGAATTTAAATTGAATTCATCTTTTGATTACGCTTTGTATTTCCAAAACTGTTATTTCAGCTCCTCTTTTTTTCCATTTTGTTCTTCTGATACAACAGGCAATTTGAGGGTGTCCTCAAAGAAATTTATATCATGGTCTTTATCATCTGGAATTAAAACGTTTTTTATTTTGTAAGAATTAGTCAGATGTTGATTGAATTTTGTCTTATTTGGTTAAGATTACATAATTTTGCCTAAAAATTGTTTTTTCAGCTTATTGTTTTTTAAGTTTCCAAGATGACAATTTAGACATTTTTTATCCATTCTCATATTATCTTTGTTTGGTAAAAAGCATTTCCTGTGATGTCAGACCAACACATTTTATTTTCTTGCAGCACTTCTAGCTTTTTTCAGAGGCTATGGCTATAATTTGTCCTCTCAAGACTGCTTTGGAAGCATCCCAAAGGAGGCGGAGACATTTCCCCAGTCTCATTTTCCTCCAGATAAGTCTTAATGTTGTTGGACATTTTTTTCTTAAACAAAGGGTCATTAAGCAGGCATTGAACATCCACAATGTGTTCTTTCATCTTTCCTCCAAGTCTACAGTAATGTAGATAGGAGCATGATCACGTATTGTATGATCACGCATTGTGCCTATATCTACTTTGGTGATTTTAGATCTCTCTTTATTGATAACAAAAAGGTAGTCTATTCTGGAGTTGATTGTATGCGGATTAGAAAAAATTGTATACTGGCGTGTTCTAGGGTTCATTCCCCTCTAAATGTCAATCAATCCTATAGTCTTATACAACTTAACTTATTAGTTTATGTTCTTCTTGAGTTCGACACATCTAATGTAGCTGAATGTAAAGATTCCAATCGCCACCACAAATTAGGGTTCCCTCTGAGTGGTTCACAATCAGATCCATGACATCAGCAAAGAAAGTGATATTGCCCCCTGGTGGAGCATACACAATCAAAAGACTAAAAACCTTTCCATTACTATTCCCCTTAACCAGTACATATCTGCCCTCTTTATCCTCACGTTCAAAACTCTGTTCAAAAACTATTCGGTTTGAGATCAAAATTGCAACTCCCCTTCTATGTTTGCATTTGTATGATGAATAATAGGATTTTTTATATCAGAAAGTTTTTGATGTTCAGTGTCATTCAAGTGTGGCACTTGTAAATTTTGGTTTGTTTTATTGGGTTCAGTGCCATTCACATTGAAGGATGCTACTTGTAACACTTCTGATGCCTTTGGGTTGATTGTATTGATCGTACCGTTGATAATTTTCGAATATTTTTAACCCTCTGGTCGAAAACGACAAACATTCACAAGACCATAAGAACACAAAACCACTGAAAGGGTAAAAAGAAAACATAAGGGTTAATGCTGGAAACAGGCATCGGATCCAAAACCTGATCAAAAAATATCATAAAGGGAGGGAACTTCAATGAGGTTCAGCTAGGCTTTGCTAAACATTGGCATTTGGAAATCAGGGCAGTTTCCAGCCTTGCTCTTCCAAGACATAGGCTACATTGCTGCCCAGCCAACCTGAAGTAAGCCTCTGACACTGCAGCCCAGCATTCACGGAGCTACCGGGCGCCATTTGGAGGTTGGCGCAAAATCTGAATCCATCTACAATAACTACGATTAGCCTAGGTACTATTTGGCAATTATGAGAGTTGAGCGTTGCCTAGAGAGAGTGAATAGCCTAACCAGAGTACTTATGCTTATGTGGTGAATGTGCTCAGAGTTGCCAAAGCTTTGCTCGTGTAGCACTCTACTAATTTGAAATATGGGTTAGCATTATGGCAATGGATACAATATGACAAATGCACAAGAATTGGTTGTTCATGGAGCTTGGGGAGTATTAACAGGTCAAATGTAAATTAAATATGTATTGGGGGTAACAACAAAAGATTATATATATATATATATATATATATATATATATATATATATATATACATATATATATACAGAGCCAGATTCCAATTCCGTGACAAAATGTAATTTATTTAACAACCTGCTAATTCTAATACATTGTTTTACATAACAAGCTCATATTCAGTAGAGATAATCACAGTTTGTATTCCGATGTCAGTTTATGCATGGATGTAGTCTTTAAGAAGTTCAGTGGACCTGGACAAACACAGGCCACAGACGGTCCATAATAACAGAGGGCAAGGCAACGGCTCCAGCGCACACCGCAGCTCCAGAGTTCATGTACTCTGTTACATCTGGAATAGAGATCTGTTTATAGGTAACCCAAACACTAGGCTGCCGACAAATGTCTCCAATTTAGGACGTACCACGTTAGCTGCACAGGACCACGCGTTGTGGGGCTTTGACAGCGAAACCACATCAATCCCGAGTCAGCAGAGATCATATCTTCCGGCGCCAGTGAAAGATGGCTGCTGCGTTACAACGTCCTCCTCTTTTTCTGAACTTTTCCTAACTTTCTATGCCCTTTTCGTTTTATTTTTTGCAAATATTTTACATACATCCACTTGCCGGATGTGTACAAACCGACACGCGCTGGACACGCATTGTTTTGGGCGTGTCTATTCTATGGATCAGCTCCTGTCCCTGCACCGCGCTGGAGCCGTGTGTCTATTTCCCGGGAGGAAGCACACCATCCCGGGAGAGATTTTGAGAAAGACGCATAGGGGCAGGGGCACTGGTGCCAAGCTCCGGGAAAAGAAGCGCCGCTTCAGACCCGCGGTAGCAAAGATTGTCATGGGAAACGTGCGGCCCCTTCAAAATAAGACAGCAGAGCTGGCAAGTCTTACAAGGTACGAACAGGAATATAAAGACTCTAGCATCATTTTGCTCACAGAGACCTGGCTAACCCCAGAAATCCCGGATCATACTGTTGCTTTGGACCATTTTCATGGTGGAGGCCTGGCAGTGTTTGTCCATGAGAGGTGGTGCAGATCAAACCACTGCTCAGTCAAAGAACAACTGTGTAACAGAGACATTGAACTGTTAGCCATTAGCATGAGGCCATATTTCCTGCCCCGGGAGTTCTCACATGTTATTGTAATAGCAGTGTATGTAGCCCCGTCTGCTAACGCTGACAATGCTTGTGAAGCATTGTTCTCCACCACAAGTAGACTGCAAAACAAGCACCCGCAGGCTCTCTTCCTCATCTCTGGTGACTTTAACCACGCTTCTCCCTCTTCTGTCCTGCCAACATACACCCAGTATGTTACCTGCCCCACCAGAGACGATAAAACACTGGATTTATTCTTTGCCAACACCAAGGAGGCTTATTCCTCCTCCCCCCTCCCTCTCCTGGGCAGCTCGGACCACAACCGTGTACATCTGAGCTTCAGCACCACTGTCTGGACTGAGCTTTACGGCCATGGGGAGGACATCAACACCATCACAGAGTGCATCACGGACTACATCAACTTATGTTTTGAGAACATTGTTCCCTCCCGGACGGTGCAGTGTTTTCCAAACAACAAGCCATGGATTAACCGTGAACTGAAGGCTCTGCTGAAGGAGAAGAAGAGAGCCTTCAGGTCAGGGAACAAGGAGGAGCTGAGGACTGTGCAGAAGGAGCTGAGGAGGAAGATCAGGCAGGCTGAAGCCGGCTACAAGAGGAGGATGGAGGAGCAGCTGCAGCAGAAGAACATTCAGGGAGTGTGGAGGAGCCTGAAAACCATCTCAGGCTTCAAAATCCCCCCTGTCCAGACGGAGGGGGACCTACAGTGGGTGATTGAGCTAAATTCACACTTCCTGAGATTTGATCGGTTACCCACCCCTCCCCCTGCACAGCTGCATGCTACCTCTTCCACAGCTGGACAATGCCCTGCATCCGTTCCTCTTCACACCTCCGACCTGGCCCATCAGCTCCCCACTTCGCCTGGACTCACCCATCCCCCCAGCACACAGTCCCCCCGCCATCCACTGACTGTCACAGCAGCACGGGTGAGGAGTGAGCTGAAGAGGATTAAAGTGAGGAAGGCAGCAGAACCTGACGGCATCAGCCCCAGGCTCCTTAAGTCCTGCAGATGAACTGTGTGGAGTTGTGGAGCATGTCTTCAACATGAGCCTGAAACTGAGGGTGGTACCACAGGTCTGAAGACCTCCTGTCTGGTACCTGTGCCCAAGACACCGCGTGCCAAAGACCTCAACAGCTTCAGGCCGGTGGCTCTCACGTCCCACCTGATGAAGACACTGGAGCGGCTGGTCCTGGACCACCTCCGCTCCACCGTGAGCTCAGCCATGGACCCGTTGCAGTTCGGAGTGGAGGATGCCGTCATCTCCCTGCTGCACCGCTCTCTCTCTCACCTGGAGAAGCCTGGCAGCTCTGTGAGGATCCTGTTCTTTGATCTCTCCAGCACCTTCAACACCATCAGCTCCTGAGGGACAAGCTGGAGACGGCTGGTGTGGAGTATGACCTGCAGAGTGGATCCTGGACCACCTCACAGACCGACCCCAGTTTGTGAGAGCCCGGGACTGTGTGTCTGACACTCGGACCTGCAGTGTGGGGGCGCCCCAGGGCACTGTCCTCGCGCCCTTTCTCTTCACCCTCTACACTGCAGAGTTCAGACACGACACGGACAGCTGTGTCCTGCAGAAGTTCTCTGATGACTCTGCCATCATCGGACTCATCACGGACGACGATGATGCGGAGTACAGAGGACTGGAGCAGGACTTTGTGGACTGGTGTCAGCGGAACCACCTCCTCATCAACGCGGGGTAGACCAAGGAGATGGTGGTGGACTTCCGCAGACGCCACCCCACTGCCCCCTTACAAAACTCTGTGGTGGCATCAGCCCTCCTGTACAGTGTGGCCTGCTGGAGCAGCAGCATCACAGAGAGGGAGAGGAAGAAGCTGGACAAAGTCATCAAGAAGTCCAGCTCCGTCCTGGGCTGCGCTCTAGACTCGGTGCAGGAGGGTCCTGGCTAGATTCTCATCTATGCTGGACCATGAGTCTCACCCCCTGCAGGACACGCTGTCCCCTGCAGGACACTCTGTCCACTCTGGAGAGCAGCTTCAGTGAGAGACGGATCCACCCTCGCTGTGTGAAGGAGAGGTTTCACAGGTCTTTCCTTCCTGCTGCTTTCAGACTCAACACTGCTAGCCCTGAACATGTGCAATACTGATTTAAACATGTGCAATACCGTCATATTCATGTGCAATTACTGTCAAACTCACAAGCAATTAAGGCCATATTCATGTGCATATAACTGATGTAAATAAGAGTGCTTTATTTTGTTTTATTTTGTTTACTTACTTACTATTAGTATTACCTAGTCTTATGCTAGCTATTCTCACTTTATTTTATTTTTATTATTTTATTATTATCTTATTTTTATTTTTGTCTTCATCTTTTTATTTTTATTTATCTATTTTATTTTGTTTTTTTTCCCCCCTCCATTCCCTATTCTTCTATTAAGAGTGTTTTCTTTTGAAACTTCCTATAATCTGTCCTTTCCTCCTGTTCTACTGCGTTGTAACAACGAAATATCCCCTTGTGTGGATATTAAAGGATTATCTTATCTTATCGGAGCGTTTACCAAAGTGGCCCAGGTGACAGGATACGGCACTGAACCACAGAAACTATTATGAGTCAAACTACATAATCAAATCTTAACAAAAGGACAATAACTTCCTAGAGAGCGGAGGAACGTGGAGCAACACCCAAGGACCCAGGAAGTGCGTAGGTCAGAGAATGAAGAGAATGAATGACATGCACTTTTAATTGGTCAACAGCCATAGCAATTAGCCAATAGTGGCATAGTCTGCCCGCGCACCATACTGCCACATATACATATATATACATACATTATATACACATATATATGTGGCAGTATATATATTATATATATATATATATATATATATATATATATATTCATATATTCATATATATATAATATATATACATATACATATATATATATTCATATATATATATATATATATATATATATATATATATATATATATATATATACACACACACACCCATACTTTGGAGATGCTTGCCACACCCATACGCTCGGTGTCTAATTGTAAATATGCAGAGTATGTCACACCACACCCTGGGCTGACTGAGAAGCACACAAGCCACACATAAATCTGATTGTGTTAAGTAAACACACTTGAACTGCTTTGCCTTAGCGTGTCCGCTGTACACACTGGAGTAAAGGCTGGTTTATAGTCCGCTGTCAAATATAGGCTGACGCACATGGCAGCCAACCAGAAAGCTTGTAGCTCTTACCGTGTTGTGTAAATTACTTTGAAATTGTAATACATTATATATTATGAGTGCTAAAAATGTTACACCACTTACTTTTGAATTACTTTTGTTTGTTTAACAAATGTGTAGTTCCCAATTTTCTTCATAATTTTGTAAGTTACATATTATAGTGTATGATTGCATTGTAATTTGCCACAAATAATCTAAAAAGTATTAAACAAATGCTTAATATAATGATTTCTATCAGTAATTAGACTCATTAACTCATCCTATTATAACAAAAACTGCATTTTAACATTACATCATCATCTGAATGAAATGGTATTGGCCGTGCTTGGCACACGTTATGAAGAAAACTACAACAAACATTTCAGTCCACTTTTAGGACACTTTAGAGTTAGGACCAGTCACTGGTGTTGGCCTCTCTCGTCGCTGTAACGCACAAGCCCACAAGCTCTGGGGATTTGTTGATCCACACGAACCATATAGAAAACTTTTAAAAACATTTTAGAACTGCTTAATGTGACAGTTTATCGTGCCAATAAATGTATATGGGCAAAATGAAACTTTAACTTTAATTCCCACGACTCACTTGGAGCCTGATGCGCTCCACAGAAAGGATCACATGACTGATGTCACTGTGACAGTACTGTGTACTCCCACAGTTTAACTGTGGTTTGGAGCTGTTACTTGGGTCTGATGCATGATGTCAGCTTTAAGACTGTTTGTACCACCCATTTCATAAACATGACACAGAGCTATAAACAAGAAAAATGCATGAAAAAAGCTTGGTCACAGACACAGGACTATATGCAGCCTTCACACTGAATGCGCGCAGTGCTGGGCCTCTCCTCTTCAGCTCCCATAGAACGCACACCGCGCACCGCGCACCTGGGCAGGTATACACCCAGACACACGGAGCGAAGAACAGGACCTGACCACGAGCACCCGGAGACACGGACGGTGCAGGAGTTATGCGGGCCTTGAGCTGTCCCCGGAGGTAAGAGCCCCGCTGCAGCAGCAGTCTGTGTGTGTGTCTGCGTGTTTACTTCCACGCTCTGAAAACGCGTGGCAGTTTAACCGCAGAATAATGACTAAAAACGGAGGGGGACATGAGTCTATTGTTTACTTTAAGAAACAAGTTTTTCATCATGTAATATTTTATTGCAGAAATAAGGCATTTTATGTGTAAAAATAGCAAAAATGTCTCATATTTGGGACAAAGAAATGGACAGAGCCAGATGCGAAGAGGGGATTTTTGTTTTCTTATATTTAGTAAACTAGATTTGAGTGGAAATTGGGGCAAAAATTAGACTATGAACCAAACATTATTATTTTTTACTCGCCGGCGAGCATTTTCCATATCTCAAATATTCTCTTACATCATCACTTTTATTTCCGTGGTCAATACCAGCAAGTTATACATCATTTTAAAGCTTATTTTCTCAACAAAACGAATAAGTCATTGATTTACATTGAATAATTTGCCCCAAGAAGCAATTGCCAATAGTTTGTGAGAAAGTCTCAACTTTTACAAACGCATGTCCTGTTTGCTGTTTATGATGGACGAAACGGCTTTAATTCTGTACATTCTTGTACTCAGTCTGTCCGTAAGGAACCATTGAACAACAATATCCATTTGTATTTTTCCTGAAGTTTTCCGATTTCGAGATATTGTCAAGTAAACAAAGTTTTCTTCGTTGACGATGGTCAGAGAATGCGCTTGTCCGCCGCATTTCTCCGTCCATAACAAATGACCTGTTTGACTTATAAGATGGTGTTTGGCATCGATCTTTTCCTCAGACTGTTTCCTACAGAATGAGACCATGCACTGTCACCGGGTTTGTTTTCTACAGCCTCTGGAGGAAAAAAATGCGCCGGTTCCGACACGCGAAGCTAACGTGTTTGTAGCCATATAGCTAACGTCAGCAGTGACTTAGCGGACTTTGATTGACATATTATTCTAGCCAATAAAAATAGCTTTCGAATGGGGGGCTGGACTTAGAACTTATTCACACAAAATCGGGGGGGGGTTGAACCTACATTTCGTCTTTTTGTTACTTTGAAGCTTCAATACATCGTTGTTGCAGTCATTGTTTTGAAATGCTAAAAAACTCTCTCAGCAACGAGCATTAGGCCGACATTAGGCGGCGGGTGCGGCGCGGAGCACGGGGAGTGCGTACGGGGTTACCCCCCACAAGACTGAAGGTTCACAAGTCCGAAGGTTTTAAAGGTTCACTGGTCCGAAGGTTCACTGATCCGAAAGTTCACTGATCCGAAAGTCCCTCATGGGCTAAAGTGAAGGTGCAGACTGTAAAATGCATTTTATCATAAGTATAGAAATTATATATATATATATATATATATATATATATATATATGTATATATATATATATATATATAAACGCGTGATCCGATCACCGTAGGATTGGTAGTCAAAAAGGAAATTCAGCTGGCCAAGACGGGAGTGTCTACAGAGCCGCGGCGCGCGGCTGAAACTGCTGCTATTTGAGTTAATTCATTCATTAATAATACGATAAGGAGCTCAGGCTATGCACAGAAACAAGTCGGTTCTGGAAAATACGTGAGTTTAATCATAAAAAGTGCATCAACACTAGAAAAGTCTTAAAAGCCAGTGTCTAGGGCAAAGGGAGGCGAGGAGAGCCGCGAGGAGAGCCCGCTGAGCGGAGACACATCTTCGGACTTGTGAACCTTAAAATTTCTGTGAAATTTTTAAAATTTCGGTGAAATTTCAGACTCATGAACCTTCGGACTAATGAACCTTAAAATTTCTGAATTTTTGGACTCGTGAACCTTAGGACCAGTAAACCTTCGGACTCGTGGGCAGCCACCGCGTACGGGGGAGCACGGCGCACC
The DNA here is from genome assembly GCF_026437365.1 of Eucyclogobius newberryi. Classification (NCBI taxonomy): domain Eukaryota; kingdom Metazoa; phylum Chordata; class Actinopteri; order Gobiiformes; family Gobiidae; genus Eucyclogobius; species Eucyclogobius newberryi. The sequence continues at coordinate 1,860,991 of NW_027316056.1, forward strand.
GCGGCCAGTGCGCGCACCGCGGCCCGCACCGTGGCGCGCACCGCGGCCCGTGCATGGCCCGTGCGCACGGTGCGTTGTGAAGAAAAAGCTGAGTCGAAAGACAAAGCTCTCTATTTACCGGTCGATCTACATTCCTACCTTCACCTATGGTCATGAGCTTTGGGTAATGACCGAAAGGACAAGATCGTGGATACAAGCGGTCGAAATGAGTTTCCTCTGTCGGGTGGCTGGGCGCTCCCTTAGAGTAAGGGTGAGGAGCTCAGTCACACAAGAGGAACTCGGAGTAGAGCCGCTGCTGCTCCACATCGAAAGGAGCCAGCTGAGGTGGCTCTGGCATCTGTTCTGGATGCCTTCTGGGCGCCTCTCTGGAGAGGTGTTTCGGGCATATCCCACCAGGAAAAGATTCTCTTCAATCTCTCCTTCGACCCTCTTCTCGCAACTGAGTCCATCCCCCATTCAATCTCCTTTCAACTCTTCATTCATCCCTCCCTCCATCACTCATCCCACTCAACACAACCCCCCTTGTCTCCAGTAATGAACAGACTGCTTTTAGGTTCCTTCCAGCTACTCTTCAGAGAGTCCTTGACAATCCAGCTCCACTTCTTACGTGACACTCATGATTAACATAACAACATACTTTTCAGCCAGGCTTTATCTTGGGGGTTCTGAATTGGCTGGGCTGATTACCCGAGACAGAGCCCCCATCCTGAGTCTCTACCCAGCCAACTCTCGTCGATCCATCATCGATCCATCATCGATCCATCATCGATCCATCATCGATCCATCATCACTATTATCAATAAATATTCTTTCATATTCCATTCCAACACGAGCTGGTGCAAACCCGAACACTGCACAGTGAGGGAGCAGCTATGTAACAAGGATATTGAACTATTGGCTATTGGCATGAGGCCATATTATCTGCCCCGGGAGTTCTCACATGGGATTTTGATCGCAGTCTATGTGGCCCCGTCTGCCAATGCTGAATATGCTTGTGAAGCACTGCTCTCCTGCACTTGTAGGCTGCAAACACAGCACCCACAGGCTCTCTTCCTCGTCTCTGGTGACTTTAACCACGCTTCTCCCTCTTCTGTTCTACCAACATACACCCAGTATGTTACCTGCCCCACCAGAGATAATAGAACATTGGACTTGCTTTTTGCCAACACCAAGGAGGCTTATTCCTCTTCCCCCCTTCCTCCCCTGGGCAGCTCGGACCACAACCATGTATATCTGAGGCCTGTGTATGAACTCATCTTGCGCAGGTAGCCTGTGGTGTCCCGTGTGGTGAGGATGTGGTCTGCTGAGAGCGAGGAGGCTCTGAGGGACTGCTTCAGCACCACTGTCTGGACTGATCTCTACGACACACATGGGGAGGACATCAACACCATCACAGAGTGCATCACGGACTACATCAACTTCTGTTTTGAGAAAATTGTTCCCTCCCGGACGGTGCGGTGTTTTCCAAACAACAAGCCATGGATTAACCGTGAACTGAAAGCTCTGCTGAAGGAGAAGAAGAGAGCTTTCAGGTCAGGGAACAAGGAGGAGCTGAGGACTGTGCAGAGAGAGCTGAGGAGGAAGATCAGGCAGGCTGAAACCGGCTACAAGAGGAGGATGGAGGAAAAGAACATTCAGGGAGTGTGGAGAAGCCTGAAAACCATCTCGGGCTTCAAAATCCCCCCTGCCCAGACAGAGGGGGATCTACAGTGGGTGAATGATTAAAATGCTCACTTCTTGAGATTTGATCGGTCACCCGCACCTCCCCCTGCACAGCTGCATGCTCCCTCTTCCACAGCTGGATAATGCCCTGCATCCGTTCCTCTTCATTTCTCCGCCCCGGACCATCAGCTCCCCACTTCGCCTGGACTCCTGGACGCCTGGTGAAGAGTGAGCTGAAGAGGATTAAAGTGAGGAAGGCAGCAGGACCTGACGGCATCAACCCCAGGCTCCTTAAGTCCTGCGCAGATGAACTGTGTGGAGTTATGGAGCATGTCTTCAACATGAGCCTGAAGCTGAGGGTGGTACCACAGGTCTGGAAGACCTCCTGTCTGGTACCTGTGCCCAAGACACCGCGCACCAAAGACCTCAACAGCTTCAGGCCGGTGGCTCTCACGTCCCACCTGATGAAGACACTGAAGCGGCTGGTCCTGGACCACCTCCGCTCCACCGTGGGCTCAGCTATGGACCCGCTGCAGTTTGCATACCGGCCTGGCATCGGAGTGGAGGACGCCGTCATCTCCCTGCTGCACCGCTCTCTCTCTCACCTGGAAAAGCCTGGCAGCTCTGTGAAGATCCTGTTCTTCGATCTTTCCAGCGCCTTCAACACCATCAGCTCCTGAGGGACAAGCTGGAGATGGCTGGAGTGGAGTATGACCTGGCAGAGTGGATCCTGGACTACTTCATGGACCGACCCCAGTTTGTGAGAGCCCGGGACTGTGTGTCTGACACTCGGACCTGCAGTGTGGGGGCGCCCCAGGGCACTGTCCTCGCACCCTTTCTCTTCACCCTTTACACTGCAGACTTCAGACCCGACACAGACAGCTGTGTCCTGCAGAAGTTCTCTGACGACTCTGCCAAAATCGGACTCATCAAGGATGACGATGATGCGGAGTACAGAGGACTGGAGCAGGACTTTGTGGACTGGTGTCAGCGGAACCACCTCCTCATCAACGCGGGGAAGACCAAGGAGATGGTGGTGGACTTCCGCAGACGCCACCCCACTGCCCCCTCACCAGTGAACATCCAGGGAAGGGACATTGAGAGAGTGGACTCATACAAGTACCTGGGTGTTCATCTGAACCACCAACTGGACTGGACTCATAACACAGACGCACTGTACAGGAAGAGCCAGAGTCGGCTCTACCTCCTGAGGAGACTCAGGTCTTTTGGAGTGACAGGGCCACTCCTGAAGACCTTCTACGACTCTGTGGTGGCATCAGCCCTCCTGTACGGTGTGGCCTGCTGGAGCAGCAGCATCACAGAGAGGGAGAGGAATAGGCTGGACAGAGTCATCAAGAAGTCCAGCTCCGTCCTGGGCTGTGTTCTGGACTCGGTGCAGGAGGTGGGGGACAGAAGGGTCCTGGCTAGATTCACATCTATGCTTGACCATGAGTGTCACCCCCTGCAGGACACTCTGTCCGCTCTGGAGAGCAGCTTCAGTGAGAGACTGATCCACCCTCGCTGTGTGAAGGAAAGGTTTCACAGGTCTTTCCTTCCTGCTGTTGTCAGACTTTATAACAAACACTGTTAGTCCTGAACACTCGCAATACTGACCTAACCATGTGCAATTCTGTCATATGTGCAATTGCCGTTGGAATTCATGTGCAATTACTGTGAAATTCATGTGCAATCTATGTGCTGTCGTGACACATATTCATGTGCAATTACTGTCGTGAACACATGCAATGGTATTTATGTATTTATTTATTTATTTGTCTATGGGAGTTTTTATTTATTTATAGGAGATCTTTTACTGAAAGTGTTTTTCAGACTTCCTATAAGTGATCTGTTCTGTATGTACCTGGGTTGCACCAATGAAATTTCCCCATGTGGGACTATAAAGGAATATCTTATCTTATCTTATATTATGTATGAATGATCTGAAGGGACCACAGCGGCGCATCGGCCCACCCATCCCGCCAGAAAACATTCATACATGTAATATCCACAAAGAAACATGTAATCCTCTATTGGAATGGTCCCCAAAATGTGGTTCCAGGACTCGCATGGGATGTGTTCAGGTGTGTGCCGTCCTCTAGATAAGTGCACGGGACATATACTGTAGAACAATATATATTAGGGATATATATTTGTCCCACACGTGTTGGTTTAAGTTCAGATACTATGTCTACGGATGTAATGTTCTGTGCGAAGCATGTCAATTTAGAGCCAGGTTTAATGTTGAAAGGTCCAAAGAGTTGTCTCAGTTCTAAATTTTCAGATGGTTTGATTAAGGTTAATTTAGTGTTTAGGCTGTGGAATGATTGAAATGTGTGTAATGTGTGACTCAATTGGGGTGTGTTATAATTATGTAGATTACGAGTATTTAGGTCTAAACTTTGTTCTTTTGGACTTCAAGTTTGGCAGAACAATATGAAGTATCAACCATGTTAAAGCTGCAGACAACAACAACAACAACAACAACAACAACAACAACAGGACAATAAACATGATTCTACAGTTCAAAGACCTGTCGGTGCTCCTGTCGATCTTGTTAGAGCTCTTGGGCTCCAGGTGTGGCCTGGGAGCCATGAGGAAAGTGGGAAAGTGGAGAGTGTCTGTGTAGATGTGATTACCAAACGCTGCAGAGGAAAGTGGAGCTTTAAACTGCGCTGTGGTTTGGCAAAGTGCCACGTGCTCGGAGCACCCGATCAGACCGCTCTGGTTGTGCGGGTCGAGCCTTACGACCTGCTCTGCCCCCCGCTCTCTCGCACTTGAGATCGTTGCAATTCAAAGGTCCCACGACGTCCTCAGTGGTCGGCCCGTGTGTCTCACCCACAAGTGGACAGACAGTCGCGTTGTCGTTGATCTCCACAGGTGAGCTGAAGATGGCTCTGCAGTGTGATGCGTGAATCCACTGCAGTGTCGGTGATGAGAAGAACTTGGAATCCACTGCAGTGTCGGTGATGAGAAGAACTTGGACCAGGATCCAGTCCCCTGGTTTGAAGGACAGCTTCAGCTGCCTTTGGGAGAGCAGTTTTCACCTGCACAGAACTAGAGAACAACAGTGCATACAATTCTTTACAGGACGCTATGCCCCAGCGTGGTACTCTGTGATCAGAGCTTTGACCACTGCGTTGCTGGAGGACTAAGCATCGACAAAACTTTTGGGCATAAATTTTAAAATCTTTGTGAACCAATTTATCATTCCCCCCTTCAATGCAGGTCACGGCCATGTGACATCAGCACCATCACTGTTTAGATAAGCAGACCAAAACAAACTTCATCCCTTTTCCACGCCCCAGCCTTCTTCCACACAGAGATTTCCTCTGTTGTGGCAAAGCTCTGCATGGCATTGAGAGAATGTGGGATGGATGCTACATGAGACACAAAACATACAGTAAAAATGGTCACAGTCCTATGGTTACATATGTGTCTGGGCAGGGGACCTGAGTCCAGCACCTCTCAGTTACTGCACACTGCAAACCCTACTCTGTTCCGTCCCGTGTCTGCGTCTCGAGATGCAGAACCATTTACAAAAATAATCAAATCAGGGCTAGAAAGCGGCTCCTCCCTCAAGTCCGGTCGGGGTGCACATACATGTTCAATTGTGGAAACACAACAATGAGGTTCACCCTCCTCTTGATTTGGCAGGAGAGTTGCTGGATTGAGTTGTGTGCATCGCTTTATTGTAACATTTGGCAGTTCAAGAAGAACGGTGTTATATCTAAGCCATCGTGAAGCAGAAAGATGGGAAGTTTTCTGTTCCAGCATAATCAGAGAGACAGCATGCGGCACTAGCAGTGTTAGCTCAGCATAGCCCACCAGGTCACGTGAGGCAAGGACCGCTTTTTCCGCAGCCGCTACCGCACGTAAACATCGTGGCATGCCAGCTGCGACTGGGTCCAGCTTAGCAGAGAAATAAGCGACAGGTCGCAGGGTGCCCCCGTGCGCCTGTAAGAGGACAGAAGTCATGCAGCAGTTGTGTTCGTCGACAGTCTGTGTTAAAAGGTCTAGTTGGGTCGGGTCAGAGTTGGCGGCTTCTGTAAGGCCATTTTCAACTCACAGAAAGCTGTGTCTGCTTCCTCTGTCCAGGTCAGTTTGTCATTAGTCCTAAGGCCTTTACTATGGATGAGTGCACTTAAAGGAGACTCCATTACAGAATAATTTGGAATGAATTGTCGACAGTATGAACACATTCCCAGGAATGACATAAATTGTTTCTTAGTTATTGGTTTTGGAATATTCTGTCTGAATTTAGAAAAGCTCGCTTTGTCGCCTTCTGCATGTAAATGTTTGACAAAAAAACTCCTTCAGCAGCGTTGCTCTTATCTATGTCTTTGGAAACACAACAAACAGTCTGCAAAGCTAGAGACAAACGCTTTCTCCAAGACTTTGTGGAATGTGAAAACAACGCATCAGAATCAGCCATTTCGACCCAGTCCTCCGCCACAGAACAATTTTTTACAAAATCTTGAGTTTCCCCCCAGTTAGCCATAATTGGTTTTGATAATGCTAGATACATATGTGTATTAGACAAATTAAAATTTTCGAGATAGTCTGGGAGTGGCACAGAGACGCCAGAGAAATGATCATCCCAGTAAAAGAAGTCAGTCATTAGTACATCTTCCCCACATTCAAACCATTGCACAGCATCATTCAGTTCTATGTCTGTGACAAACAAGGAATGTGTTGCAGCTCTCCTACATCTCTAAAGTCAGTGTTCTGCAGCTCTCCTATGTCTCTAAAGTCAGTGTTCTGCAGCTCTCCTACGTCTCTAAAGTCAGTGTTCTGCAGCTCTCCTACGTCTCTAAAGTCAGTGTTCTGCAGCTCTCCTACGTCTCTAAAGTCAGTGTTCTGCAGCTCTCCTACATCTCTAAAGTCAGTGTTCTGCAGCTCTCCTACATCTCTAGAGTCAGTGTTCTGCAGCTCTCCTACATCTCTAGAGTCAGTGTTCTGCAGCTCTCCTACATCTCTAAAGTCAGTGTCCTGCAGCTCTCCTACATCTCTAAAGTCAGTGTTCTGCAGCTCCTACATCTCTAGAGTCAGTGTTCTGTAGCTCCTACATCTCTAAAGTCAGTGTTCTGCAGCTCTCCTACATCTCTAAAGTCAGTGTTCTGCAGCTCTCCTACGTCTCTAAAGTCAGTGTTCTGCAGCTCCTACATCTCTAGAGTCAGTGTTCTGTAGCTCCTACATCTCTAAAGTCAGTGTTCTGCAGCTCTCCTACATCTCTAGAGTCAGTGTTCTGCAGCTCCTACATCTCTAGAGTCAGTGTTCTGTAGCTCCTACATCTCTAAAGTCAGTGTTCTGCAGCTCCTACGTCTCTAAAGTCAGTGTTCTGCAGCTCTCCTACATCTCTAGAGTCAGTGTTCTGTAGCTCCTACATCTCTAAAGTCAGTGTTCTGCAGCTCCTACATCTCTAAAGTCAGTGTCATCAGTTTGCTTCACTTTGTTCTGAGCTAAAGAAATCAGTTCAATTGAGGAATTAGGGGTCAATTTCCAGTGAAAATCAGATTTGGAGCTGTGAGCTCCATAAGGAAATTTGAATCATAATTTAATTCTTTGATAGTTGTCACCTTTAATCCATCTGAAGTTGAGATGACACATGAGATCTCGTCCAAGAAGATTGACAGGACACAAATGACAATATAGAAATTCATGTTTGAATTTTTGACCACTGCTATCAGAGCATGTTAAAGGAGAGGTGTAGTGTTCCTTTAATGTCTCACCAGACGCCGATAATGAATATGTGTAGCGACCACTGAGCTTGCGATTTTTTGACTACAGAACGTGTAGCTCCTGAGTCCACAAGAAAATTATTTTTTTCACCATTAACAATTAAAGAGAACTCTGGAAATTTAGAACTTGATTGAGATGTTGTGAGATAAATTTCATTAGGTTTAGCAGCTCGAGCCTCAAGATGAGAGATAGCGTGTTTGAGAAGTGTATAGTGCTCGTTACCCTCCTGCAGAGACAAGTGCTCTGGGTGTGATGTCCCGGCTGCTGTTTCTGCCACGCGCTGAGACCCCCCTTTAGCCCCGCCCAGTCAGTCCGACCCATAATTCCCTCCAGGCCGCTGTTGGTTTAGGTGCTGTGGTTGCGCTGGAAATGGCTGTTGTTGTCCTAGATAGGACTGCCATTGCATCGGCCCGTGTCGCTGGTTGTAGTACGGGTGGTGCCCTCTCTGGTGTTGTGTGGGTGGTGCCCTCTCTGGTGTTGTGTGGGTGGTGCCCTCTCTGGTGTGGTGTGGGTGGTGCCCTCTCTGGTGTGGTGTGGGTGGTGCCCTCTCTGGTGTTGTGTGGGTGGTGCCCTCTCTGGTGTTGTGTGGGTTGTGCCCTCTCTGGTGTGGGTGGTGCCCTCTCTGGTGTGGTGTGGGTGGTGCCCTCTCTGGTGTTGTGTGGGTGGTGCCCTCTCTGGTGTGGTGTGGGTGGTGCCCTCTCTGGTGTTGTGTGGGTGGTGCCCTCTCTGGTGTTGTGTGGGTGGTGTCCTCTCTGGTGTGGTGTGGGTGGTGCCCTCTCTGGTGTTGTGTGGGTGGTGCCCTCTCTGGTGTTGTGTGGGTGGTGTCCTCTCTGGTGTGGTGTGGGTGGTGCCCTCTCTGGTGTTGTGTGGGTGGTGCCCTCTCTGGTGTTGTGTGGGTGGTGCCCTCTCTGGTGTGGTGTGGGTGGTGCCCTCTCTGGTGTTGTGTGGGTGACGACCTCCAGCATGTCCTCCTCCTCGAGCTTGGACATGGTGGTTTTGACTGGACAGGTGTCCAAATCTGGGTCCAGCCGCGCGGCAGAACGGCAGGTGAGATCTGGGTAAATAGAAGGGACTGACACAGTCATGTGTTCAGGTGAGAGTGTCTGTGTGTGTTGTGGTGCGGGTGTCCGTGTATATGCAGGGGCACGCAGTGCCCTGTGCAGTGCTCTGTGCAGGGTGTGGATTGCCTTCTCTTTCACTCTCACTCTCTTTCACACTCACACCGGTCATCTGTTTGCATAATTTCTTCCTTTCCCGAGTTACGGCCTCAGTTTCCCACAGTTTGATCCATTTCTCGTGCTTCTCCATGTCTCTCACGTGCTCTGTGGACACCGTTTTATTTCCCTCTAATGTCTCTCTTTTATTTTTTTCTAATTTTGCTTTTAGATTTGCAATTTGATTAGTGCTCAGTGAACCTCCAGCTGGAAATCCAAACTTATCGGACACATTGGCAGCATTCCAGACACTCCTTCCCATATTTATTTGACATTGCAGCGTGACAGGCGTCTCCGGGATGGACACATCACTTTTAGATTGATTTGTTCCCATATCGCACCCCTGTGGCGCCTCCCTGTGGCGCGCCCCTGTGGCGGGCCCCTGTGGCGCCTCCCTGTGGCGCACCCCTGTGGCGCCTCCCTGTGGCGCACCCCTGTGGCACCTCCCTGTGGCGCCTCCCTGTGGCGCACCCCTGTGGCGCCTCCCTGTGGCGCACCCCTGTGGCGCACCCTTGTGGCGCCTCCCTGTGGCGCACCCCTATGGCGCACCCCTCTGGCGCCTCCCTGTGGCGCCTCCCTGTGGCGCACCGCTGTGGCGCCTCCCTGTGGCGCACCCCTGTGGCGCACCCCTGTGGCACCTCCCTGTGGCGCACCCCTGTGGCGCACCCCTGTGGCGCCTCCCTGTGGCGCACCCCTGTGGCGCACCCCTGTGGCGCACCCCTGTGGCACACCCCTGTGGCACCTCCCTGTGGCGCACCTCCCTGTGGCGCACCCCTGTGGCGCACCCCTGTGGCACGCCCCTGTGGCGCACCCCTGTGGCACACCCCTGTGGCACCTCCCTGTGGCGCACCTCCCTGTGGCGCACCCCTGTGGCGCGCCCCTGTGGCGCACCCCTGTGGCGCCTCCCTGTGGCGCCTCCCTGTGGCGCCTCCCTGTGGCGCACCCCTGTGGCGCATCCCTGTGGCGCAACCCTGTGGCACCTCCCTGTGGCGCCTCCCTGTGGCGCACCCCTGTGGTGCACCCCTGTGGCGCCTCCCTGTGGCGCCTCCCTGTGGCGCCTCCCTGTGGCGCACCCCTGTGGCGCCTCCCTGTGGCGCACCCCTGTGGCACCTCCCTGTGGCGCGCCCCTGTGGCGCCTCCCTGTGGCACCTCCCTGTGGCGCACCCCTGTGGCGCACCCCTGTGGCGCCTCCCTGTGGCGCGCCCCTGTGGCGCACCCCTGTGGCGCACCCCTGTGGCGCACCCCTGTGGCGCACCCCTGTGGCACCTCCCTGTGGCGCACCCCTGTGGCACCTCCCTGTGGCGCCTCCTTTGGCGCACCCCTGTGGCACCTCCCTGTGGCGCACCCCTGTGGCACCTCCCTGTGGCGCACCCCTGTGGCGCACCCCTGTGGCACCTCCCTGTGGCGCACCCCTGTGGCGCACCCCTGTGGCACCTCCCTGTGGCACCTCCCTGTGGCGCACCCCTGTGGCGCCTCCCTGTGGCGCACCCCTGTGGCGCCTCCCTGTGGCGCACCCCTGTGGCACCTCCCTGTGGCGCGCCCCTGTGGCGCCTCCCTGTGGCACCTCCCTGTGGCGCACCCCTGTGGCGCACCCCTGTGGCGCCTCCCTGTGGCGCGCCCCTGTGGCGCACCCCTGTGGCGCACCCCTGTGGCGCACCCCTGTGGCGCACCCCTGTGGCACCTCCCTGTGGCGCACCCCTGTGGCACCTCCCTGTGGCGCCTCCTTTGGCGCACCCCTGTGGCACCTCCCTGTGGCGCACCCCTGTGGCACCTCCCTGTGGCGCACCCCTGTGGCGCACCCCTGTGGCACCTCCCTGTGGTGCACCCCTGTGGCGCACCCCTGTGGCACCTCCCTGTGGCACCTCCCTGTGGCGCACCCCTGTGGCACCTCCCTGTGGCGCACCCCTGTGGCAACTCCCTGTGGCACCTCCCTGTGGCGCACCCCTGTGGCGCACCCCTGTGGCGCACCCCTGTGGCGCACCCCTGTGGCACCTCCCTGTGGCGCACCCCTGTGGCGCACCCCTTTGGCGCACCCCTGTGGCACCTCCCTGTGGCGCACCCCTGTGGCACCTCCCTGTGGCGCACCCCTGTGGCGCACCCCTTTGGCGCACCCCTGTGGCACCTCCCTGTGGCGCACCCCTGTGGCACCTCCTTGTGGCACCTCCCTGTGGCGCACCCCTGTGGCACCTCCCTGTGGCGCACCCCTGTGGCACCTCCTTGTGGCACCTCCCTGTGGCGCACCCCTGTGGCACCTCCTTGTGGCACCTCCCTGTGGCGCACCCCTGTGGCGCACCCCTGTGGCACCTCCTTGTGGCACCTCCCTGTGGCGCACCCCTGTGGCGCACCCCTGTGGCACCTCCTTGTGGCACCTCCCTGTGGCGCACCCCTGTGGCACCTCCCTGTGGCGCACCCCTGTGGCACCTCCTTGTGGCACCTCCCTGTGGCGCACCCCTGTGGCACCTCCTTGTGGCACCTCCCTGTGGCGCACCCCTGTGGCACCTCCTTGTGGCACCTCCCTGTGGCGCACCCCTGTGGCGCACCCCTGTGGCACCTCCTTGTGGCACCTCCCTGTGGCGCACCCCTGTGGCGCACCCCTGTGGCACCTCCCTGTGGCGCACCCCTGTGGCACGCCTCTGTATTGAGTTTCCGGAAGAGGACGTAGTGGGCGGGACCTGTGGGTTACTCCAGGTAAAGGTTTTGCGCTGATGTCACCGTTGGTGTATTTCTACAGCTTGTACGAGCCGAACGAGAGCCTGGAGACAGAGGACAGAGGACAGAGCCTGGAGACAGAGGACAGAGCCTGGAGACAGAGGACAGAGGACAGAGCCTGGAGACAGAGGACAGAGCCTGGAGACAGAGGACAGAGGACAGAGCCCGTGTCAGCCGCAGCCGCAGGTAACTCGTGAACACACCGGTTCAGATCCCGTGGCTCAGACGCCTTCGTGTCCGTGTCATGGCAGCGCTGAGACTAACGACGCGCATGATTGACACATGTGCAAAGCGCGTTATTAAAGTTGCCACATGAATGTGGTCCTCACGGGGACATCGGTGGCGCGTTTGGATCTTCTCGTGGTCAAAGCGCGGCAGTGACGTCCTGTGGAGGGACTAAAGTGAAATTAAAGTTTTGAAAATGAAGTATATGTTCTTTATAATGTTTTATTCTTTATTAAACAGTGTAAAAAAATGCCTGTTTTATGGACATTAGAAAGCAAAAAAAGTGTGACTATTCATGTCACATATTTGTATTCAAGTGTAAACGATGTAACAATACGGCAATAATAAATGAATAGTACATTTTTCATCATTCATATTCAACTATGTATGTCAAATATGTCAAACGTCAAATATGTCAACACCTCTACCTCTCATAATATTTTATTCTCAAGAGGTGTGTGACACCTACACTGTAGATCTGTTCTCATTGGTCCCCTGCACCAGCTTAACAAGTATCTTTCATTTTTTTTCTGTAAGGATTTTTCATAATTCACATAAATGCACATCTAGGTCAAACATGTCAAATGTAAAAAGAACAACTTTCCAAAATATAGTGGCAGCTGGTGATAGAAAATATAGGGGGCTATTTGACATGACCGTGTTTTTTTAATATCTAAAATTGAATATTTAACATTGACTGTATGGACACATATTTTAAATACACCTTTACAACTGAATTAAGTGAACGCACTTTATTACTTTTGGCAATGGTAATACAATGACTTAAAGGTGGTATGGACAATTTTTTTCAGCAAGTTTTTGATCATATTTCCTCGTGACGTGGATAAATCATTTGTCCTGCCACGTATCAATCATAAAATGCACCTATCGCTCACCTGCAGCCGCGTCAGGCTCGTCCCCACGTTTCCGCGTGCCTAAGCGCATGGATCTATCATAATATAGTTCCCTCAGTGTACAGGGCAAAATGAAGACTGAGAAAGACAGTTCGAGCTGACGCAGAAGTGGACAGAAATCTACTGGAGACGAGAGATGTGATGCGCTCCGTTGCGCTAATAAACAAACGCACGTGTGTGATGTATCAGTCCACACGGGGGAGTGGCATGTGCACGGGGGAGTGGCATGTGCACGGGGGAGTGGCATGAGCACGGGGGAGTGGCATGCGCACTGGGGAGTGGCATGCGCACGGGGGAGTGGCATGCGCACGGGGGAGTGGCATGCGCACGGGGGAGTGGCATACGCACGGGGGAGTGGCATACGCACGGGGGAGTGGCATGCGCACGGGGGAGTGGCATGCGCACGGGGGAGTGGCATACGCACGGGGGAGTGGCATGTGCACTGGGGAGTGGCATGCGCACGGGGGAGTGGCATGCGCACGGGGGAGTGGCATGCGCACGGGGGAGTGGCATACGCACGGGGGAGTGGCATGCGCACGGGGGAGTGGCATGCGCACGGGGGAGTGGCATGAGCACGGGGGAGTGGCATGTGCACTGGGGAGTGGCATGCGCACGGGGGAGTGGCATGCGCACGGGGGAGTGGCATGCGCACGGGGGAGTGGCATGCGCACGGGGGAGTGGCATGCGCACGGGGGAGTGGCATGCGCACGGGGGAGTGGCATGCGCACGGGGGAGTGGCATGTGCACGGGGGAGTGGCATGCGCACTTCCACCTGCGTTCTCAATTCGCCAAAAAATCGTCCATACCGCCTTTAAAGGCAGATACCATTTGTGAGAAAATACATTTCACATACAATGATATTTTACACTTAATCAAATATCAGATTGTAAAGAGCAAAACAAAAATCTCAGTGATACTGTAACTTATAGCAATTACTACATTATAATTACTCATGAAACGGCTTCTAAGTGGCATTAGTTACCATGAACTACATATGTAACATTTTACATTTTTATATTTAATCATCACAGACATTATTGCCATTTGGAAAGTTGCTCTGTTAGAATATTTCAGAATCAGAAACGGTTTATTGCCATTGTCAATGAACAGAATTCACAAACATAGGAACTTGTCCTGATAATTGAAAAATTAAAGCCGCGGTAGCGGCGATGATGGCTCTTGCCTTCCCGCGCGACCGCCTTCCCGCGCGACCGCCTTCCCGCGCGACCGCCTTCCCGCGCGACCGCCTTCCTGCGCGACCGCTGTTGCGGAAACTATTCTATAACAAATGACAGAGAAAATGTGGCAAAATATAACCAAGTTGTCTTGTTCAAAAGTGGTTCTTTATTTTAGCCGTGCACAGCCAAAAAAAGCTCTCCCTGACATTTGCCGTTCTGTCCCTCCCTGATCTGACCAGATCAACATTGAGTTCAGCTTATTAAGGCACAACAGGTGCCACGTATGCACAAAACCAGTCTAAACATATTGCAGAGACACACGCTCAATGTTCTACCGCATGCGAGACATCCTTGGATCCGCAGCTGTCAGTCTGTTTACCCAGGGACGTCTGCAGACAGAGTCATAATAAGTGTGACCCAGATGTTAAACATATGCTGACCTAAGTTCTATGGCATCAGGCAAAGACATTACATTTTTACACCACACCGCCTTCCCGCGCGACCGCCTTCCCGCGCGACCGCCTTCCCGCGCGACCGCCTTCCCGCGCGACCGCCTTCCCGCGCGACCGCCTTCCCGCGCGACCGCCTTCCCCGCCTTCCCGCGCGACCGCCTGCTGCGTTTTGCGGCATACCAAACGAAGCTCAGTAATTCACCGTTGATGATTGTGTAGTTTGTGATTCAAATAGTAGTATGTCCTGACAAAATGCAAGATTGTGCTGAACGCAGACCTGAGCAGGGAGAAAGAGAGAGAGCCTCAGTGACCCGGGACTTTTCATTCATGTTCAGGGGGTCAAAAATACCCGAGTTGTGGCAGAAAGAATAAAGTCTAAAGAATAAAGTCAAAACAAACAAGGATATTGAACTATTGGCTATTGGCATGAGGCCATATTATCTGCCCCGGGAATTCTCACATGTGAATTTGATCGCAGTCTATGTGGCCCCGTCTGCCAATGCTGAAAATGCTTGTGAAGCACTGCTCTCCTGCACTTGTAGGCTGCAAACACAGCACCCACAGGCTCTCTTCCTCGTCTCTGGTGACTTTAACCACGCTTCTCCCTCTTCTGTTCTACAAACATACACCCAGTATGTTACCTGCCCCACCAGAAACAATAGAACATTGGACTTGTTTTTTGCCAACACCAAGGAGGCTTATTCCTCTTCCCCCCTCCCTCCCCTGGGCATCTCGGACCACAACCTTGTACATCTGAGGCCTGTGTATGAACCCATCGTACGCAGGCAGCCTGTGGTGTCCCGTGAGGTGAGGATGTGGTCTGCTGAGAGCGAGGAGGCTCTGAGGGACTGCTTCAGCACCACTGTCTGGACTGAGCTTTATGACCCACATGGGGAGGACATCAACACCATCACAGAGTGCATCACGGACTACATCAACTTCTGTTTTGAGAACATTGTTCCCTCCCGGACGGTGCGGTGTTTTCCAAACAACAAGCCATGGATTAACCGTGAACTGAAGGCTCTGCTGAAGGAGAAGAAGAGAGCCTTCAGGTCAGGGAACAAGGAGGAGCTGAGGACTGTGCAGAAGGAGCTGAGGAGGAAGATCAGGCAGGAGGAAGCCGGCTACAAGAGGAGGATGGAGGAGCAGCTGCAGCAAAAGAACATTCAGGGAGTGTGGAGGAGCCTGAAAACCATCTCGGGCTTCAAAATCCCCCCTGCCCAGACAGAGGGGGATCTACAGTGGGTAAATGATTTAAATGCTCACTTCTTGAGGTTTGATCGATCACCCGTCCCTCCCCCTGCACAGCTGCATGCTCCCTCTTCCACAGCTGGACAATGCCCTGCATCTGTTCCTCTTCGCTTATCTGCCCCGGACCATCAGCTCCCCACTTCGCCTGGACTCACCCATCCCCCCAGCACACGGTCCCCCTGCCAACCACTGACTGTCACAGCAGCACAGGTGAGGAGTGAGCTGAAGAGGATTAAAGTGAGGAAGGCAGCAGGACCTGACGGCATCAGCCCCCGGCTCCTTAAGTCCTGCGCAGATGAACTGTGTGGAGTTATGGAGCATGTCTTCAACATGAGCCTGAAGCTGAGGGTGGTACCACAGGTCTGGAAGACCTCCTGTCTGGTACCTGTGCCTAAGACACCGCGCCCCAAAGACCTCAACAGCTTCAGGCCAGTGGCTCTCACGTCCCACCTGATAAAGACACTGGAGCGGCTGGTCCTGGACCACCTCCGCTCCACCGTGAGCTCAGCCATGGACCCGCTGCAGTTTGCATATCGGCCTGGCAATGGAGTGGAGGACGCCGTCATCTCCCTGCTGCACCGCGCTCTCTCTCACCTGGAAAAGCCTGGCAGCTCTGTGAGGATCCTGTTCTTTGATCTCTCCAGCGCCTTCAACACCATCAGCTCCTGAGGGACAAGCTGGAGACGGCTGGTGTGGAGTATGACCTGGCAGAGTGGATCCTGGACTACCTCACAGACCGACCCCAGTTTGTGAGAGCCCGGAACTGTGTGTCTGACACTCTGACCTGCAGTGTGGGGGCGCCCCAGGGCACTGTCCTCGCGCCCTTTCTCTTCACCCTTTACACTGCAGACTTCAGACACGACACTGACAGCTGTGTCCTGCAGAAGTTCTCTGACGACTCTGCCATCATCGGACTCATCACGGACGACGATGACGCGGAGTACAGAGGACTGGCGCAGGACTTTGTGGACTGGTGTCAGCGGAACCACCTCCTCATCAACGCGGGGAAGACCAAGGAGATGGTGATGGATTTCCGCAGACGCCACCCCACTGCCCCCTCACCAGTGAACATCCAGGGACGGGACATTGAGAGAGTGGACTCATACATGTACCTGGGTGTTCATCTGAACCACAAACTGGACTGGACTCATAACACAGACGCACTGTACAGGAAGAGCCAGAGTCAGCTCTACCTCCTGAGGAGACTCAGGTCTTTTGGAGTGACAGGGCCACTCCTGAAGACCTTCTACGACTCTGTGGTGGCATCAGCTCCTGTAGGTGTGGCCTGCTGGAGCAGCAGCATCACAGAGAGGGAGAGGAAGAAGCTGGACAGAGTCATCAAGAAGTCCAGCTCCGTCCTGGGCTGTGCTCTGGACTCGGTGCAGGAGGTGGGGGACAGGAGGGTCCTGGCTAGATTCACATCTATGCTGGACCATGAGTGTCACCCCCTGCAGGACACTCTGTCCGCTCTGGAGAGCAGCTTCAGTGAGAGACTGATCCACCCTCGCTGTGGGAAGGAAAGGTTTCGTAGGTCTTTCCTTCCTGCTGCTGTCAGACTTTACAACAAACACTGTTAGTCCTGAACACTCGCAATACTGACCTAACCTAATACTGATGTGCAATTGCTATGTGCAATTACTGTGAAATTCATGTGCAATCCATGTGCTGTCGTGACACATATTCATGTGCAATTACTGTCGTGAACACATGCAATGGTATTTATGTATTTATTTATTTATTTGTCTATGGGAGTTTTTATTTATTTATAGGAGATCTTCTACTGAAAGTGTTTTTCAGCCTTCCTATAAGTGATCTGTTCTTCTTATCGCTGTCATCCTTCACCAGCTTTGAAATGAGTCTATTTGAGCCGGGACGTTCTCACACGGTGTTGTGTGCTGTGCTTTACCGGCCTCCCAAATATAACAGAGACTTTTTAACGGAGTTTTCTGTTTTCCTGGCAGATATAATGCCTAATTATGACCGGGTCCTTATTGTTGGAGATTGTTATATTCATGTGTGTTGCCGTGAAAACCCGCTGGCGCGTGAATTTTTAAACAACACTTTTCACACTTCTCCCTCACGACTATTTACAAAGAAAAGCACTCTTTCTCTGCTTCAGCCCCGCCCCTTTTCCCTGGGTGGGTCTCCATGACACGCACGCAAACTTTTTTTGATTTGAGACGAGTTTACAGTAATCCAAGTACAAGAGACTGGGCAGTGAATTCAACATGAATTGAATTCAGATAAATATGGCCAATAAAGATTAAATTAAAACAAGCAAATGTTCAATTTAAAGGCGCAATGGACGATTATTCGGCGATTTGAGAACGCAGGCGGAAGTGCGCATGCCACTCCCCCGTGCACATGCCACTCCCCCGTGCACATGCCACTCCCCCGTGCGGACTGATACAACACACACGTGCGTTTGTTTATTAGCGGGACGGATCACATCGCATCGCTCGTCTCCCGTAGATTTCTGTTCACTTCTGAGTCAGCTCGAACAGTCTTTCTCCGTCTTCATTTTGTCCCGTACACTGAGGGAACTATATTATGATAGATCCATGCGCTTAGACACGTGGAAACGTGGGACGAGCCTCACGCGGCTGCAGGTGAACGAGGCTCTGGAGGTGAGCGGTAGGTGCGTTTTATGATTGATACGTGGCAGGACAAATCGGCACTCCAGGCCACGAGGAAATAAGACTAAAATTTATGCCAAAAAAATCCATTCGACCTTTAAGCCTAGATGACATTGTAAATATAGGCTTCTATAACGTAGAAGTAGCCATTTAAAAAAAATAAAACATCACCACAAAGAGGCAGAGGTTTTCAACAGAAAGTCAATAGATAAGTTTGTATTACTAAGCCGTTTTAGATCAGTAATATGGTTTACGATTAACTAAATATAAAATGCTGATCTACAGTTATTACCAAGTTCCTGACAAAAGCCATAATGTCCCTTTTAAATGTTTCCTCTTGTTTCTCCGTGATTGTTGCAGGGTTGATGGAGACTGGGAGAAGTTACACTTACATTGTGGTGTTCATCGTGCTGACTCTCGCCTACTTCCTGTTCATCTCTAACGTGGAGCTGAAACGGATCAGTTCATTCTACCTGCATCCATTTAGAAAGGCCGTGTCACAGGCCCCTAAGCTGACATGGGTGGATCCGCGGCCGTACCATGTGGCCTATCCATGGCATTATCGCTTTATCCTGGATGACACTGCGGTGTGCAAGGACTTTTCTCCATTTGTCCTGCTGGTGGTCCCTGTGCGTCCCACAGACGTCACTGTCAGGTATGTACCAACGAATGATGACCTGTAACTGAGTATGATGGAAATGTAAACTGTAGGCTATGTCCCTCTTGTGGCTCTATTCTACAGTGTAATAGTGTACTGTAATATTTTGACTGCTTCAGTTTGGTATGGTTCAAAAGTGTCTCCAGGATCTTAAGTGAACTGTACTGGCCTGATAAAGTGAGGCGAAGCGGACCCTGAGAGGTCTAGCTTCCAAAGTGGCTCACTTTTGCCTCCTGGAAGACTTTTGCATGAGATGATTGGATTAGAGAGAACACAGACTTGGGTGAAAACAAGACGACAAAAAGCAGATATATTATAATTTATCACCAAACTTTGACTTTGAGCTTGTAAAAAAACCTCCATATTTACAGTGAATATAATTATGTTGGAACCACATGCTTAGCAAAACAAAGCTAGAGCATCAGCTGTTTCCTGTTTATCAATGCACGGCACTCTCATCAAAACCCACAATATTATATTTCCAGTGCAAAATGCATCTAACATTATGTACACCCAATGCATCACATAACAAGATGTTAAAACACTGTGTAGAGGCTTTGCAGAGAAGTGAAATAAATGCAGAAAAAGTGAAGCAGAAACCAAAAGTAGTTTCCTGATTTCTGGATGTGATTTTTGGATCTCATAGCAGAGCTCTTCCTCAGAAGAACCCAGAGCCAGGCCCTGTGTGTGTGCACATCCAGGAACCTCCGATGAAGACGGATTGTTTGGGTATATGGTCGGGATACATTGTTTCCCTACATTTAAATAAAAAAAAGGCCTTTGAGTAATTCACATTAATATGCGAAGCATTTAATTAAAAATTGATTTTATTAGTGTGTGCAAAACAAGCCAATCCTGATATATTTGTATATATTCGCTGAAACATGGCTAACCTCCACAATATCAGATGCTGACATTTCTTTGGATAATTATAATATATTTCATTGGGATAGACCCAGCAAAGTGTTTACGTCTTTTCCAGCGCAAATTTCGTGATCTATGGAAGGTTTAAGATGGTCTAGAACTAAAAGGATACAGTATGTCAGCAGTGCTCTCCCCAACATTTTTAAAGGGACGCTAAATATGCCTCATATGGGGTTGCATTTTTCTCCAAGGATGGTTTAATGTACATTCATTATTTAAGGTACATGCACCCTAAACATACTATTATATGGTGTATAAGCCTAAACATACTATTACATGGTGTATAAGCCTAAACACACTATTACATGGTGTATAAGCCTAAACACACTATTACATGGTGTATAAGTCTAAACATACTATTACATGGTGTATAAGCCTAAACATACTATTACATGGTGTATAAGCCTAAACATACTATTACATGGTGTATAAGCCTAAACACACTATTACATGGTGTATAAGTCTAAACACACTATTACATGGTGTATAAGTCTAAATATACTATTACATGGTGTATAAACCTAAATATACTATTACATGGTGTATAAACCTAAACATATTATTACATGGTGTATAAACCTAAATATACTATTACATGGTGTATAAACCTAAACATATTATTACATGGCGTATAGGCCTATCCATTTATCCTATTACCAGTGAGCAATGTATCATAATACACAATTGTATTCACATTGGTATTAAATGAAAATGGGTACAGTTTTAGCTAATGGGTGAAGGCAGTATTATAATGCTGAAATAATTTAGACACATCAACTCTTCTTGGCCTTTTCATCCATTGCACCCTGGCAGCCTCATAGTCAGGATCATAGAAGATCATAGTCAGGTACTTTAGGGCTGAGCAGACTTTAGTGAATATCTTTATTTGCTTTATTAAAAAATTGTTGCGGCGTTTGTTTTGGGCCTTTTTCCGGGTCGTGCGTAGCACGTCACTAGAGCATAATCTCTTATTGGTTGCTGTGCCGCGTCTGCCGCAAAAAAGTGAAGCTTTTCCAACTTTTCTGCGCTGGCGACGACGCTGGCGGCGACGCTATAACATACTATAACATACGCTGGCGGTGACGATGGCCGCGACGGGTGGCCGTGGCAACGCTTGCCGGGTTTTAGGGATGGTTTATTTTCCACCTCATGCCAAAACGGATGACGGGCCATTCTTTATTATGAGTCTAGTACCGAATCACCGGGGTTTCGTTTTTTTTTGACCCGTCCAGAACTGGTCCAGCGTAATCCCTAGTTTTAATGCATAGCCCTTGAGGTGGGTTTGGGTAAAAATAATACTGGTAAAATGACAGTTGTAGCTTTTATCGTCCTCCGTCTGCACCCGTCAAGAGCTAGAGGATTTATTTACCTTCCTCTCCACTTTTGATAATTCTGAGTTACTTGGTTAGGTGACATGAACATCTATTGGTCCAAAACTTCTGACAGAATAAAAAACGATTGTAATCAGTTAAACCTCACACAAGTTATTACTGCTCAAACCCGACATAAGATAAGATCACCTTTATTTGTCCCACAATGGGTAAATTCCATTGTTGCAACACAGGTTCAGAAACAGATAACAGATTAGGCACAGAAGTATAGTAATAAAACAGATCTCATGAAAAAACTCTTATAGCACTCTTATTTACAGCTGTTATATGGACAGAAAATATTGCTCCAGGATGATTGACATTATGTCACAGTATTGCACATGAATTATGAAGGTGAATGACACATGTTCAGGACTAACAGTGTTTGTTGTAGAGTCTGACAGCAGCAGAAGGAAAGACCTGTGAAACGTCTCCTTCACACAGCGAGGGTGGATCAGTCACTGAAGCTGCTCTCCAGAGCGGACAGAGTGTCCTGCAGGGGGCGACACTCATGGTCCAGCATAGATGCGAGTCCAGAGTACTTTTTCTATCATCGCGATTATTTATGACCATGATAGTTTGTTAGTGGAGTTTTTGGAATCATCCACCTGTGGCCGGCGAGCATTTTCCAAATTAGAAAAGCTCTCTTCCATCATCACTTTTTTTTTCGTGGTCAATACCAGCAAGTTATACATCATTTTAAAGGTTATTTTCTCAACAAAACGAATATGTCATTGATTGAATAATTTGCCCCAAGAAGCAATTGCCAATAGTTTGTGAGAAAGTCTCAACTTTTACAAACGCATGTCCTGTTTGCTGTTTATGACGGACGAAACGGCTTTAATTCTGTACATCCTTGTACTCAGTCTGTCCATAAGGAACCATTGAACAACAATATCCACTTGTATTTTACTGAAGTTTTCCGATTTCGAGATATCGTCAAGTAAACAAAGTTTTATTTTCTGAAAATATTTAGGATGAAAGCTTGGATGCGCATTTTGTTAGATATATGTATTATTATACCAATACAAAAATAAAATAAAAATATGATTAATTCTTTTTTTTTTTTCCTTCACCTCTATATGTGACTGACCGTGGATAAACCAGTCACAAGTCTACCCGGAGACATTTTGAATTATACAGATTCTGAAAGTGTGAATTCAAAGCTATACAATGATGTCTCACTCATGTAGATCTGATCATATTTGAGTAAGTTGTGGTCATTTGAATGTAAACAACTCTCAAACCCATTCACTGAGAAAACGGCCTCTAAAGTTTCTCACCGGAGTGAGCCCAGAGTCACAGGGGGCGGGGCTCATTTGCATCTCATTGAGATAAGCCCTCCCCCTGTCACACTGACACCACCTTCCCCCTACAGCTGTCACTCAAGACTCAAGAGGAGTGTTATTGATGTGAACTGGACTTGAATCAGAATCAGAAGTTACTGTATTAAAATGAAAATACTTTGATGCTATTCAGGGCCTTTTATAATCCAAGAATCAGAATCAGAATAGGGTTTATTGCCATTTGTCGATAAACATAATTCACAGGTGATTCAGTGCAACACAAACAACAAAACATTGAACACTGAGCACTAAACGGCACGATATGTACATAAGGAAATATAAAAGATATAAAGTTATGTAGTGCAATAGGAAGTGGTGATATGTACATCATAAAAATGTATTAATTAATGAGATAATAGATATGATATGTACACCATCAGAGTCCAATTACATCAGAGATCACAGCCACATCCTCTTCTGTGCTGTGACTCTCGGCGCTGGGCATGTGATGTCTTTAGCCTCGTCAGCACAGAAAGGCCTGATTTTTTTCATGCAGATAGGTCTGCCTGTCAATGTTCAGTCCAGGTGGGACCAGGACATGGAGATTGTCAACCGGAGGCAGAACAGCTGAATTGCGTAGTAGCTGAAATTTCACAGGTTCTGCTTCACAGTGACTTTTTGCACCACACCTGGTCTCTTGGCATCAAAGCTGTAAACAAATAACAGGACATTTAAGAAATGGCAAACTATTTCACATAAAACTTAATCATTAACTTTTTCTAACACAATGTGAGAGTTTCAATATAAATGACCTGCTTCTGCATCCCTTCACAGGAGACACCAAAAAGGCCACATTTTGCGTGAATGTGGCTGTGGCTGTGCGCGCTTCTTCCTCAACTGTGGTCTCGCTCCATTTTCCTCATAGTGTTTGATTATGTCAGTCAGGGTGTCTTTGCCAATTCTGAAAAGGGGGAAAAAATAAGGATTAGGGTTGACAGTAATGTAGGATATGCAGATGTCCTCCCCCTGGTTGCCATGGTGACAGGAATGCGGGCTAGGTGTTATCTACTGCCCGTGTGGAGTTTTACACCCCTCAGAAGAAAGAGAATGTAATAGTGACAACAGAGACGCTCTGAACTTTGAAAATAACTTTTCATCAAATGACTCCTTTTGGATTACAGAGAGTAACGATCTCTCCAAGACAAACGCTAAAACGCTGAAAGACTATGCGGTTTTAGTGGTTTTAATAGACAATCATCAGATTGTAAACATGTGTCCACCAGATGACTTTAGATGTACATATTGTGATATCGTGTTTAACTTGTCATTTTAACTGTTTCATAACTTGTTTTGTGGCCAATTTTACCTTTTGTGTAACTCTTGTGGCCTAAAGCCAGATCTCGTCTCCTTATCAGCTCTGACCCCAGCGTACATGCTGATTGGCTGAAGCCACGGCGCCAAAACCCCCGCGGGGAAAGACAAAAGGAAAGAGCAGGGAGTTACAGACCAGTACCATCCGAGCTCCAAAGCGAGTTCCATCCGAGTTTCTTTCGAAGCTCGACCCTCCATCCAGGGTCCCACCAGCAAGGTCCATGAGGCCTTGGGAGCAGGCCTCGGGCCTAGTTAGCGTGAGCGATGCTACGCTAAAGGACAAAGACTTTTCCAAGAGAAGCTAATGTTCCCTCCCGGAACTAAGAAACCTGTGCCCGTTTTTAAAAACGTGATTGATGCTGCATCACGCAAAATCAAGCAAGGACCTTTTGCAACTTTTTCAAGTCCACAGCCTTTTAGACCAGCCACATCTGTGGAGCAGCACGACGGCCTTTTCATTCGGGAACGCCTCAGAGCCAAGGAGAACGCAGATCGCAGAACCTGACCCAGTCCTTCTTTGGCCAGACAACGTCAGAGCCGAGCTCCAGAGCAGGCCCTTGGACCCCACGCAGGCCCTTGGACTCCACGCAGGCCCTTGGACCCCACGCAGGCCCTTGGACCCCACGCAGGCCCTTGGACCCCACGCAGGCCCTTGGACCCCACGCAGGCCCTTGGACTCCACGCAGGCCCTTGGACTCCACGCAGGCCCTTGGACTCCACGCAGGCCCTTGGACCCCACGCAGGCCCTTGGACCCCACGCAGGCCCTTGGACCCCACGCAGGCCCTTGGACCCCACGCAGGCCCTTGGACCCCACGCAGGCCCTTGGACCCCACGCAAGCCCTTGGACCCCACGCAGGCCCGTCTCCTCAGGATCACAGCTTCTGGTTCCGTTCGTATGATGCACTTCACAGGCTGAATTTCATCTTAGACTTAACTCTAACACACACCTAGATAGATCTAGAACCATCATGTCTAGTGTTTTCCATCTGTTATCAACTCATTTGCATATTCCTGATTCATATTTATCTGTTTAATTCTTTGGTCATTAAATCTTCATAACCCACATTTGGTTAAGTCTTCCTTCATTTCCAGAAAAGGGGTCAATGTCACGGTTACGTTCTCAAACCTTTAGATCAACGAGCAAATTAATTTCTAATTAATTAATTAATTAATCTAGATATCTGATTATAGAGTTGTTAAATTGCCGATTATCCGGCTGGTGCCCCATTCTTCTCTTAAAAATACGATTCAAACTTACCCACACTTATGCAGCGTGTCATGTTTGAATTCTTGAACAATTCTTTAATCAATATCAAACCTGAATGCCCCGCCCCCTCCACAAGTGGGTGGACATTCATAACCTTACAGTACTTGTACTAGTATGTTACCCTACAGTAATATGGGAATAACACGCTTCACAGATAACATGTTGATACAGAAGAAAAGGACAGATAACTTATAGGAAGTTTAAAAAATACTCTTAATAGAAGAACTCTTATAAACAAAATCTCCTATAGACAGAACCTCTCATTTCTCAATAAGGAATGGAGGGGAAAATAAAGATAATATTAAAGCCGCAAGCGGCATCCAACGGCCCTCGCGGGCCGCCGGCCTTCCGACTCTGCTCTCTGCATTTTACAGAGATGGCGCTAACGCAATTGTCTAAGAACTAAGACAGCGACACATTGGACATGTACAATGCTGTGCTTAACCAGTGCAAATTAACACAAATGTCGGTCAAATGTGCAGCTCCAGCGCACAGAGACCGTGACACTTGGAATAAAAATATGGATAACTTTTGATGCTCCGCTTGTGTAGATTATTTTTCCCAAATATGAGCTTGATCGAGCTATTGCCCACAGAGGAGTTCATTAAAGTGTGAAGCATAAATGTGAACATTTCAAGGATTTGGCGTTTTTCCCATTTGTGACAGTATATTTGCAGCTCCACGGCACAGAGACCGTAGCACTTAAAATCAAAATATGGATAACTTTTGATGCCCCATTTGTGTAGATGATTTCCCCAAATATGAGCTTGATCGGGCAATCGGCCTAGGAGGAGTTGGTGAAAGTGTGAAGCGTGAAAATGTGGTCATTTTGGAGATTTCGCTGTTTTCCCATTTCTGACATATATTTGCGGGTCCGCCACACAGAGACCGTAGCCCCATTTGTGTAGATGATTTTCCCCAAATATGAGCTTGATCGGACAATCGCCCTAGGAGGAGTTTGTTAAAGTGTGAAGTGTAAAAATGTGGTGATTTGAGCGATTCTACGATTTTCCCATAAGGATAACATGGGATGTTTCTGTCAACGCTACGGTTACGCCGTACAAAATATGACTTTGGCTCTCATACTTGTATGATCAGGATGGCAAATTAGAATTTAGTGCAAAATGTCATGTCATTTGGAAAAACTCTATTGTTTATAGGCCACTCTGAAGGCCAAATAGTCAGAATTCTGGGAAACGTTTGCGGCTCCGTCGCACAGAGACCGTAAAAGTTATCCTTAAAATTTGGATAACTTTAGATGCACCACTTGTCTAGAGGACGTACACCGATTTTGAGGTTGGTGGGCAAAACGCACTAGGAGGAGTTCGTTGAAGTGTAAAACATAAAAATGTGGTAATTTGAGAGATTTTGCGGTTTTCCCATAGGGATAACATGGGAGGTTTCTGTCATCGCTACGACTACGCCGTAAAAATTTAGGCATTTTTGTGATTGGCTTTTGTGATCGGGACGGCAAAATAGAATTTTGGGTAAAGTTTAGACAATTTTGGTAAAACTAATTTTTGACCTTCAATGTTAATTTAAAGGTCACTCTGTAGGGGGCGCTATCGCGGCCATTTCAATTTTGTCAGCCTAAACTGGTCCAAACTAGAAAGTTTAACAACTGATTCAAATTTGGTCCTAATCGGACTGGTTTTGATCAAATGGGAGCAATTTTTAGATCTGCAATATTCCAAAATAAGTTGTCCAACTTTGCGGCTGCGCCGCACACAGACCGTAAAAGGTATCTCAAAAAATTGAATAACTTTAGATGCCCCACTTGTCCAGAGGACGTACGCCGATTTTGAAGTCGGTGGGCAAAACGCCCTAGGAGGAGTTCGTCAAAGTTTGACGTGAACAAAATGACTAACACAGCGTATTTTCATTTTCAAAGGAAGATGGCGGCCATAGGGTAAGTCTGGGGGCGTGACCACAATGATTTTTTTTGTTCGTCCTCACGAGAGGAATGCGTGTCCCGAATTTCGTAGCTTTACGCCAAAGTTGACCTCGGGGCGTCTCCCATAGGCGCAATGTATTTTGACTTTTGTCGGTGGCGCTGTCGCGCCATTTTTTAACGAAAAAAAAAATGGCCCAGAAAAAATCAAATTTTTCGCCGATTCTGAATTTTGGGCAAAGTTTGGTGAGTTTTTGAGCATGTTCAGGGGGTCAAATTAGAGATCAAAAAGCAGAAGAACAAGAAAAATAAAAATAATAATATTTTTAGTAAAAACAATATAGCCGTTTCCACTATAACAACAAATTATACATCGTTTGAAAGCTCTAAGCCTTCCCGATGCCGCCATGGGGTGGAATCATCATTACGAGCGCTTACGCGCTTGTCACTCCCTATTCCGTCAGGATGCCCCGCCCACTCCCCATAGACTTCCATTAATTTGAGCAGATACAAGCATGGCCCATGCCTGCGGCATGGATTCTCGCGTACGGGACGATGCCAGGAGGGTTTTTGGAGGAATGCAGCGCTTCGCGCTGCTGTTGTCAACAATTAGTGAATGGGCTACGCCCATTCACTAATTGTTGACTATTTCTGTCATAGCAGGAGTAAGTATGCATGATCCATGCCTTCGGCATGGGCTAGTTCACTGTACTTGCCAGGGGCGACGGGGTACCAAACATGCGGGCTGCGCCCGCATGTTTGGTCAGACAGTTGCAACGCTGCCTTCGGCAGCGTTGCGGGAGCAATAGGCCCTCCGCCCTGCTGGGGCTCGGGCCTAATAAAAACAGCTAGCTTAGGACAAAACAATACTAATAATAATGGTAAAAATATAGCCGCAAGCGGCAATGATCGGCCCTCGTCACGCCGCCGCCACACCGCCGCCACGCCGCAAGAGGAGGGGCGCTAACGCGCCCCAATTGTCCTTTTATTACGCCTACTGCTGAATCTGTGACGCTGTCACATCTTCTCCCCTTTGTTTTACCATCAAAAGGCAATTTTATTTTGAATTCTTGGCAAAATGTGCGGCTTTGCCGCACAGACACCGTGACTCTTTGAATAAAAATGTGGATAACTTTTGATGGTCCACACCTGAAGATGAGTCTCACCAAATTTCACGTTGATAGGGCTAACGCCCTGGGAGGAGTTGGTGAAAGTATAAAGTGTAAATATGTTCTGGTGATTTCCCCATTGGAATAACATGGGAGGTTTTGATCATCGCTACGGCAAAACCATAACAATTATGACATGGGTCTCATTGACTTTTTTGATGGGGATGCCAAAATTGAGTTTTGTGTCAAATATTAGATAATTTCGCAAAACTAAACATTTAACCTCCATATAAAATCTGTAGGGGGCGCTGTGGCGCCAATTTAATTAATTTCACTTCAAGTAGGTTTAGGGCAAAGAGTATAACAACTGATTCTAATTTGACGCAATTCGGACTTTATCTGCGCAAACAGCAGAAATGTTAAATTTGGGAGATTTCTGAAATTCTAGCTACAGTTTGCGGCTTCGCCGCACAGAGACCGTGAGAGGTATCAATGTAATTTGAATAACTTTTGATGTCCCACTCCTCAGTAGCATTTTCACCAAATTTCAGCTTTTTAGAGCCAACGCCCTGGGAGAAGTTCGTAAAAGTACGACGTTTGGAAAAACTCCCGAGTCATGTTTAGCCATTTTTGAAGCAATATGGCCGATATTTGGTTGGGCGGACGGCGTTGCCATAATAATATTTTTTAGTTCTCTTGTCACCATCTACCTCTGCGCCAAATTTCATGATTCTACGATCAGATTTTTTTTGGGTCATTTCCTATCTCTCAATGCATTTTTGGTACATTTGGGGGCGCTGACGCGCCAATTTTTTTTATTTTAGAAAAGGGAAATAGCCAGAATGTAGAGAGGCACAATTTTTAGAGGTGTGCAAATTTTTGTGACTTTTCGTCAATGTTCACTGGGTGAAAAATAGGGGGGTTGGTCCCGAGAAGAAGAAAGAAAGAAGAAGAATATTCCGATGCGAAAACAATGTTTCCCATTTTTCAAATATCATAAACTATACATTTTCGGAAAGCGCTCGCGCTTTCCTACCTCATGGTGTGGGTCCCTGGTCACTGACGGGTACTTTCGTTAATTTTGAGTGGGCTCCGCCCACTTTGTGTTTTTGGGCCTCTATACAGTAATAATGTTCAATTTTTGCATTACATGCTTATATGCACGGAACATGCAAGAGATGGGGAACATATTTGTGAGCTACTTAGCGCAAATGAGTGCTTTATATGGGGATGACGACCGCTTCGAGTGCTCGTTTAGTGCGCACTTTTGCACGGGCTTCGCCCGTTTACTACGGTAATGTTCCATTTTCCTACTACTAATTAGTATGCACGGGGCGTGCATGAGTGAAGGAGTGCGTTAGTGAGTGTTTGGAAGTGGGCAGGCGCTTCGCGCTCGATTTCGTGCGCACTACGTGCGCACTTTCGCAGCCGTGCTTCGCACGGCCTTACGGGACTAATAGGCCTCTCGCCAGCTTGTGGCGCTCGGGCCTAATAAACACTATTTACATCAGTTATATGCACATTATTGCGTGTGATGAAGGCATTTATGTCTATTCATACTGTAACAGTCTATAATTGCTATTCTGCATTTGCACTTTATTGTACATTTAATAAAGTGAAGTGAAGTAAATTATATGAAATGAAAATAGTACCTGCTGTGCAAAGTCGAAGCTGTAATGCACTGGACTTCTGCATAGTTTTTGATAAAATCCAGCCTTGAGCGCCAATTCTGAAAAGGGAAACAAAAGTTTGGAATTTAACAAGCTAAACCAGCTAACGCGGGCTACAGTAAAAAACAGTAAAAAAAACACGAAGATACAGACATTATACCGTCCCAAAACAGCTAGTTTCAAGAGACTACGTGATGTTAATTATTCAGAAAGTGGTCACATTAAATTCAAGCGCGTATTTATAATGTAGAGTGCACTGAAGCAGCATGTTAGCTTAGCATTGCTCCGTGTCTGCTCCGGTGCCGAGGCAAAAGTGACGAGGTAAAAGTGACATCACGAAACCACCTTAAAACACAGCGTTAAAGCAATACTTTAGAGTAAAAGTACCTCAGTTCCATTGCAATGCAGTCCAGGGAATGTAAGCTCTGAAGACAGTCTGGACAAGTGAATAATGTCTCCGAGGAACAGTAGCTGTAGCCATGTGGTTCGCAGCTGATTGGTGGAAAAAGATCAACATTGCGATGCAAAAAAAAGGTAACGCCCCCCGCGCGGAGCACGAAAACTACCCATTTTTAACGGCTTAATGTGTACGTTTAAGGTAACGAATACTGTTATCTGAAGCACGGAGGGGGAGGGGCTCCTTTATAACTTCAACTTTCACATAATGCAAAAAAACAAAAATCACAAATTTTGGAAGAAAAAAGATAAACCCTGTTTTTCTCTGTTTGGTTGGGGCCGACTTGTAACGGCTTTGATGGTGCTCCGTCACATATGGGAAATTCATGGGTAAACTCATATTTACACATTTTCACATACATTGTTTTTAGAAGTTGTAATGGGAATTAGTGGCCTACAAAACATCAAAATGTATGTTTTATGATCATAGAGGAGCTAAAATTGTAATAAAACAGTTTGGTACAGTTGGCACATATGTGTCGGAGCAGCGTAATTTCCGGTACATGTCGGCCTCGGTGAAACTGAGAAAAACAGTTTTTAGAGATGATTACCTGGACTACATTGCAACGGAACTGAGGTACTTTTACTCTAATTGCTTAAAACGCTGTGTTTTAAGGCGGTGCGCACCGGAGCAGACACGGAGCAATGCTAAGCTGTTGGGCTAAGTTGGAAGCTAAACTTGCTATCAACCTGTTATCGGGTTATTTTTCTGCGTTTTGTTGGTACAAATTATATACTTATGTAGTATTTCTTGACCCCTAGGTTGTGTTTTATGTCTGCTTTATGATGCATTACGTAAGTTTTCGTGGCAAAACCTGCGTTTAGCTCAGGGTTGTGGGGCTAAGTTGGAAGCTAAACTTGCTATCAACCTGTTAGCTCCGTACCAACCGGTTATTTATCTTAACGAAAGGTATTTATATAATGTATTTATACAATTGAATTGATGAATGTACTGAAGTATTTACTGCATTGTTTGTTAATTTAAAGAGATGAACTAAATGACATAGAAGCTAGCTAATGTTTGGGTATTTCACTGACGAGCTGAGACCAGCCTGGACCCGGAACCAGAACTGATTCACTGAACTTTACAAACCTACAAATCCTTCAACATGAGTCGCCTGCGGTTATCGTAGGGGCTGATTCAGCCGTCCGATCCCACCCAAAAGACACCACAGACTTTGCAAACTCTCAAATCAGTCACAGCGCTATCTTTTGGACAATACAAAAACTCTATTGCTTGCTCTTTCATGGACACTTTATTGCTATTTCATTGATATGTGCAAATGTTATTTAATATGTGTGTGCACTTCCTACACTGGATGTTTTATGCTGAATCTCATGTTGAACTTTGATTGCAATTTATACAACCAAAGATTGTGAACCTTTCAGTATTTCAGTATATGAAACCATTGAACATCTGCAGATTGTACATTTTGTAAATATTGGTTTAATTATATGTTGGTTAACCTTCACTGTAAATATATAAGGCACAGCCACACTTTGATTCACTAGTTTGTATTATTGCTTATGTGGTGGCTGGATCAATGCTCGTTTGGGGCGTAGGGTGTAGACAAAGGATTCACGTTGACAAAGCTCTGCAATCTTTTCAAGGTAGTTTATTTACAGAGAAAGCAGTGTCAAATACAGGACAGCAGAAAATAGCGCCCGGGTCTCCGATGATCAGGGACCCCCCTCTCTGGGCGCACCTCCCTTATATACTGAAGATGCACAAAGACCGATAAACAATATCTGACAGGTATGACCCTATCCATGTACCAACGGATTAGCCAATGAGAGAACAAGATGTAAAGGTATCCTTATTTGGGTAGCACCAGGGGAAAGTTACAGAAATGAAGTCATGCGTGTGTATGCCGATGTTCAAACCTATATCTCCTTTTTCGGCCTATAGCTTCGCCTGGTGTACTCCTAGCAATAAATTACAACAGGCCTCAGTACTCCTAACACCTTGTATAAGAGTTTAAACAAACCGAGTGGGATGGAGGAGAACAGAATGTACAGTTTAGATACTTCACTTACACGCACCTCCCTGAGTCAAACCTACCTTCTGATCTAGCCCAGTGGCATATTGACACATGCTACATGTGGGTTGTGCTTTATGTGTGTGTTTTATGGTGCTGAATCAAAAGTAAATATTTAATTCAACTCCGACTTCTGGATGGTAGAGATGTGATTTGTTAACGTGAAAATAACTTTCACATTCTTGGATTAATACATTTTTATTATGTACTGAATCACCTGTGAATTCTGTTTATCGACAAATGGCAACTGATCCAATACGCTGCTTGGATCACTTGTTTCTGAATATACTTTTTGATACAAAAAGGTCAACAGCACCAAAATGCCTGTTCCTAGAGATCTGAAACTTTACACAGTTGTTGTCAACAAGATAAACATCATGTGCAGTGAACAGCATAAGCACACAATGAAGTATGTCCTGCTCAGGACCATTACACATGGACAATATTCAGGCGAGACTAAAAAAAGGTTTTGTTTATGTTTGGGCCTCTGTAGTGTAAGTTCTGAAGCCCTGACAGTGTGTCATGTGCACATCTGCAGAAACTAGAAGACATAAGCTTTCTAATGATGCATCACTCTTGCATGTGGGCTGTAAGATCCTCTTTTAATAAGCAATGCCATTTGGGTCCAACCATTGTGCCCAAGGCGAAATAGGTGGATGGTAACAGGTCAACAGGTTATGTTAGATTAATGTCTCATGGCGCAATGTGAGTCACGGCGGCGTGTGCACACACGTATCTTTGTAGATACAGAGCCCAGCGAACAACCTGTCGATTACACACTGAGTTTACACGTCACAGCGGTGTGCGTACACATGGATGTGTGTGTCTGTGCCTAATCTGTTTATAACGATTATCCACAATAATGTGAGTGAACAGCGCAAGCTACCGTAAGCGTGAGTAGGTTTTTTTTATGCCGCTGCTTCATGATGCCTGATGCCACCACAGAGTCGTAGAAGGTCCTCAGGAGTGGCACTGAGTCTCCTCAGCAGGTAGAGCCCACTCTGGCTCTTCCTGTCTGTGTTATGAGTCCAGTCCAGTTTGTGGTTCAGATGAACACCCAGGTACTTGTATGAGTCACTCTCTCAATGTCCCGTCCCTGGATGTTCTGCAGGTCTGCAGTGTAGAGGGTGAAGAGAAAGGGCGCGAGGACAGTGCCCTGGGGCGCCCCCACACTGCGGCTCCGAGTGTCAAACACACAGACGCTCTCACAAACTGGGGTCGGTCTGTGAGAATCAGGGTCAAAACTAAGAATAAGCCCTGGTTTTGTCAAGGCATCGCAGTATTATCTCGAGCGTGACAAAGCCTCAGCAGAAGCCAAGCCAACCAAATCAGCAGCAGATTGCTGCTTTAGTACATGAACCTTGTGTTTTGGCATCGATGTGGGAGATTGTGGGAGCGTGTCATCCAGCAAGAGTCAACGATCAACATCGTCTTTGTCACCAACCAACTCCACAAGCACATTACGCCACTTATCAGTCTTTTTTAACACCATCAATTTATTTTTTAATTCTAATTCTTTTCCCTCGCTTTGTCCGGTCTGACACTGACACGCTGAACACACATGTTGCCGTCGCCATTTTTTTATTCTGCCAGTGACAAGCAGTGACCGCCAGGGGTCAGGCTTCAACAGACAATGACTTGAACATTCTCCGCTCGTGTTAAGTTTCATTTTCATTTATTTTAGTTCCAGTGATACAAAATTATTCAAAACGGCGCTTTTTTGAAAAAAAAAGGTCGGTGAGTTGGCGAAATTTAAGAAAAATAAAAGAATTTGGCATAATTTTGACAAAATGCTGATACATTTTTTTCAGTCGGCTATAATTTTGACGGCTCGGTCTGGTTACGGCTCTGCCTAATTAAGAGTATTATTATTATACATTTAGAATATGTAGTCCTGTGCTTGCATTGGTGAGAGGAGGAGAATGAAACAAGTGGAACCTTTGGCACTGTGGTCGCGCACCCTCCCGTTACCTATGACGGACAAACTTGCTGTTGCCTTCAGAAGTCATCTGGGAAAGGACACGAGTGCACGTGTTTTTTATTGCTCCTCCTCTCACTAACCCTAACCCTGTTTTACAGGTCAGTAATTGGTCGTAATCACCATGTATTAAAGCTTTATGCTTCTTATCACTTTCGTAGTAACTAGTACATAGTACTGTGACTCTTTCTGTAACTTTGGCTCAGTTTAAGGCTAAATTGCGTTGTGGTGTAGTCCCGCGAGAGTTTGCATGGTTCCCGTGAGAGTTTGTCAACTCCCGCTGGTAGTGTTTATTACACATTAACTTTATTTTTGGTTTATGTACTCTATGTATATTATTCCAGTTAATTTTGTCATCCTCCTGACGTGACTTCATTAGAGTTTGAAGAACCCAACGTGTGTTATTAAGAAATGAATAAAAAATGCTTAAGCGTGAATGGTTCATTAGATTGTTATCTCATTTTATACTGTAGACACACTAATGTACATTTAAATATGCTTTGTCCAAATTATAGTTAGCTTGACACACTTTTACAAGTCCCAGGTAATAATTCCTTAGTTTTGCACTATGGTACTATAATTGTATGTAATATTAAAAGTAACTGTAATAGTCAATAGAAAGAGACTTTATTTTGACTTTTATGCTTAAAGGACATGGGAATGCACTAAATGTGAATGATATGAGTTTATTTGTTGAAATAAGAGACGTAACCTGGGAAGTGTGGGAAGTGCACATGTTTTTATTTCTCCTTATCTCATGTCTGTTTTACAGATTAAACTTTTTGTTATTGTGGTTGCCGCACCCAGGACCCATAACACTGTACAAAAAGAAATGTTATGTAATATCTAGGCTAAAATGGGTTCTGTTTAGCTGTGCTTTTGATTTAAGGCATTTCATCTGTAATTTACGATTTTAAATACATTTTAAAGTTATTATTTATGCTTTTTTTGTCTTGTGATCCATACTGTATTGTGATTTTAATTAGGCCCGAGCGCCACAAGCTGGCGAGAGGCCTATTAATCTCGTAAGGCCGTGCAAAGCACGGCTGCGAAAGTGCGCACATAGTGCGCACGAAATCGAGCGCGAAGCGCTCGCCCACTTCCAAACACTTTTACGAACTTTACACACAAATACCGTTGTAAACGGGCGAAGCCCGTGCAAAAGTGCGCACTAAACGAGCACTTTACATTGAGATGACGACCGCGAAGCGGTCGTCATCCCCATATAAAGCACTCATTTGCGCTAAGTACCTCACGAATACGTTCCCCATCTCTTGCATGTTCTGTGCATATAAGCATGTAATGCAAAAATTGAACATTATTACTGTTTAGAGGGCCAAAAACACAAAGTGGGCGGAGCCCACTCAAAATTAACGAAAGTACCCGTCAGTGACCAGGGACCCACACCATGAGGTAGGAAAGCGCGAGCGCTTTCCGAAAATGTATAGTTGATGATATTTGAAAAATGGGAAACATTGTTTTCGCATCGGAATATTATTAGGCCCGAGCCCCAGCAGGGGGAGGGCCTATTGCTCCCGCAACGCTGCCGAAGGCAGCGTTGCAACTGTCTGACCAAACATGCGGGCGCAGCCCGCATGTTTGGTACCCCGTCGCCCCTGGCAAGTACAGTGAACTAGCCCATGCCGAAGGCATGGATCATGCATACTTACTCCTGCTATGACAGAAATAGTCAACAATTAGTGAATGGGCGTAGCCCATTCACTAATTGTTGACAACAGCAGCGCGAAGCGCTGCATTCCTCCAAAAACCCTCCTGGCATCGTCCCGTATGCGAGAATCCATGCCGCAGGCATGGGCCATGCTTGTATCTGCTCAAATCAATGGAAGTCTATGGGGAGTGGGCGGGGCATCCCGACGGAATAGGGAGTGACGAGCGCGTAAGCGCTCGTAATGATAATTCCACCCCATGGCGGCATCGGGAAGGCTTAGAGCTTTCAAACGATGTATCATTTGTTGTTATAGTAAAAACGGCTATATTGTTTTTGCTAAAAATATTATTATTATTTTTCTTGTTCTTCTTCAGCGCTTTGATCTCTAATTTGACCCCCTGAACATGCTCAAAAACTCACCAAACTTTGCCCAAAATTCAGAATCGGTGAAAAATTTTATTTTTTCTGGGCCATTTTTTTTTTCGTTAAAAAATGGCGCGACAGCGCCACCGACAAAAGTCAAAATACATTGCGCCTATGGGAGACGCCCCGAGGTCAACTTTGGCGTAAAGCTACGAAATTCGGGACACGCATTCCTCTCGTGAGGATAAACAAAAAAAAACATTGTGGCCACGCCCCCAAACTTACCCTATGGCCGCCATCTTCCTTTGAAAATGAAAACAAGCTGAGTTAGCCATTTTGTTTACGTCAAACTTTGACAAACTCCTCCTAGGGCGTTTTGCCCACCCCACTCGTCCTCTGGACAAGTGGGGCATCTAAAGTTATTCAATTTTTTGAGATACCTTTTACGGTCTGTGTGCGGCGCAGCCGCAAAGTTGGACAACTTATTTTGGAATATTGCAGGTCTAAAAATTGCTCCCATTTGATCAAAACCAGTCCGATTAGGACCAAATTTGAATCAGTTGTTAAACTTTCTAGTTTGGACCAGTTTATGATGACAAAATTGAAATGGCAGTGATAGCGCCCCCTACAGAGTGACCTTTAAATTAACATTGAAGGTCAAAAATTAGTTTTACCAAAATTGTCTAAACTTTACCCAAAATTCTATTTTGCCGTCCCGATCACAAAAGCCAATCACAAAAATGCCTAAATTTTTACGCCGTAGTCGTAGCGATGACAGAAACCTCCCATGTTATCCCTATGGGAAAACCACAAAATCTCTCAAATTACCACATTTTTATGTTTTACACTTTAACGAAGTCCTCCTAGTGCGTTTTGCCCACCAACCTCAAAATCGGTGTACGTCCTCTAGACAAGTGGTGTATCTAAAGTTATCCAAATTTTAAGGATAACTTTTACGGTCTTTGTGCGACGGAGCCGCAAACGTTTCCCAGAATTCTGACTATTTGGCCTTCAGAGTGGCCTATAAACAATAGAGTTTTTCCAAATGACATGATATTTTGAACAAAATTCTAATTTGCCATCCTGATCATAAAAGTATGAGAGCCAAAGTCATATTTTGTACGGCGTAACCGTAGCGTTGACAGAAACATCCCATGTTATCCTTATGGGAAAATCGTAGAATCGCTCAAATCACCACATTTTTACGCTTCACACTTTAACAAACTCCTCCTAGGGCGATTGTTCGATCAAGCTCATATTTGGGGAAATCATCTACACAAATGGGGCATCAAAACTTACCCATATTTGGATTCTAAGTGCTACGGTCTCTGTGTGGCGGACCCGCAAATATATGTCAGAAATGGGAAAACAGCGAAATCTGTAAAATCACCACATTTTTACGCTTCTAACTTTAACGAACTCCTCCTAGGCCGATTGCCCGATCAAGTTCATATTTGGGGAAAATCATCTACACAAACGGGGCATCAAAAGTTATCCATATTTTGATTTTAAGTGGTACGGTCTCTGTGCCGTGGAGCTGCAAATATACTGTCACAAATGGGAAAAACGCCAAATCCTTGAAATGTTCACATTTACGCTTCACACTTTAACAAACTCCTCCGTGGGCAATAGCTCGATCAAGCTTTACTTTGGGAAAAATCATCTACACAAGCGGGGCATCAAAAGTTATCCATATTTTTATTCCAAGTGCTACGGTCTCTGTGCGGCGGCGCAGCAAATTTGACTGACACTTTGACTGCACTGGATTGGCCATGTCCAATGTGTCGCCGTCTGTCAAGTTCTTTTTTTATTCAACACACAATAAGGGCGCCATCTTTATCAAGTCAAAAGCGCAGAGTCGGAAGGCCGGCGGCCCGCGAGGGCCGTTGGATGCCGCTTGCGGCTTTAATTCTTTCTTCTTTCTTTCTTTCTTTCTTTCTTCTCGGGACCAACCCCCCTATTTTTCACCCTGTGAACATTGACGAAAAGTCACAAAAATTTGCACACCTCTAAAAATCGTGCCTCTCTACATTCTGGCTATTTCCCTTTTCTAAAATAAAAAAAATTGGCGCGTCAGCGCCACCAAATGTACCAAAAATGCATTGAGAGATGGGAAATGACCCAAAAAAAATCTGATCGTAGAATCATGAAATTTGGCGCAGAGGTAGATGGTGACAAGAGAAGTAAAAAATATTATTACGGCAACGCCGTCCGCCCAACCAAATGTCGGCCATATTGCTTCAAAAATGGCTAAACATGACTTCGGAGTTTTTCCAACCGTCGTACTTTTACGAACTCCTCCCAGGGCGTTGGCCCTAAAAAGCTGAAATTTGGTGAAAATGCTACTGAGGAGTGGGACATAAAAAGTTATCCAAATTACATTGATACCTGTCACGGTCTCTGTGCGGCGAAGCCGCAAACTGTAGCTAGAATTTCAGAAATCTCCCATATTTAACATTTCTGCCGTTTGCGCAGATAAAGTCCGAATTGCGTCAAATTAGAATCAGTTGTTAAACTCTTTGCCCTAAACCTACTTGAAGTGAAATAAATTAATTTGGAGCCACAGCGCCCCCTACAGATTTTATATGGAGGTTAAATATTTAGTTTTGCGAAATTATATGAAATTTGATTGAACTCAATTTTGGCATACCCATCAAAATAGTAAATGAGACCCATGTCATAATTGTTATGGCTTTGCCGTAACGATGACCGAAACCTTCCATGTTATTCCAATGGGGAAATCGCCAGAACATGTTTACACTTTAGACTTTCACAAACTCCTCTTAGGTCGTCAGCCCTATTAACCTGAAATTTGGTGAGACTCATCTTCAGGTGTGGACCATCAAAAGTTATCCACATTTTTATTCAAAGAGTCACAGTGTCTGTGCGGCAAAGCCGCACATTTTGCCAAGAATTCAAAATAAAATTGCTTTTTGATGGTAAAACAAAGGGGAGAAGATGTGACAGCGTCACAGATTCAGCAGTAGGCGTAATAAAAGGACAATTGGGACGCGTTAGCGCCCCCTCCTCTTGCGGCGTGGCAGCGGCGGCGTGGCGAGGGCCGATCATTGCTGCTTGCGGCTATATTTTGTTTTTATGGTTGTAAAGAACTTTGACTTTTGTATGAACAGTGCTCTACGGATAAACTTTCCTTCTCTGACTTAAAAACAGCACAGGACCTCCAGATCTCTACCCTCGATGTCACAAATCTTGGACATTGTAAATTGAGTTTTTGTGAGGCTCATAGAAAGAGCAAAGAAGACGAGGTCAATAACAGGATTTATGAATCTAGCGTGAAATAAGCTATGTTATTGATTAGGGAACAATGTTAGAAAGCTGGTTAAAAGATAATTAAGAGACATGTCAATTTTGAATGTGTCCTTTTAAAATGTGCTGCCGAAATAAAACATAAATCAAAATTACAACATATTAATTTTGCCATGCCAGTTTGCATAGTGATGGTTTTAACATTCTTCTGGCAGAAACATCATTCGCACGTCGTGGGGGCGACGGGTAGAAGTTCGGGGCCGGCTGGTGCAGACACTGTTTTTCCTTGGGGTCCGCAGCGGTCCAGGGTCTGACCAGCTCCAGGAGAAGCTCAGGCTGGAGAACCACCAGCACCACGACCTAATCCAGAGCAGCTTCATTGACAGCTACCACAACCTGACCATCAAGACCATGGTGACTCTGGAGTGGCTGGCTGCGCATTGCTCTTCCACCGTGGTACGTCCAGCTGAGACAAGCCATGTTTTGACTGGTTCACTTCACTGTAGTGGAATGGACTGGTATGGTCCAAAATTGAACGGTTTTGAGTGAGATTATTTGATAAAAGAGAACACAGACTCGCATTAAAACAAAATGGCAAAAAGAAAATAATTTTTCACCAAAGACTGATTTGATCCTGTAATAAACAGCCACATTTCCACTGAGGCTTACTTGTATGTTGTGCCCGCGTATGCCCTTAGTAAAACAAAGCAAGCTCATGTTAGCATCAGCTATTTCCTGTTGATCAACGCACGACACTTACTTTGTCACGACCCTAAATATTATATTTCCAGTGCATAATGCATCTAACATAAAGAGAATGAAATGCAGATAACTTATTAGTGTTTGAGAGTTAATTGTGTGTCTCTTTGTCTTTTTATCTTAAAAAAGTCAAAAAGACAAAAATGTACTGTGTAGTTATGTCTTTGATTTCAATGGCATGGTGAAACAGGCTAGCGTTACACTTGTGTGTTAAAGTATGACTGCTGTCGACAAAGCTGCTAACAGCTGCTAGACGCTTCTAGAGGCCCTTTCAAAATAAGTGAATGTCGGTAAAGAAGAGCCTTATTGTGAAAAGGCCAGAGAGCAACTGAACCTTAAAGATAAGTACACTGACATGTGAAGAAGAAGCAGCTAGCTGGTTCCACATTAGAATAAGATCATCTTTCGACTTTGAGGCGCTTTGAGCTGAAAAAATTGGCTTTAAAGACATTGTTTGACCTAATATAACTAATCCTTAAGAGGAAGAACAAGGGATGCGTAAACAAGGAAGGTACAAGTCTGATAACATTACGGGACCAAAGCAAGCAAAGCTGATGGCTCAAGGCCCCGTCATAAAAACAGCCCGCATCAGAAGCTAACGAGTTAGCTTTTTCTAATACATACTCAACATACAGTTTATTTCAGAATAGACTACTTTTTTGTTCTCAATAAAGACAGATCTAAAATCACTGAAGCAGATATAGGCACAATAGACCTAAGTCAATTCAATTTTCAATTAAATTTACTTTTGTAATGCCCAAAATCACAACAGCGGTTGTCTCGGAGGGCGACAGTGAACAACGATTCAAACAATGTTCATAGGGACTTGGCAATGTCCCAGGGTCCCCTGTCCTTAGACCCTCCTTCTCGGCCAGGAAAAACAGCAAAATCTCCTTGGGAAAAAGATCATGTGCCTGTCCCACTCCAGGGGGGGAAGTGGAAAAAGAAGAAGAAAAGGCAAATTGCAAGTGAAATTAAATATTAAATATTGTTTGATAGAATGAGTAGTCAGAAGCAGAGGATAGTGCTCAAGCTGCCATACTTCCCCCAGCATAGTCAAGATAAGATAAGATATTCCTTTATTGTCCCACATGGGGAAATTTCATTGATGCAACGCAGTAGATAGAGGCAGATACAGAGGAAAAGAACAGATCACTTATAGGAAGTTTGAAAAAACACTCTCAGTAGAAGATCTCCTATAAATCCATTAGACAAAACCCAACAAGGGATGGAGGGGAAAAAATAATAAAGATAAAAATAAATAAATACATAAATACCATTGCATGTGATCACGACAGTAATTGCACATGAATATGTTTCATGACGGCACATGGATTGCAGATGAATTGCACAGTAATTGCACATCACGA
This sequence comes from Eucyclogobius newberryi, assembly GCF_026437365.1. Classification (NCBI taxonomy): domain Eukaryota; kingdom Metazoa; phylum Chordata; class Actinopteri; order Gobiiformes; family Gobiidae; genus Eucyclogobius; species Eucyclogobius newberryi. Next base: position 1,902,419 of record NW_027316056.1, read on the forward strand.
CAGTATTGCGAGTGTTCAGGACTAACAGTGTTTGTTATAAAGTCTGACAGCAGCAGGAAGGAAAGACCTGCGAAACCTTTCCTTCACACAGCGAGGGTGGATCAGTCTCTCACTGAAGCTGCTCTCCAGAGTGGACAGAGTGTCCTGCAGGGGACAGAGTGTCCTGCAGGGGACAGAGTGTCCTGCAGGGGGTGACTCTCATGGTCAAGCATAGATGTGAATTTAGCCAGGACCCTCCTGTCCCTCACCTCCTGCACCGAGTCCAGAGCACAGCCCAGGACGGAGCTGGACTTCTTGATGACTTTGTCCAGCTTCTTCCTCTCCCTCTCTGTGATGCTGCTGCTCCAGCAGACCACACCTACAGGAGCTGATGCCACCACAGAGTCGTAGAAGGTCTTCAGGAGTGGCCCTGTCACTCCAAAAGACCTGAGTCTCCTCAGGAGGTAGAGCCGACTCTGGCTTTTCCTGTACAGTGCGTCTGTGTTATGAGTCCAGTCCAGTTTGTGGTTCAGATGAACACCAGGTACTTGTATCCACTCTCTCAATGTCCCTTCCCTGGATGTTCACTAGTGAGGGGGCAGTGGAGTGGCATCTCTTTGGTCTTCCCCGCGTTGATGAGGAGGTGGTTCCGCTGACACCAGTCCACAAAGTCCTGCTCCAGTCCTCTGTACTCTGCATCATCGTCGTCCGTGATGAGTCCGATGATGGCAGAGTCATCAGAGAACTTCTGCAGGACACAGCTGTCCGTGTCATGTTTGAGGTCTGCAGTGTAAAGGGTGAAGAGAAAGGGTGCGAGGACAGTGCCCTGGGGCGCCCCCACACTGCAGGTCCGAGTGTCAGACACACAGTCCCGTGCTCTCACAAACTGGGGTCGGTCCGTGAGGTAGTCCAGAATCCACTCTGCCAGGTCATACTCCACACCAGCCGTCTCCAGCTAGGTTGCTCCTAGGGCAGTGTAGCTGAAACTGTAGGTTTATATTTCTGTTTTAACTGGCCTGACCATAAGGAGAGGAAGAGGAACGTTTTAAGCCTTCCTTGTCTTAAATGAAGAGACCGTGTCGGCCTCTTTAACATGGACAAGGAGCTAAATGCTCTACCTCCTATTGTGCTTTTAGAGACTCTTGGGACCACGAGAAGGCCAGCATTTTGAAAGCAAAGCGCTCCGTTTGGATGATATGGTTCTATTTAATTCCTCCTGACCGCTAGAGGACGGTGCTTAGCACCTGGATATCTACATGTGTGCGCAGCACATAGGTCGAGATTAAATACCAACAAAGTCACGTTGTGAATCCCATACATACCCGATGCACGTAGCGCTCTTTTCTTTCTACATTTCTCGCATCAGCCATAGGGTGAAGTTCCTTCTTTTGAATATTGCTTTGGATTTTAAGCCATTCTCACTTATTAGAGCTGCGCGTCATGTCCTCCAGAGGCTGCGAGACGGTATCGGAAACCGTCTCCCTCAGAGGAAGGATCTCTTGTCACAGCTGGAAGAGAGCATATGGCATCCTCACCCAGAGCGCCTTCACCTGTACCTGTGGCCACTGAAGGGCAGGACTCTGTGTTGACTTTTACAGGCTTGATTTATATGTGCTTTAAATGAGAGCTCCTGGTCAAAATCAACAGATTTTACATTTTTAGGATGCCTTTTATTTTGTCTCTGTTGTACTCTCTCTGGTCTTTAAATACTTAATAATTAAGAATAATTAAGAATAAGATTTTTTTTCATCTGATGGAAACTGCAATGGAATAGAACAAAATAGGACATGTTTTCTGGATTGAATTATGAGGAATGCATTATGGGGAGTAATCTTGAAGGCATCTGAGAAAATTAAACATTAGCAAAATGGCACCAAAAAGCACCAGAATGCAGGGATTTTCTTCAAAGAAAAACAAACAAAACATGACTAAAAAGCAAATATCAAACCAAAAATACAAACCGACATCAACTACACATTTAAACTTCTTTGTTATGGCTTTTTTTTCCTGTCACCACCACATTCAAAAGGTATCCATTCATCGTGTCCATGGCAGGAGTTTTGAAGGCAAAAGTACCAAACCCAATTATCTTTTACAGTCTGGTGAAAATGTTTATACCTTTTGTAATCTAGACCTTGAGTCTCACGTCAGTTCTATTTAATACAAAACCTTGGTCATAAGCCAACTAGTTTTGAACATTAGTTTTTATGTTTTGGTTAGCGTCTTCTATTTCTTTTGATTTCTTGCCTTGCCACACAAATCTTGAGCTTGTTTTATTATAACAGCCGGTTGGGGGATGGAAACTGGGAGAGTCTAGAATAGATAGAGAAATCTGGACAAAACATTCATTCAGTTTCAATCATTTGACCCAGATTAAAGTATGGGGTAAGAGTCTTTTCTTTTCTAGTGGAGAAATGAGGAGTATAGTTTTTCTCTAAGATTGTTGACAATTCTTTATTAAGGACCACACCTAAATATTTAAGGGAGGCAGTTTGCCATTTTAACAGGTAAGTCTTTCTAAAAGACAGAGGGGATTGCCAGTAAGAGAGAATTTCAGTTTTTTGCCCATCAGTTTGTATTCAAACATTGGACCAATATCATGAAGGAAATGTATCATGACTTCCGGGTATGACGTCAATGTAGACGCAAACTTGGTCTGCAGCTGCCGAAATAAATCTTGAAAATCACAGTTTTACCCAGAAATATCCAAGTCACAAGGAGCAAGAGATGAGCAAACCTGGAAAACACAAGACTTGTAATGCTACGGAAAGTAAACAAACAAAACTCTCCAAGCTCGCACTTGTTCGAAGGTGTAGGGGAGATCACTTTACACCAACTGGCCATTATGATGTATGAAATTAAAAGTGAAAATAAGTGTGATAAGAGCGGAGATGAGAACAGCGCTTGGTACAACTCGATTTGACCAAATCCTATCTGATATGGTAGCTAAAGGAGACAGGAGCTAATGGAGCACGCATGGATGAAGCTGAGCAGCGTATCTCGGACAGCACAGATGAGCTGCAGACGATTACGGCCAAGATGGAAGCGCTGCTGGCCAAGGTGATAACACTGCAGTTGGAGAGCATCCATCTTCTTCGGCTGGGTCGCTAGGACAGCAGTCTAAGCAGGGACTCCCAGACTTCCTCCTCCCCAGACACTTCATCCAACTCCTCCTGGGGGGATCCCGAGGTGTTCCCAGGCTAGCCGAGAGACATAGTCCCTCCAGCGTGTCCTGGGTCTTCCACTGGGCCTCTTTCGGGTGGGACATGCCTGAAACACCTCCCAGGGAGGCGCCCAGGAGGCATCCGGAACAGATGCCCGAGCCACCTCAGCTGGCTCCTCTACGTGGAGGAGCAGCGGCTCTACTCCGAGCTCCTCCCGTGTGACTGAGCTCCTCACTTTATCTCTAAGGAAGCGCCCAGCCACCCGGCGGAGGAAACTCATTTCAACCTCTTTTCTATCTGCGATCTTGTCCTTTCGGTCACTACCCAAAGCTCATGACCATAGGTGCGGGTAGGAACGTAGATTGACCGGTAAATCGAGAGCTTTGCCTTTCGACTCGGCTCCTTTTACAGTCCGATGCAGCGACTGCATCACTACAGCCGCTGCACCAATCAGCCTTTCCAGCTCGGGCTCCATCCTTCCCTCACTTGTGAACAAGACCCGAGATACTTGAACTCCTCCACTTGGGGCAAGGACTCCCCACCCACCTGGAGAGGGCAAGACAACTTTTTCCGGTTGAGAACCATGGCCTCGGATTTGGAGGTGCTGATTCTCATCGCAGCTACTTCACACTCGGCTTCAAACCGTCCCAGTGCATGTAGCAGGTCTGGGTTTGATGGAGCCATCTGGACAACATCTTCTGCAAACAGCAGAGATGAGATCCTGTGGTCCCCAAACCAGACACCTTCCAACCCCTGACTGCGCCTAGAAATTCTGAGTGGGTGCGTACGGGGAGCACTGCGTGGCCCGTGCGTACAGGGAGCACGGCGTGCCGTGGCCCGTGCGGGGGAGCGGGGCGGGCGTTGCCGTCCCCAACACGGCTGGTGCAGAAAAGTTGGAAAAGCTTTTTTGCGGCAAGACACGCCGCAATCAAGAGATTTGGCTCTAGTAACGTGCCTACACACTTCCCGAAAGAAGGACCAAAACAAACCCTGCATGAGGTTTCGGCCAATCACAGAAGACGTGAGATTCTCACTGAGACGAAGGCGCGTGTTCTGCTTCTGTCATTCTGACATGTCTAAGATCTAAACGCAGGCAATTGACAATTACAAGTTTTGACAAGAAATATTAATTTCTCACTCTCTCATCCTCTCAATGTGGTCATCTCACAATTTCGGTTGAAAGGGATGGTCGTAGGGCCCGTGGACCATATGGATTGAGTAAACAAACATCATATCAATTTATTTTTGTAAGGCCCAAATTCACAACGGTTGCCTCTGAGGGCCACAGTGAGAAATGAATCAACAATGTCTGTGGTGGCGATGGAGTCAGACAATGTCTGTGGTGGCGAGGGACAATGTCCCAGAGTCCTCTGTCCTTAGACCCTCCTTCTCGGCCAGGAAAAACTACAAAAAACCTCCTTGGGAAAAAGTAGAAACCTGAGTGAAGGAGAGATCTGACTCTCACAGACGGACGCGAGGGAGACAGTGGAGCTGGAGCCACTCTTCAGGCAGATGAGGGACCGTCTAAGTCGAGCTGACAGGTCCCATGCGCGACAGGTGACATTATTTGGTTCATAACTTCTACTGATAAACATACCAAAGGATGTTCAGGGACTAGAGGTGAGCAGGGTCTATCAAGCTACTATCGTTTTGTCAACACGTAAAAATGTATGTGATGCCAGACTTTTTTTTTTTAGTCTTTTGAGGGGGGGAGGGGGTCCAGAGAGAGACAAAAATAAATTATCTTTTAAGCTTCAACCTATTTTGAGATGATCCCTAAGCTGTGGGGCTATAAGCAAGCCCACCCCACCCCGCCGCCTCTCCCCGCGGGCGACACCAGAGAAGTGGAGCGTCCAGCCCTTCTCGAGGAGATGGGTTCCAGACCACAAACTGTGCATGGAGGTGAGGCCTACTATATCTAGTCAATACCGCTCAACCTCCCGCACAAGCTCAGGCTCTTTCCCCCCCAGCGAGGTGACGTTCCATGTCCTCAGAGTTAGTTTCTGTGTCTGGAGATCTGGTCGTCGAGGCCCCTGCCGTCGACTGCCGCCCAGATCACTCTGCACCGGCCCCCTACGGATCCTCCTGTGGATGGTGGGTCCACGGGAGGACGGCCCCATGTCGCTCATTCGGGCTGTGCCCGGCCAGCCCCGTAAGGAAAGACCCGGCCACCTGACACTCGCCGTCGAGCACCCACCCCAGGCCTGGCTCCAGGATGGGGCCCCGGTAATGCCAATCCAGGCGACGTAACTGGCCTTGGTTTTTCTCGATTCATAAAGGGCTTCTGAACCGCTCTTGGTCTGACCCATCACCTGGTCAGTTGGAGAGCAATGATATGAAAAATAAGATCTTGGATTTGGAGTCCATATCATATAGGTCCAATCTCCGACTTGTGGGGGTCCCAATGGGAGAAGAAACTGAAAATGTCTTGGAGAAGATCATTCCAAAGCTCTGGAGTTGAAGTCCCCCCATCACAATAGAAAGAGCGCATCACCTGGGCAAACCAAAACCAGCAACTAATAAACCTCGGGGGCTGATAATGAGGTTTCTTAACGATCGTGTGAAGAAACGTTTCATGAAGGCTGCAAAAGTTAAAGGAGACCTCTGGTACAAAGGCAAGCGACTCGTCTGGTGACTTTCAGCTGAGGTCCATCTCAGCTAGATGCAATACACAGAGAACTGAACAGTGACAAGAGATGGAGCCACCAGCGTGTGGGTATGTGAGTTCAGGTTGTGGTCACATGGTGATACATTTCTGTTGATTTGAAGGGACTGGAGGGTTCAGAATAAGCGGTATTGCATCGCAAAATGCGACTTTTGTATCACAGCTTTTGCGATACAAAAATGCGTGTTCAATTGTATAACCAAAGCGCCTAAAAGTAATGATCACTCGTCAATCGATCGTCAACAACGGCATGACACATGTAGGACGCCGTGTTAACATGACGAGTCCCGCTGCTGTCTCAGACCACGAGTCTGAAAGTGGGAGGAGCCACGTGCGGTAAAGTTAGCGTCACAGATACAGACTTCCGAGATCAATAGCTCCTAAATGCAAAAGTCTTTGCAGATCATTCACATGCCAAAATATTCATATTTACACTGCAGTGACACAACCTCGTTTTTAACAATCAGATGCGTATTTTGGGGCACAGCGAATTACACTGATCCGAATGTGCAGCCGGAGCTGAGGCGAGTGCTTGGGGACCGTCATCAAATGTGCAGCCGGAGCGGTGACGAGAGTACTTAGGGACCGTCATCAAGTAGAAAAACGAAAAACGAATGGAACGTCAAATAGAGCGGTACAATTTGAATTACACAGTAAATACACCATGATGGACGCCACAGCAACCTTTATTTTTCCATCAGAAGCTTAACACATATTTTTTGTGAGTGTAAAGACAATTAAAGCCGCAAGCGGCATCCAACGGCCCTCGCGGGCCGCCGGCCTTCCGACTGCTCTCTGCATTTTACAGAGATGGCGCTAACGCAATTGTCTAAGAACTAAGACAGCGACACATTGGACATGTACAAAGCTGTGCTTAACCAGTGCAAATGAACACAAATATCGGTCGAATGTGCAGCTCCAGCGCACAGAGACCGTGACACTTGGAATAAAAATATGGATAACTTTTGATGCTCCGCTTGTGTAGATTATTTTCCCAAAATATGAGCTTGATCGAGCTATTGCCCACAGAGGAGTTCATTAAAGTGTGAAGCATAAATGTGAACATTTCAAGGATTTGGCGTTTTTCCCATTTGTGACATATATTTGCGGCTCTACCGCACAGAGACCCTAGTACTTAAAATCAAAATATGGATAACTTTTGATGCCCCGCTTGTGTAGATGATTCTCCCCAAATATGAACTTGATCGGGTAATCGCCCTAGGAGGAGTTTGTTAAAGTGTGAAGTGTAAAAATGTGGTCATTTTAGAGATTTTGCGGTTTCCCCATAGGGATAACATGGGATGTTTCTGTCATCGCTACGGCTACGCTTTACCAAATACGACTTTGGCTCCCATACTTTTAATTTGGGGATGGCAAATGAGAATTGTGTGCAAAATGTCATGTCATTTGGAAAAACTCTTGTTTATAGGCCACTCTGAAGGCCAAATAGTCCAGATTCTGCGAAAAGTTTGCGGCTCAGCTGCACAGAGACCGCAAATGTTATCCATAAAATTTGAAAAACTTTAGATGCCCCACTTGTCTAGAGGAGGTACACCGATTTTGAGATCGGTGGGCCAAACGCACTAGGAGGAGTTTGTTAAAGTGTGAAGCGTAAATGTGAACATTTCAAGGATTTGGCGTTTTTCCCATTTGTGACAGTATATTTGCAGCTCCACGGCACAGAGACCGTACCACTTAAAATCAAAATATGGATAACTTTTGATGCCCCGTTTGTGTAGATGATTTTCCCCAAATATGAGTTTGATCGGACAATCGCCCTAGGACGAGTTTGTTAAAGTGTGAAGCGTAAAAATGTGGTGATTTGAGCGATTTTGCGATTTTCCCATAAGGATAACATGGGATGTTTCTGTCATCGCTACGGTTACGCCGTACAAAATATGACTTTGGCTCTCATACTTGTATGATCAGGATGGCAAATTAGAATTTAGTGCAAAATATCATGTCATTTGGAAAAACTCTATTGTTTATAGGCCACTCTGAAGGCCAAATAGTCAGAATTCTGGGAAACGTTTGCGGCTCAGTCGCACAGAGACCGTAAAAGCTATCCTTAAAATTTGGATAACTTTAGATGCCCCACTTGTCTAGAGGACGTACACCGATTTTGAGGTCGGTGGGTAAAACGCACTAGGAGGAGTTCGTTAAAGTGTGAAACAGAAAATGTGGATATTCGAGAGATTTAGCGGTTTTCCCATAGGGATAACATGGGAGGTTTATGTCATCGCTACGACTACGCCGTAAAAATTAAGGCATTTGTCTGATTGGCTTTTTTGATCGGGACGCCAAAATAGAATTTTGGGTAAAGTTTAGAAAATGTTGGTAAAACTAATTTTTGACCTTCAATGTTAATTTAAAGGTCACTCTGTAGGGGGCGCTATCGCGCCCATTTCAATTTTGTCATCATAAACTGGTCCAAACTAGAAAGTTGAACTGATTCAAATTTGGTCCTAATCGGACTTGTTTTGATCAAATGGGAACAATTTTTAGATCTGCAATATCCCAAAATAAGTTGTCCAACTTTGCGGCTGCGCCGCACACAGACCGTAAAAGGTATCTCAAAAAATGTGATAACTTTAGATGCCCCACTTGTCCAGAGGACGTCCGCCGATTTTGAAGTCGGTGGGCAAAACGCCCTAGGAGGAGTTCGTCAAAGTTTGACGTGAACAAAATGGCTAACACAGCGTGTTTTCATTTTCAAAGGAAGATGGCGGGCATAGGGTAAGTCTGGGGGCGTGGCCACAATAATATTTGTTTTTTGTCCTCACAAGAGGAATGCGTGTTCCGAATTTCGTAGCTCTACGACAAAGTTGACATCGGGGCGTCTCCCATAGGCGCAATGTATTTTGACTTTTGTCGGTGGCGCTGTCGCGCCATTTTTAAATGAAAAAAAAAATGGCCCAGAAAAAACTAAATTTTTCGCCGATTTTGAATTTTGGGTGAAGTTTGGTGAGTTTTTGAGCATGTTCAGGGGGTCAAATTAGAGATCAAAAAGCAGAAGAACAAGAAAAATAATAATAATAATAATATTTTTAGCAAAAACAATATAGCCGTTTCCACTATAACAACAAATTATACATCGTTTGAAAGCTCTAAGCCTTCCCGATGCCGCCATGGGGTGGAATCATCATTACGGGCGCTTACGCGCTCGTCACTCCCTATTCTGTCGGGATGCCCCGCCCACTCCCCATAGACTACCATTGATTTGAGCAGATACAAGCATGGCCCATGCCTGCGGCATAGATTCTCGCGTACGGGACGATGCCAGGAGGGTTTTTGGAGGAATGCAGCGCTTCGCGCTGCTGTTGTCAACAATTAGTGAATGGGCTACGCCCATTCACTAATTGTTGACTATTTCTGTCATAGCAGGAGTAAGTATGCATGATCCATGCCTTCGGCATGGGCTAGTTCACTGTACTTGCCAGGGGCGACGGGGTACCAAACATGCGGGCTGCGCCCGCATGTTTGGTCAGACAGTTGCAACGCTGCCTTCGGCAGCGTTGCGGGAGCAATAGGCCCTCCGCCCTGCTGGGGCTCGGGCCTAATTAATATGTAAATGACACTCCTGCAAATAGTCATCTGATTGAAGATGATATGGAAGAAAGTTGTAAATAAGGCCATCTGACTTTGTGTTGATTAATTTGTTCAACAATTGATTTTATTTGCAAGTTTTATTTAAAGAAAAAATGTTTAAAAAGTGTTTAAAAGTTAATTTGTTAAGAGTTTTCTTTAATAGAATGTTTACAAATACATTTAAATAAATAAGCGCGTTATATCACCTCCGACGGTCCCTCTTCTGCCTGAAGAGTGGGTCCAGCTCGACTCAGACGGTCCCTCTTCTGCCTGAAGAGTGGGTCCAGCTCCAGTCTCCTCGTGTCCGTCTGTCCGTCTGTGAGAGTCGGATCTCTCCTTCACTGGAACTCCTCCAGGTTTCTACGCTTTTTTCCCAAAGAGGTTTTTTTTGTAGTTTTTCCTGGCCGAGAAGGAGAGTCTAAGGACAGAGGACCCTGGGACATTGTCCCTCGCCACCACAGACATTGTCTGACTTCATCGCCACCACAGACATTGTCTGACTTCATCGCCACCACAGACATTGTCTGACTCCATCGCCACCACAGACATTGTTGATTCATTTCTCCCTGTGGCCCTCAGAGGCAACTGTTGTTGTGATTTTGGGCCTTACAAAAATAAATTGATTTGATTTGATATCAATGGAAAATATTGATTGTTAGTCACTTTTGTGTTTTGCTATGCAATTATGAAATTGCAATACAAATTTCGAAAAATTAACGGATTGTTTAGCAGCTGCTGCACAAGTGAAAATCCTTAATCTGAACCCTGGACTGATGTCAAAAACAGATAAATCACATCACTGTCCTTAGACTTTATGCTCCATGTTATGTGCCATAGCACATACACTATGTGTCTAGTTACATCCACTCATTAGCTTACCAAATGTAAGGGTTTGGAGTTGTTGTAAAATACATGAAGCAACCCGAACTCTTCCTAGACCTTGCCGTCCTGCCAAACTGAGCAATCATGGGAGAAGTGCCTTGGTGAGAGAGGTTAAGCAGAACCAAAAAATCACAGTGGCTGAGCTCCAGAGGTGCAGTAGGGAGATTGGAAAAAGTTCCAATCCAAGTCAACCATCACTGTAGAGCTCCACCAGTCGAAGTGACCTGACATATGACGACTATGAGAAATATGTTTGTTTATGTATCTGTATCTGGAACCACTTGCCCAATATATTAGACAATCAAAAACAATTCATGGTTTTTCAATCTATGGGATGGAACATGAAATGTCCTGCTATGCAGAGCTATTATATTATTATTATACAGTGGGGGGGCGTGGGTCTGTGGCCTGGGCCTTCAGTGAGGTCCTACACAGTCCAACCCAAATTAAATCCACCTCTTATTACCATCATTATGATGCCATGGCTCTAGACACTATACATTTAGACAGAAACGCAGTTTAACCACGCATTGCGTCACCTTGAATTGCAGGGGAAGAGTACAATACAGTACAGTTCAACTAAGTTCAATATGTCCCTGTTTTTCTTTACCGTTTCATTGTGCAGCTTCAGTGCCCGCTCCGTTGCTCTGCGCGGGTTCATTGAGCTGTAGACCCACTCGTCCCCAAAAGTTTTCCAAAGCAACATTGCTTGTATGTGCCCAGCCGTACTTTGGAGTCTCGTTGACCAAAGGCGTCCGGCGACTTCTCCTTACAATGTCTTAACTTTTCTTGAAAGTTCGTCTTGAGAAAGGCTTTATAATTATATCCCGTAACGCTGCCATAAACAGCAGATCTCTCTTGCTTCAGGTCTTCCCCACTGCTGCGTCCGACCCAGAGCTGGAGCGCACACTGGATGTGGCCGCAGTAGTGATGGAGCTTGTGCTTGAGTCGGAGCCCGCACCTGGAACTGGTGCAGATGCGGAGCTACCTAACTTAAGTGTAGTATTGCCTGCCTGGTTCTTCATCCCGTTTTTCTTCTTGTATTTCTTAGACATTTTTCCGAAATAAGCGTTGTATGTCTGCTCCCAGGTGAACTTGTAATAAATACGGATCAAATCAATAAATTTGACCGCAGCCAGACAGACGCCTCCAAACGGCTGCCATCATCCCCAAAAAATGTAGCCACATTTCGAAAATAAAAATGTTTGAATGACATTTGGTTGCTTGCACTGAAATTAAATGTCTCTATGAAGAGCTTATCAGTTCTGCCATTTTGAAGTCAAGTCAAGTCAATGGACCCGTTTCTATTACTAAGCTGTTTTAGGACAATATTGCAGTTTATGATGAACAAAATGTCGAATAAAGATCTACTTATGTATAATCCGATACTAATTAACTGGAAAAAACATAATATTTGTAACCTATTTAGCATAGTCTCATTATTTTGACATGATCTTACACTTGATATTTTATCCACCTTTAGGCTTACACAGTCAAAGTGGACTCAGACGTGTTTCTGCACGTGCCCAACCTGGTGGACCTGCTGCTCCGGACCGACACGCCAAAAGTCAACTACATGACCGGCCTGGTGTGGTGGCACAGCCCTGTCCTCCGCAATCCCAATAACAAGTTCTACCTGCCCCCCGAGGTTATAGCAGAACCTGAGTACCCGCCCTATCCTCTGGGAATGACCTACATCATGTCCCTGGACCTGCCCCTTAAGATCCTGGGTGTCTCCCAGCAGATCAAGCCTTTTTTTATCGAGGACGCCTACCTGGGGATGTGTCTGAAGCGGCTGCAAATCTCACCCACAAACCCCCCAGCCAAGAACATGTTTCTAGTGGATGCACAACACCCACTAGGCCCCTGCGCCCTCTCCAAAGTGGTAGCTACCACCACCACCAGCATGCCCCAGGTGATGAGCTACTGGAGACGCAGCCAGCAGCCAGAAACACATTGTTAAAGCCGGAACTGGATTTAAATATGATTTTTTTTTTTTTTTTTTACCAGAGGAATGCCACACCAGCAGGTGCATTGAAAAAAAAGGAGATTTTAGTTATGTAAATGTATGATTTTAAGTTGTTTAAGTTAAGTAAATGATCAGAATCACATTAAGCTATTTTGTAGAAGGTAATCTACAGTACCTGGTCAGTAGTGGAAGAAGTACTTCATTTTTATACTTATTGTAAGTAAAGTACAGATACATGAGCAAATAAGAAACCGCAAACAAAAGTATTACATTAATTCATTAAAAAAAACACATCTACTTTGTTTAGTTTATTCATTTAAAGGCGCAATGGACGATTTTTTGGCGATTTGAGAACGCAGGCGGAAGTGCACATGCCACTCCCCCGTGCACATGCCACTCCCCCGTGCACATGCCACTCCCCCGTGCGGACTGATACAACACACACGTGCGTTTGTTTATTAGCGCATCTCTCGTCTCCCGTAGATTTCCGTCTCTTCTGAGTCAGCTCGAACAGTCTTTCTCCATCTTCATTTTGTCCCATACACTGAGGGAACTATATTATGATAGATCAATGCGCTTAGACACGCGGAAATGTGGTACGAGCTCCACGCGGCTGCAGGTGAGCAGTATGTGCGTTTTATGATTGATACGTGGCAGGACTAATCGACAGTCCACGCCACGAGGAAATAAGACTCAGATTTGGGCCAAAAAAATCGTCCATTCAACCTTTAATGCAACGGACCCAGGGTAATATGTACATTAACACTTATAGGAGAGATGCATTGTACCAAGTTGTCGCTCTCCACCCGTTGTCCCTGGGCAGGCTGATGCTGATGTATAATAAAAAAAAGATTCCAGAATATGGTAATGACCTGCCTGTTGAAAACGTTCTGTGGCATCATTCATTGTTCACATCCTTCTCCAGATCATTCAGTCCCTCTCTAGAGCTCACACACATACTGAACACATCAGTCCACATCATGGGAGCAAGTTTTGTTTGAAAGCAGCCATTTTTGCCAGGTGAGAAAATGTCTGATAGTTTGTACACATGATCAGCTCTGTTAATTACATATTCTGCTGACAGCCACACACTCGCCGCTCACTGTCCATGGACTGGCTTGAGATGTTGTTCCAGAGCTCAAAGAAAGTTTTTTAGCAGTTGGTTTTTGTCTTTTCCCAATGTTTAAAGATGGGCTGTTATTTGAAATTGTGCTTTCAAGTCCTTGTTGGCCTTTAGTATCCAAGTCTTAATATATTCAGATACTATTGATTAAAAATTAAACTATTTTTGAAAAGAATTATGCTCTTTTGCTGCTTCCGTCTTTTTGCCTTCACCTAACCCGGAAATGTGTCGTCACACCGGAGGATATTTATGCTGAAGTGGACAGCGATAGCGACCAAAATACAAGTGAATCCTCGTCAAGTGAGAGGATTTCAACGGATGACGAACAGCATCCAGTTGAATAACAGGTCCAGCAGCTGCTGCCTCATATGTTTGAGCCTGACTCCTCGTCGGACGATGAAAATGGAGCGGATGAGAATGATGAGGAGATGAGAATGAGATGGAGACTGGACATCGACAGACTTTCTAAATGGTGCGTGTTAAACTGGAATATTTCCCATGAAATGATGTGAAATACAAAGTTGACGAGGTTCCTTACTGTATTTGTTAGAAACTGTACAAGCATGTTGTACTGTGTATATAAAAATAACAAGGGAACGTCTCGAATCCTCCGCTTTATGCCCTCATTTGATCATAAGAAATATGCGTGATCTGAACCTTCCACTCTATGCCTTCATTTGATCATAAGTATAGAAATACGCGTGATCCGATCACCGTAGGATTGGTAGTCAAAAAGGAAATTCAGCTTTTGAAGACCAAAGTGTCTATTTTGCCGTGGCACGGCGGCCGAAACTGCTATGCTATTTCGTGCCGCGGCTCCTTAAACTGCTGGACTATTTGACCGCTACTGGAAAACAGTTTAATCCCGGAGTTAATTAATTAATTAATAATACGATAAGGAGCTCAGGCTATGCACAGAAACAAGTCGGTTATGGAAAATACGTGAGTTTAATCATAAAAAGTGCATCAACACTAGAAAAGTACAAAAAGTAGTGTGTGGGGCAAAGGGAGGCGAGGAAAGCCGCGAGGAGAGCCCGCTGAGCGGACTCATATCTTCGGACTAGCAAACCTTCGGACCATTGAACGTCTCGGACTTGTGAACCTTAAAATTTCGGGGAAATTTCGAACTAGTGAACCTTCGGACTAGTGAACCTTCGGACTAATGAACCTTAACATTCCTGAATTTTCGGACCAGTGAACCTTCGGACTCGTGGGCAGCCACCGGTGTCACAGCGGACTCGCGCAGCCCGCTCCTCCAGTGTGAGGTGCGCCCCTCACACCGAGCAGCTCCTCAGGTGTGCGCGAGCCCGGTGTGAGGAGCGGGCTCTTTCGACGCAACTCCTCACACCGGGCTCCTCCAGAAAGAGCACTCTTTGCGTTCTCTCTGAGAACGAGCGGTGTGAGTCCGCTGCACTCTCACACTGGTCAATGCAACTTCCTGGTATAATTATTACAACCAGAATATGCATAAAGTTCGCACTCTGAAGGGAATACCAAATATTAACTTTACTTATTTGTATTAAAACTGTACTTTGATATAATAGGGGAATACCAACTACATTAACTCTAGATTTGTGCTGAAACTGGCCTCACACAGACCACATTCCTATATAAGGAGAAAGCTGCAGACCCAAGGACATATCTGTGCGATGGAACAGCGAATGGAAAAATACTGAAAGAAGGCGTCAACCTTCATATCACGCCCCATATGAAAATGTATAAATTGTTTGAGCGCACAAGGACAGGGCGCGTCCGGACTACGCCCGTGTAAGACGCCGTCACAATCGATAGGGACATTTTAGGTAAGCGCTCTGTTTATCTGTGTTAGTATTGTACATGGCAGGGATTAAACATTTCATTAATTCTAACTCTTTTTGATTCTTGCCCTTTCTTTCATAAACGAGCACGCCAACACTGTGAACAACAACACGCCATCATGCACACGGCGTCAGTCAGACAGTCGCATATGGCGGCTACGAAAGCACAGACAACTGCCTTGATCGAAAAATATCTTGCAACTTACTTTTTCGCATATCCAAGTCGAGTTTTTGGAAACTGTCTTCTGTGAAATGTCAGTAGCATAACATTGGACCAGACTTGCCACACATCACCGCTGGGATTCCAAAACATTCTCTTTGTCCGGACAAATCGTGTCCAGAGCCGTCCTCTACTCTTCCGTTTGGGCCACTCAAAGAGCATGTTTCCCTCTTGAGAGCAGTGCAGTGCTGCAGTGTTGCAAGATTCGTCGGGTAAAACGTAAAATGCCCCTCTGTTTAGCACATTTCAGACGAGAACAATGAGGGTCGGCAACAGCATGTTACCGGTGTTACGTTACTGATTTTGCGACAGTGGTTAAAGCATTCGGTTACCAAGGCGGTTGCTATGGCGCATTCTCGGGTTTGGCCGAATTAATTCGTGACATTTTTTTGTCATTGGTCAAAACTAACCGTCCAGACCTCGTTGTGAAAAAATGAAAGCTATATTCCACTTATTAACAGTCCATCTTTAAAACAAACAAACAAACAAACACATCAAATATAGAACACGGCCAGAGAGCAATGGACGAAATAAAAAAGAACATTAGTAGCAGAGAACATTTTCAGGAACATAATAATGGTCCCACCTGGTCCATAGTCTTTTAAATGTGTCCAAACGAGATTTTTAATTTTTTTTTTGTATGTCCATTATAATGCCCGTCCAGTCCTTGATTGTGCTTGTGTCATCCTTTATTGTGTGTTGGCCTTTTATATGCTCTAAAGATATAATTTTTTTATGTCCATGGTGGGAGTTTTAAGGCCAAAATACATAGTTCTGAAATCAAATGGAACGGCAATGTCACAAACAGCTCTTTATTGATCTCAGTCCAATATTTCTGAGCAATAAACACATGATAATGCTTTACCTCCTGGCTGCCACACTTTCTCCAACAGCTAATAATAATCTCTTTGACATGGTGTTATGAAAAAACGTGTGACACTTTTCCAACAGAACATTTCTAAACATTGGATTGTGATTTTGTGGTTCTCCACTGAGATGTACACATATTTTCAGAATCAGAATCAGAATAAAGTTTATTGCCATTTGTCAATTAACAGGGTTCACGGACATAGGAACTTGTCCTGGCGGTTCGGTGCAACTCAAACACTGAACAATGAATACAAAAACAATGAACGATAAATAACTACCGGGTATTAAAGTTAAAAATAGACTTGATATGTATATAAAATAAAATATGTAGTGCAATAAAAAATGAACAGTGAATGCAAAGTGCTTAGGAAGTGTTCATGAGTCCAACATCAGAGGGAAAGAAACTGTTCTTATGGCGGGAGGTTCTGGTCCGGATGGACCGTAGCCTCCTGCCTGAGGGGAGTGGCCTCCTGCCTGAGGGGAGTGACCTCCTGCCTGAGGGGAGTGGCCTCCTGCCTGAGGGGAGTGACCTCGTGCCTGAGGGGAGTGGCCTCCTGCCTGAGGGGAGTGGCCTCCTGCCTGAGGGGAGTGACCTCCTGCCTGAGGGGAGTGACCTCCTGCCTGAGGGGAGTGACCTCCTGCCTGAGGGGAGTGGCCTCCTGCCTGAGGGGAGTGGCCTCCTACCTGAGGGGAGTGGCCTCCTGCTCAAATAGTCCATGTCCCATTCTCTATCAGTCAAAATAAAATGTCCTTCTGGTTTCCATTTATTCTGAATGTAATTAGTAGAGTGGCGTATCGGTCGACCCCAAAGCCTCAGGAGGGGGAAGCAGTGTTTCACCAACACTGTTTATGGTGCGGGTGGAGACCTGCTGACCTGGACTGGGGATGTCGTCGGACGGTGGAAGGAATACTTTGAGGACCTCCTTAATCCCACTGTCACGTCTTCCAAAGACACCACGGCAGCTAATCAGCAGCAGATTATCAGCAGTTTTGCCATAAGTGCAATAAATATGTCTCTATTGTTCATAAAACCAAAACATCTCACCACGTCAAAACTTTCACGAAATCACAGAGCAATTCTGCAAAATGTTGCAAACGGTTAAATCCTTATCACAAAATTCTACTCCCTCTTTACCAAATGAAATAAATGAAGATTCAATCAACTTAAACATATTTGTAATGCGTTAAACCCGCACTTTGCTGGAAATATCTTTGATGCTGCTGCTCCATCTGTTGTTTCCCAAATACATAAGAATAGACCTGATGATCAAGTATTTTCCCTTTACACAGTATGAAGTATTAAATACACAGAATGAAGTATTAAATATGTTGCTGTCTATAGATCCACAAAAGTCCACTGGAGCTGACACTCTGAAGTTACTTTTGTTATCAGCCCCACTAATAGTCAATTGTTTAACTCATGTTTTTAATCTCACAATACAAACCGAAAGTATCCCATTACTATGGAAACTGCTTTTGTTCTCCCTTTGCACAAAGGAGGCCAGAAAAATGATTTGAATAATTTCCGTCCAATCTCAAAACAATCCTGCCTCTTGGAGAAGCTAATTAAGTACCAGGTGTGAGCTTTTTTAACCAACTATTACATTTTAAATATCTTCAGTCTGGATTTAGACCAGGGCATAGAACCATCACAGCTGCTACCAAAGTTATACATGACATTGATATTGCATTGGATAATCATGAAGAATGTGCTGCTGTTTTTGTTGATCTGTCAAAAGCCTTTGATTCTGTGGATCACTGGATTCTCTTGGATCGTCTGGATGTTTTTGAGTTCGATACAAATTCTATAAGGGCCCGAAGTCACTGGGATAGGCTCCAGTCACCCGCGACCCCGAAAGGGAACAAGCGGTAGAAAATGGATGGATGGATGGTTTGCAGATGACCTCACACATAGAGCTCAAGCTGTTCTGCTGATGGCTTTCAATCTGAATTTTCTTACCTTAATAAAGGCGTTCCTCAAGGCTCCGTCCTTGGACCACTGCTATTTACAATTTACATAAACTCAATTGGACATAATCTATAACACAGTAGCATCCACTTGTGCAGATGATGCACTTCTGTCTGCTAAGGCTCCTTCTTGTGCAAAAGTCACTAAATATTCAAGAAGATGTTCACTCCATCCAACAAAACTGTGTTAATGTAAAATGAATTCAAATAATATACTAGAGTCACACACTCTAGTGACTCTAGTATAACTCTAGTATCTATTCTCACGGTTGATGGTAATATGATTGAACAAGTAATCTATTACAAATACTTGGGCCTTTGGATCGATGATAAACTCTCCTTCAACAAACTCATACAAGAGCCACAAATAATTGCAGATTGTCATTCTTCTTTAGAGATAAAAGATGTAGAAAACAGTTCATCCAGGCCACATTTCTCTCACTTCTAGATTATGGTGATATTATATATATGCATTCAGCTCTAAGGTTCAGCTCTAAGGTTCATCTCTGAGTTTCATCTCTAAAGTTCATCTCTGAGGTTCAGCTCTAAGGTTCAGCTCTGAGTTTCAGCTCTAAGGTTCAGCTCTAAGGTTCAGCTCTGAGGTTCAGCTCTAAGGTTCAGCTCTAAGGTTCAGCTCTGAGGTTCAGCTCTAAGGTTCAGCTCTAAGGTTCAGCTCTAAGGTTCAGCTCTGAGGTTCAGCTCTAAGGTTCAGCTCTGAGTTTCAGCTCTAAGGTTCAGCTCTAAGGTTCAGCCCTGAGGTTCAGCTCTAAGGTTCAGCTCTGAGGTTCAGCTCTGAGGTTCAGCTCTGAGGTTCAGCTCTGAGGTGCTTTGAAGCTTCAATACATCGTTGTGGCAGTAATTGTTTTGAAATGCTAAAAAACTGTCACAGCAGCGAGCATTAGGCCGACATTAGGCGGCGGGTGCGTGCGCGGAGCACGGCGTGCCGTCGCCAGCACGGGGAGAGGGGCTGGTGCAGAAAAGTTGGAAAAGTTTTTTTGCGGCAAGACGCGGCGCAGCAAATTATCAAGAGATTTGGCTCTAGTGACGTGCTACACACTGACCGGAAGAAGGAAACAAAACAAACCCCGCACGAGGTTTCAGCCAATCACAGAAGACGTGAGATTCTCACTGAGACAAAAGTGCGTGTTCTGCTTCTGTCACTCTGACATGTCTAAGGTCTAAACACAGGCAATTGACAATTACAGGTTTTGACAAGAAACATGAGTTTCTCACTCTCTCATCCTCTTGAGACTATCTCAATGTGGTCATCTCACAGGTTGAATGGGATGTGCCGTAGGGCCCCTAGGGCCCCTTGGGCCCGTGGACCATGTGGATTGAGTAAACAAACATGTGCGACAGGTGACATTATTTGGAGAATTCATAACTTCTAAATATAAACATACCAAAGGATGTTCAGATGTTCACTAGAGGTGAGCAGGTCCATCAAGCTACTATCGTTTTATCAACGCTTAACATTTTATGTGAAGCCAGTCTTTCGTCTTTTGAGGGGGGGGTCCAGAGAGAGACGAAAAAAATTAAGTCTTTTCAGCTTCAACCCATTTTGAGATGATCCCTAACTTTAAGATTAAAAGATTTTAAAGCACTGATCAAGGACCACCCACAGTGCCGTTGCACTTGTTTTATATAATTTGGTCTCATATTGTATGTGTAAATTTTATGTGTTGGTTAATTTTATTGAATGTTTTATTTGTGTTTTAGTATCCTATGTTCGTTTGTTGTTTATTTTGTGTTCTGTTTTAACAGGGCCATGAAAAAGAGAACTTTTCTCATTGGGTTTTCCTTGTATAAATAAAGAAAGACAATAAGTCAGACCTGTTCCCAGTGCATGTTGCACCCCTCAGGGCTGCTCTTTGTCACCGGTTCTGTTCATAGTTTTTATGAGCAGAATTTCTAGGCGCAGTCAGGGGTTGGAGGGTGAGGTCAGGGGTCGGAGGGTGTGGTCAGGGGTCAGAGGGTGTGGTCAGGGGTTGGAGGGTGTCCGGTTTGTGGACCACAGGATCTCATCTCTGAATCAAATCAAATCAAATAAATTTATTTTTGTAAGGCCCAAAATCACAACAGCAGTCGCCTCTGAGGGCCGAATCAACAATGTCTGTGGTGGCGATGAAGTCAGACAATGTCTGTGGTGGCGAGGGACGATGTCCCAGGGTCCTCTGTCCTTAGACTCTCCTTCTCGGCCAGGAAAAACTACAAAAAAAACCTCTTTGGGAAAAAAGCGTAGAAACCTGGAGGAGTTCCAGTGAAGGAGAGATCCGACTCTCACAGACGGACACGAGGGAGACTGGAGCTGGACCCACTCTTCAGGCAGATGAGGGACCGTCCACACAGGGCAGGGACCACTTCACCAGGGGAGGGGCATCTGGGTCCACAGGTCCGCAGGAGTGAGAGAAAGAAAAAGAAGGCGGTTTGCAAGTGGAATTAAAAAATAAATATTGTTTAATAGCATAAGTAGTCAGAAGAAGAAGAGGATAGTGCTCAAGCTGTCATACTTCCCCCAGCACAGTTACTCCTAGGGCAGCGTAGCCGAAACTGTGGGTTTATGTTTCTGTTCCTAACTAGTCTGACCATAAGCGATTTCGAAGAGGAACGTTTTAAGCCTGGTCTTAAATGAAGAGACTGTGTCGGCCTCTTTAACATGGGTCGGGAGCTGATTCCATAACACAAGAGCTTGGTAGCTAAACGCTCTACCTCCTACAGTACTTTTAGAGACTCTTGGGACCAGAAGGCCGGCATTCTGAGAGCGAAGAGCTCTGCTGTTTGCAGACGATGTTATCCTGATGGCTCCATCAAACCTGGACCTGCAGCTGCACTGGGACGGTTTGCAGCCGAGTGTGAAGCGTCTGGGATGAGAATCAGCACCTCCAAATCCGAGGCCATGGTTCTCGACCGGAAAAAGGTGGCTTGCCCTCTTCAGGTGGGTGGGGAGTCCTTGCCCCAAGTGGAGGAGTAGGCGGTTTATATTTCAAATGTCAGTGTGGTTGATTTAACCCTGTCTGATAATTTGTGTGTCTTTTTTTGACAGGTCTGTCACTCCCAAACCACCAGCAGGTCCTGCAGTTGTTCGGAGGAAACAAATAAATGACAGTAATTATTTTCAAATTTGAACATTTCTATGACCCCCGTTTCTAATGTTGATGATCTGTTAAAGTCTGTTAGATCCAGTGTTGTGGATGTTCTGGACACCATTGCACATCACCTGGGCAAGACCAGCAGCTGATAAACCACAAAGCCTGATAAGGAGCTTTCTTAATGATCGTGTGAAGGAACGTGTCATGAAAGTGCAATTGGGAAAGTGCATTTTTAACTCACAGATAAAAAAAATTACAATCCGATAAATCAATGTCATGCGCTTTACTCGTGATGGCACACATACACAGACACACTAAGGACCTAAGTGCCGTAACAACAGACCTGAATTCTGAAATTGTTGGAAGTATCAATATAGTGATAACAATATAAATAATAGAAGCCGCATAAAGGGTTGTCATCCCGAGATAAGTCCCAAGAGAGATGTTAAGCCATAGAGTTTACTTTATTTTTTGGTCATTTAAACACTACAAACAACAAATCCACGAGAAATCTATAATGATTTCCAAAGTAAGGTTCACTCACTTTACTATCCCCTATAAATCTAACTGTAACTGAAAACCTGAAAAGATAATAAACATTACAATAGTTATAATGTAAGTAAAATAAAACATAAAACATACAGTGGAGAAAACTAGTCCTATCACTCATAAATGAATTGTTTGAATCCGTTTTGACGAGCAAACTCTAAAGTGTAATACATGTTAGCAGCCACCTGAGGGCACATTACTGCAGTATGGCAGTATAGCCTGCAGGCGGACTCTACTTTTGATCAGACTTGCTATTGGTTGGCGACGACGTCAACCAGTCATAAAAGCACTTCCTTTCTTACCTTTTGCCCTCTGACCTCTCGCTTTGACTTCCCGTCTCTGTATTTACGCCGCTTACACCACTCTCAGGTAGTATTCAAAATTCAGACTTTATGTGAAAGCCTTAGTGGTATTTGTAGCACTGATTGTAATCATTTCATTTAGTGCTTGCTTCCACGGGCCCGCACTTTCTGCTGCCACTGGGCCAGCACTTTCTGCTGCCACTGGGCACACACTTTCTGCTGCCACTGGGCCAGCACTTTCTGCTGCCACTGGGCCCGCACTTTCTGCTGCCACTGGGCACACACTTTCTGCTGCCACTGGGCCCGCACTTTCTGCTGCCACTGGGCACACACTTTCTGCTGCCACTGGGCCCGCACTTTCTGCTGCCACTGGGCCCGCACTTTCTGCTGCCACTGGGCACACACTTTCTGCTGCCACTGGGCACACACTTTCTGCTGCCACTGGGCACACACTTTCTGCTGCCACTGGGCCCGCACTTTCTGCTGCCACTGGGCCCGCACTTTCTGCTGCCACTGGGCACACACTTTCTGCTGCCACTGGGCACACACTTTCTGCTGCCACTGGGCACACACCCGCACTTTCTGCTGCCACTGGGCACACACTCTCTGCTGCCACTGGGCCCGCACTTTCTGCTGCCACTGGCCAGCACTTTCTGCTGCCACTGGGCACACACTTTCTGCTGCCACTGGGCACACACTTTCTGCTGCCACTGGGCACACACTTTCTGCTGCCACTGGGCACACACTTTCTGCAGTCACTGGGCACACACTTTCTGCTGCCACTGGGCACACACTTTCTGCTGCCACTGGGCCCGCACTTTCTGCTGCCACTGGGCCAGCACTTTCTGCTGCCACTGGGCCCGCACTTTCTGCTGCCACTGGGCACACACTTTCTGCTGCCACTGGGCCCGCACTTTCTGCTGCCACTGGGCACACACTTTCTGCTGCCACTGGGCCCGCACTTTCTGCTGCCACTGGGCCCGCACTTTCTGCTGCCACTGGGCACACACTTTCTGCTGCCACTGGGCACACACTTTCTGCTGCCACTGGGCCCGCACTTTCTGCTGCCACTGGGCCCGCACTTTCTGCTGCCACTGGGCACACACTTTCTGCTGCCACTGGGCACACACCCGCACTTTCTGCTGCCACTGGGCACACACTCTCTGCTGCCACTGGGCCCGCACTTTCTGCTGCCACTGGCCAGCACTTTCTGCTGCCACTGGGCACACACTTTCTGCTGCCACTGGGCACACACTTTCTGCTGCCAATGGGCACACACTTTCTGCTGCCACTGGGCACACACTTTCTGCAGTCACTGGGCACACACTTTCTGCTGCCACTGGGCACACACTTTCTGCTGCCACTGGGCCCGCACTTTCTGCTGCCACTGGGCCAGCACTTTCTGCTGCCACTGGGCCCGCACTTTCTGCTGCCACTGGGCCCGCACTTTCTGCTGCCACTGGGCACACACTTTCTGCTGCCACTGGGCCCGCACTTTCTGCTGCCACTGGGCACACACTATCTGCTGCCACTGGGCCCGCACTTTCTGCTGCCACTGGCCAGCACTTTCTGCTGCCACTGGGCACACACTTTCTGCTGCCACTGGGCACACACTTTCTGCAGCCACTGGGCACACACTTTTTGCTGCCACTGGGCACACACTTTCTGCCGCCACGGGCTCGCTGTCTGCCGTCCGTTATGCCGGTTTATTGTCTGGCGTCTGTCCAAACCGCCGTCGCACTTGTCCAGCTACAACTACAGGTGTGTGAGGACATCTAACCGTCATCCAGCTGTACATTAATAGTGACCATATGGTCTTTGATTGATCTGAGCCATGGAGCTAGTGTGCACTTGTCTCGCCTGGCTTTGACCTTTCATTTACACTGTGCCAGTCCAATCATTTGATTTCTGGATTTTGTGAATGACATGAACTGTTTGTGAAATGAATGAACTGTGCTTAACGTATGCCAACTTTAATGTCCATCCAGAAACTAATTTATTAACAATGTATAAATGAATATGTACTTTTGCTAACAAACCTACGTGCCTTACATTTAGCTGGTCCAGGGCAAATTCCCAGGTGGCATTGTTTAGTTTTAGTTACATTAGATGGTTTAATCTGGTTTAGCCATTAAGGACCGTTGGAATACCACACTATGTTCATTCATTCATTTTCCCATTAGGGGTCTGTTGTAGCTGTATAAATATTTTTTCTTACATTAAAAAAAATCCAAACAACTTTATCAAATAAAAGATTAACGGTGTCTTTTGATAGAAAATACGGAGAAACATTTGTGACATAACTTTGATTGTTCTGCCATAGGAACCAATTCGTTTTCAGGTCCACCAAGTGTCCTGTCCTGACATGGCGCCTGTTCTGACAGAAAGTGCTCCAGAGGGACAAAATGAAAGAAGTGCCGTGTCTAGGATACCTAGGATATCTAGGATATCTATGGGTAACTATGGGTAACTATGGATAACTATGCCTAGAACCTACAGATCTGTTAACCTTCAGAAATGGAGCATAAATGAGCCTGAAGACCTCAACTTGTTTTTCTTTTTTCTTTTGCATGACTGAAAAATCTCTGAAATATGTCTGCCATTTGAGCACTGACATGAAGAAAATGGAGAAATGGTTGGCATAGATGGAGTAGGAGAGTTCAGACATCTCTTGCTAACCATTGTAGGAAAACATTTTAATAAGGCTAATGGAATTAAGTTCAGTTTTAAAGCAATAGACAATCCTTATGTCGTCTTAGCTTCTGGGTTCAAAGTGCTGATGAGGCGAACCCGTCTCAGGGCACAGATCTCAGGCTGGAGCCTGGACGGAAGAGGGACCCAGGCCACCACGTCCTGCTGCTTAGAGACCAAGCTATTTGGGCTGAGCGGGCGCACATACAGGGGACAGAGATAGTGTAGAGGGTCCGCAGTGCCTGGAGATGAGGGGCTCGATGTGATGCTCAGGAGAGGGAGTGGGCTGCCTGCATCCCGGCCATCCCCTATGGCCCCTTGCTCTGGGTTCCATGCGGCTCCTCTCAGCTCAAGGCCGCACAGGTACACAGCTTCAGCAGGGTGGGACGAGTTCTGAGCCTCATTGCCAATAACCTAAACACAAACCACATGATTCATACACTGTTTAAGTTCAATCAAATTAAATCTCAATATGTAATTGGTTATGTAGGTAAATAAGCCTAAAGTAAGTAAAAAAATTCAGGCCCAAAAAACACCCGGAAGATTTTTGCAGCTATATTTAAATTATTATCAGAATAAGGTTTATTGCCATTTGTCAATGAACAAAATTCTCAAACATAGGAACTTGTCCTGGTGATTCAATGCAGCACAAACAACAAAACATTGAACACTGAATACAATACAGCTACCAGATATATCAAAAATGGGTAAGTGAAGTAAGGTTAGAAATAGACATATGTACATAAATAAAATATAAAAATGTAAAATATGTAGTGCAATAAGAAGTGAACAGTGCAGTGAATGCAAAGTGCTTAGGACGTGTTCATGAGTCCAACGACAGAGGGAAAGAAACTGTTCTTGTGACGGGAGGTTCTGTTCCGGATGGATCGTAACAGTATATTATATTAATAATACTAGTTTATTCGGTCGGGAAAGTGCTTATTAATGAACATGATACACATTTTAGCAGTCGATTAGTCAAAAGATATTTTTTGTTGTAAATAGAGTTTGTTAAATGCATTTTAACTGAATAAAAGTTGAAATATGGAGACAGACGTTTGAGCTGATCACAATGGTCGATGATGATGCAATGCAAAATTCATAATATTTGTACAAACTAATATGTTGTAGAAATCTCCACTGCTTGGCATTTGAGCAATACCACTATTATGAACAGTCTTGAAGTTTTCTGAAGTAGAGAATCATCGCAATCAAATCAAAATCACAATTTGAATGGGCGCAATTAGCAAATTGCAAAGACTACAATATTTAAGAGCCATAATTTCCTGCACAAAACAAAATATCCTGTCTAATTCTGAGTTAATATATATGTATACAGCTTCTCAGATCAGATGGTTTTATTGCCATTGTTGAGTACAATTCACAGACTAAGAAACTGCTTCGGCGGAACCTTACAGCAAGCAACATAGTAAAATGAAAATAAGATCAAAAATAACACACAAGATAAAATATATGTCAATTTAAAGGTGCAATACAATATATAGTGCAACTTTCTTTCAGGTTGTCTTTATTGGGGTTTGTTTGTAGAATGTTAAGACGAATAATAAATTGAATACATTTTGGAATAAGGCTGTAACACACAGTAACAGAATGTGAAAAGACTGAATACTTTCTGGATGCACTATATATGCAGACGGCTTAGTCGCCCCCACCCTCACGAATAGCAATCTGCCTACCCCGCCCACCCAGTGACGTAGTCTCAGTGAGAGCGTGTGTCCCCCGCCCACCCCGTGACGTAGTCTCAGCGAGAGCGTGTGTCCCCCGCCCACCCCGTGACGTAGTCTCAGTGAGAGCGTGTGTCCCCCGCCCACCCCGTGACGTAGTCTCAGCGAGAGCGTGTGTCCCCCGCCCAACCCGTGACGTAGTCTCAGCGAGAGCGTGTGTCCCCGCCCACACCGTGACGTAGTCTCAGTGAGAGCGTGTGTCCCCCGCCCACCCTATGACGTAGTCTCAGTGAGAGCGTGTGTCCCTCGTCCACCCCGTGACGTAGTCTCAGTGAGAGCGTGTGTCCCTCGCCCACCCCGTGACGTAGTCTCAGCGAGAGCGTGTGTCCCCCGCCCAACCCGTGACGTAGTCTCAGCGAGAGCGTGTGTCCCCGCCCACACCGTGACGTAGTCTCAGTGAGAGCGTGTGTCCCCCGCCCACCCCGTGACGTAGTCTCAGTGAGAGCGTGTGTCCCTCGTCCACCCCGTGACGTAGTCTCAGTGAGAGCGTGTGTCCCTCGCCCACCCCGTGACGTAGTCTCAGTGAGAGCGTGTGTCCCCCGCCCACCCCGTGACGTAGTCTCAGTGAGAGCGTGTGTCCCCCGCCCACCCCGTGACGTAGTCTCAGTGAGAGCGTGTGTCCCCCGCCCACCCCGTGACGTAGTCTCAGTGAGAGCGTGTGTCCCTCGTCCACCCCGTGACGTAGTCTCAGTGAGAGCGTGTGTCCCCCGCCCACCCCGTGACGTAGTCTCAGTGAGAGCGTGTGTCCCTCGTCCACCCCGTGACGTAGTCTCAGTGAGAGCGTGTGTCCCTCGCCCACCCCGTGACGTAGTCTCAGCGAGAGCGTGTGTCCCCCGCCCAACCCGTGACGTAGTCTCAGCGAGAGCGTGTGTCCCCGCCCACACCGTGACGTAGTCTCAGTGAGAGCGTGTGTCCCCCGCCCACCCCGTGACGTAGTCTCAGTGAGAGCGTGTGTCCCTCGTCCACCCCGTGACGTAGTCTCAGTGAGAGCGTGTGTCCCTCGCCCACCCCGTGACGTAGTCTCAGTGAGAGCGTGTGTCCCCCGCCCAACCCGTGATGTAGTCTCAGTGAGAGCGTGTGTCCCTCGTCCACCCCGTGACGTAGTCTCAGTGAGAGCGTGTGTCCCTCGTCCACCCCGTGACGTAGTCTCAGTGAGAGCGTGTGTCCCTCGTCCACCCCGTGACGTAGTCTCAGTGAGAGCGTGTGTCCCTCGCCCACCCCGTGACGTAGTCTCAGTGAGAGCGTGTGTCCCCCGCCCACCCCGTGACGTAGTCTCAGTGAGAGCGTGTGTCCCCCGCCCACCCCGTGACGTAGTCTCAGTGAGAGCGTGTGTCCCCCGCCCACCCCGTGACGTAGTCTCAGTGAGAGCGTGTGTCCCCCGCCCACCCCGTGACGTAGTCTCAGTGAGAGCGTGTGTCCCCCGCCCACCCCGTGACGTAGTCTCAGTGAGAGCGTGTGTCCCTCGTCCACCCCGTGACGTAGTCTCAGTGAGAGCGTGTGTCCCCCGCCCACCCCGTGACGTAGTCTCAGTGAGAGCGTGTGTCCCCCGCCCACCCCGTGACGTAGCCTAGCATGGAAACAGAGGCCGAGGCGTGTGCCGCTACACAGTGCATGACACAGCGGCACATGTCAGTTTGAAGCTAACTGTGCCTGTAAATAGCCGCGGTTCCTCTCGAGCGCGGGTACAAAGTGCTTCCTGGAGGATGAGCTGAAACAGGGAAGCGTGCTACAGCACTCACCAGGCTGTCTCATCCTGGTGAGTAGGCCACGTCCGTCTGCTCATTTGAGGAGGAGAGAGACTTTTTTCTAGCTAAAGACTGCAGGAATCAATAAAAAAAACACTTTGGGCACATATGTGAGTTACCAATAGCACCGTAAGAAGGTTAAAAGCTCTGAGAAGTCGATTTTGTCAGTTCTGAGAGGAGACATTATAGCCATAGCCTCAGCCAAAAAAAACAAAGGCAAAAAACGCTAAATGATCTGCAAGAAAAACTAAAATTGCTCAAATGCTACAGGAAATTAAAAAGAAAATAAGAAGAGAAAATAATGACCTCACCTTACAGGAAATTGCCAAGAATGCTCTTTACCAAACAAAGATATTATGAGAGTGGACCAACATTTTCTAAATCATTACCCTGAAAACTTAGAAAGCAACAAGCAAAACTACATAATCTTAACAAAGCAAGACCAAATTCAAGCAACATTTGAATCCTTCTATAAAACACTTTTCTCTAAAATTTCAAGAGATAAAGAAGAGGATATAAACGCCTTCCTGGACTCCCTCAATTTGCCCATTATGTCAGAAGAGCAAAATAAAAATCAGGAGCTGAAATAATAGTGCCAAAAATACAATGTGCAGTCAAAAGATTAAAAAACAATCCCCAGGGAGTGACGGGTTCACCTCAGAGTGGTGTAAAGCTCTAAAAGAAACATTTGTCCCTTTGCTTTTAAGAACTTTTAACTGGGCCCTTAAAAAACTCCATCATATCTCTAATACGTGAAGAAGGGAAGGACCGATTGGATTGTGCCTCACATAGACCCATTTCTATTTAGAATATGGACTATGACATATACACCTCAATTGTGTCCAAAAGAATGGAACAAATTCTCCCAAATTTGATCCAAAATGATCAGTATTTAGTAGCAGATGACAAACACATCTCTACCCATAATGAACCATATGCCAAAACAAGACAAAGCTGTGATCATTAGTTTGGACGCTGAGAAGGCTTTTGATTCTGTTAGCTGGCCTTATTTATTTGAAGTAATGAACACATTTAAAGAGTAGAGTGGCCAGATTGAAGCCACTCCTCAGTAAAAGGCGCATTACAGCCCTCCTGGAGTTTTCAAAAAGGCCCTTGAAAGACTCTCAGGTCATGAGAAACAAAAATGTCTGGTCTGATGAAACAAAGATTGAATAAAGTGTGAATAAAGCATAGGTTTTATCATTTGTATCAATGTATAACCATGAAAGCCAGTACATTCTCTACAGGGAACCATGGTGGTGGCAGCATCATGCTATGGGCATGTTTTTCACCAGCAGGAACTGGAAGACTAGTCCAGATCAACAGAAAGATGCATGCCGCAGCGTATAGACACATCCGTGAAGATGTGAATGTCCTGGAGCGGCCCAGAGGCCAGACTTGAACCCAACTGAACATCTCTGGAGAGATCTGAAATAAGCTGTGACGCTCACCATCCAACCTGATGGAGCTTAAGAGGTTCTGCAAAGAAGACTGAAGGAAATTGTCCCCAAATAGGTGTGCCAAGCTTGTAGCATTATACTCAAAAAAGACAGGCAGATGCTGTATTTTGTACCAAAAAATCTTCAATAAAGTTTTGAGCAAAGGCTGAAAATACTTATGCCAATGTGGTTATTTTTCTTTTTCAAATTACTGTAAAAAGAAATCATACAACCTTCTCTCACATTGTTATTATGGGGTATTGTTTGTTGAATTTTGAGGCGAATAATGAATTGAATTAATTTTGGAATAAGGCTGTATGTGGAAAAAGTGAATTGCTGTGAATACTTTTTGGATGGGCTGTAAATAAGGAGCTCAATGTATGTTATAGTCCGAATGGACCGTAGCCTCCTGCCGGTGGGGAGTGGTTCAAAGGCCAGGTCAGGGTGAGAAGGGTCAGCTATGATCCGACCTGCTCATCCCTGAGTCCTGGAGACATGCCCGTCCTGCAGAGATGGAAGTCTGCAGCCGATCACCTTCTCAGCAGAGCACACAATGTGCTGTAGTCTCTGTTTGTCCCTGGCTGTGGCTCCAGCGTACCACACGGTGATGGAGGAGGTGAGGATGGACTCAATGATGGCCGTGTAGAACTGCACCATCATCTGCGCTGAAATCTTGGCTTTCCTCAGCTGCTGCAGGAAGTACATCCTCTGCTGGTCCTTCTAGATGAGGAGCTGATGGAGGGCTCCCACTTGAGGTCCTGGTGATGGTGGTGCCGAGGAAGGAGTGCCCGGTGGTGATGGGAGAGGTGGGAGGCTGTGACTTTCCTGAAGTCCAAGATCATTTCCACTGTCTTCTGGGCGTCCTGTAGACAGACTCATCAGCATTGGGAAGATGAGGGTGATGTTGTCTGGAATCTTGATCAGTTTCTTGTGACGTCACTTCCGGGTGAGTGTATCGCGTTTTCAGAGTTGTTTGTTCGCTTTCTATTGTTAATCCACGGATTATACACACTATTTTAGCCTCATATACACAACAGTGAAAGTTTGATTGCTCCACAAACAATCCGGAGCCACTTTTCAGTATTTCGTGGATTAAAAAACCCCCGCGCTCTCTAGCTCTAGCCTAGCCTAGCTGCTAGCGTCATAGCTGGATCTCCCTCTGCCTTTACCTGCTCAAGTTGTCATATGTCGAGTCAGAACCCTGGCTCCTTCTCTGATGATAGGTGCGTGAAGTGCAGTGTAGTGGTAGTTTTGGAGGCCAGGGTTACGGAGTTAGAAGCGCGGATCTGCTGTTTAGAGGAGCTAAAGTCCAGCTATAGTTCGGTTTTAGCGCGAGGGCTACCGGACCGCGCTGCAGGGCGTAGCATTAGCATTAGCAGTAGCAGTAAGGCCGAGCTCAGCCCCTCAGCGTCTCCCGTGCAGTCCGGACTAGACCAGGAACAGAATAGGGACCAATTTGTGACAGTTCGGAGGGAACAAGGCACTAAACGCCGAACCTTAGAGCACCGCGAGCTTCCCATCTACAATAAGTTTTCTCCCCTCAGCGATCACACGCTCGCTGAACAGACTAGAGAAACTCTTGTAATCGGGAGTTCTATATCAAATCAAATCAAATCAATTTATTTTTGTAAGGCCCAAAATCACAACAACAGTTGCCTCTGAGGGCCGCAGGGAGAAATGAATCAACTCTATAGTTAGAGACGTGAAGCTGCCAGCTGCTACTAAGCGTTAGGTGTTACCCGGGGGCCAGAATGGGTGACATCGAAGAAATCTTAGGCTCCTAAAGCAGAGTAGACAGAGGTTCCGTCGAGTGGTGATCCACGCAGGCGGTAACAACGCCCAGCGGAGACAATCAGAGATGCTCAAATTACAAGTAGTTGCGGTGTGTGAATTGGCAAAGTCGATGTCAGACACTGTAATATTTTCTGGTCCCCTGCCCAATCGGATCAATAATGGATTTTACAGCCATCTTTCAGCATTCAACAGCTGGTTATCTAGATGGTGCCCTGAAAACAACGTAGTCTTTGTTGATAACTGGAGTGCGTTTTGGGGAAAGTCCAGGCTCATACGCAGGGATGGAATCCATCCGACTTCGGAGGGTAAATACCTATTAGTTCGGGAATTTGACCAATAGTCTTAGTCGTGTAAAGTGACCACCCAGGGATGAGCCCCGGGCGCAGAGCAGCAGTGTAAGACGCTCCTCTGTCGCTGAACTCTCGCCCGCTCTGTCACATGTGAAGTGTTCAGATTCAAGACAGATAGAGACTGTGTGTGTCCCTCGTGTCCCTCGTGCAAATAATGCAAAAAAGTCAAACCTCAGAAAAACTATTTCAGGCGTCAGACCAAATAACTTAAGAAAAATAACACTCACAAATGACACAAATAAACAAATAAATAAGCACATAAAATGTGGACTGCTAAACATTAGATCATTTCCTCCAAATCACTTTTAGTTAATAAATTAATCAGTGACTTTAACATAGATCTTCAGCTCTAATTGAGACGTGGCTTCAACAAGATGATTATGTCAGACTAAATGAGTCCACCCCACCCACTCATGTTAACCCCACCCACTCATGTTAACCCCACCCACCCATGTTAACTTTCAGACCTCCAGGAGCACAGGCCGAGGTGGTGGTGTGGCAGTGATCTCCCACTCAAGCGACTCATGAGCTCTAAAACTAACAATACATTTCACTCATTTAAAGCCTCATGTGTCAATCACATGTCCAAATATGAAAAACCAAAAAGGAGTTTTGTTCATAGTTATCTACCGACCTCCTGGTCCCTATTCAGAGTTTTTAACAGAGTTTTCTGACTTTATATCAAACTTAGTGTTAGCCTGGGATAAAATAGTTATAGTTGGAGACTTTAATATCCACGTGAACATGAGTGATGACGCTCTCAGTAATGCCTTCAGCGCCTTGTTAGACAGCATTGGTTTCACTCAGAATGTAAATAAACCGACTCACACTCACAAGAACACTCTGGATCTTGTCCTAACGTATGGAACAGAGATTAGTGACCTCATTGTCCTCCCTCAAAACCCTATTGTCAGATCATTTCCTAATTACCTTTCAGTTTATTCTTAAAGATCATCCAGTCCCACAAAATAAAGTTATAATGAAAAGGACAATATCTGAAAAATCTATCTCAAAATTCAAAGAAATAATAGAGCCAATATTCAGTGACATGTCATGTGATCATGTCATGTGATCATGTCATGTGATCATGTCATGTGATCATGTTATGTGATCATGTCATGTGATCATGTCATGTGATCATGTCATGTGATCATGTCATGTGATCACGTCATGTGATCACGTCATGTGATCATGTCATGTGATCCTGCTGAGAACAGTTTTAGTCCCAGTATAAGTGATCAATCTGTCCACTTGACCATGAATTCTCTGAAGTCTGCTCTTGATGTTGCAGCACCGGTAAAACAGAAGGTCATTAGGTCAAAGCGCGCCTCCCCCTGGTACAACGAAGAACTGCGTTCACATAAACAAAGAGTTAGAATTATTATTTTGTCACACCCACACAGAATAGCCCCTAATGGTTCGTTCAGACCGGTGCGTCAAAAGCGTCCAGTTTACGTTCAAAGTCTATGTAAACGCGTGTCGAGCACCTCCTGCGTTTTTGCGGCGCGGTTTCCGCTTATTTGGAGCGCTTTCCGCTCGAGACGCTTTGACAGGCGTATAAGCTTCAATGCCTCAAAACGGTTCGCCGCGAATAAGTTCAGAATTTTGAGCTTTTCTGCGGCGCGGCGGTGCAGAAGCCAATCAGAGATGACGCTCCGGTGATGTACGTACACATTTCACCTGAGAAGAACCGGCACCACAACAATGGCAGACGATATATATATATATATATATATATATATATATATATATATATATATATATATATATATATAGTTATATATAGTTATTTATAGTTATTTATTGTTCTATTTTTCCACAAAATAAACTATTTTATATTATGTCCTGTATTAGTGTGTCCTGTTTACATGCATCTTTTTCATATATATAATACTGGGGAGTTTGTGGGAAAATCAGTGGCTATTTAAAGATGTACTTATTTAATTTACCACAATTTAAGATCATAAACAAAAACAAACAAGGACAAGATGAGATAATCCTTTATTAGTCCACACAGTGGGGAAATTTCAGTGTTACAACGCACAAGTAGGTACAGAAGTAAAGAGAACAGAGAACTTAAGAGCTGAGAAGCTTCTCACTGTTTTAATCATTTAACTTTGTCTCATTCTGTGTAAACAACATGATATTTGGGCTCAATCTGTGAACATGTGGTCTTCTCTGTGTTGTGGACGTCCAGTCCTCTGTGTTGTGGACGTCCAGTCCTCTGTTGTGGACATCCAGTCCTCTGTGTTGTGGACGTCCAGTCCTCTGTGTTGTGGACGTCCAGTCCTCTGTGTTGTGGACGTCCAGTCCTCTGTGTTGTGGACGTCCAGTCCTCTGTTGTGGACGTCCAGTCCTCTGTTGTGGACGTTCAGTCCTCTGTTGTGGACGTCCAGTCCTCTGTTGTGGACCTGAAGCTGCTGGTGATTGTCCTGTAGAAATCCCCAGTGGCAAGAAATCTGAATAATAAAACAAACAAATAACTATATCGCCTAAATTTAGTTTACTTGTACTTTCATTAAATATACCACAATCGAATTTTAAATGGTGCACTATAACAACATATTAACGCTATGAAAACTATGTTTTATTTTTACTATGTATGTACTTTTCATTGGTTTTATACACAACCACAAGCAGATACACAGCAGATACACAGCAGATACACTTTATTATTGCGCTCAGACATGAATATTTGTGTACTGACCCGATGGACTGATGGACAGGCGTCTGTAGTTGTTGTCCTGGTACATGTCCGCGCACCAATGTGGGAAAACAAGTCAGGACCCGGGACAGACGAAACTACAGCTGAGAGCGATGTTTATCCAGTCTTGACGCAAATGATGTTATTGACTCAACTGGGATCACTGGTGGATCCAGACACGCCGCCGAGCGTCTCCGTTTTTGGGCTTTGAAGAGCAAATACGCAAAAGGCACTGTCTCAACTTTGATCCGCCATTAGAGAAGCCAGACTGATCACACCTCCACTGCACTGACCACACCTCCACTGCACTGACCACATCTCCACTGCGCACGCGGCAAACGCGCGTCTGCTTATAATATTTCGGCTCTGCTCCGCTGCGTCGAGTACGCGGCTTATTTGCGTTTTTCTTCATACGTACTTGCGTCCAACTTCGCCAATAGGCGCAAATAGGCATTTGCGGTGTGAACGGGACATAAAAGCATGGAAAAGCTGCTACTGTCCTATCAGCAGCTCTGTGTGAGGCCCAAACCAGATACTATTCAAATCTAATAGAACTGAACAAAAGTAACACTAAATTTCTTTTCAGCACTGTGGCCAGGCTAACAAACTGTCACAGCAGTAGAGCCCTCACTCCCAGCTTCTCTCAGCTCTGATGATTTCCTCCTATTTTTTAACAATAAAATAAAAACAATCAGAGATAAATTAGATGAAATTACCCCCGCTATTAGTCCTGAACTAGCCCAAGCTGTAAATCTAAAGTCCCATATAAATCCACCTGTAAATTTAGAAAGGTTCACAGCTGTTGATCAAGAGAGATAACTTCAGCCATTATGTCCTCTAAAAGCTCCACTTGTGTCCTAGACCCCATTCCAAGCTCCTCAAAGACATTCTCCCCCTAATTATAGACCCTATTCTTACTATAATAAATACTTCACTCGAAAGTGGCTATGTTCCACAGTCCTTCAAACATGCAGTCATTAAACCTCTTCTGAAAAAGCCTAACCTCGACCTTGACCTATTGGTAAACTACAGACCTATTTCAAATCTTCCCTTTGTCTCTAAAATCCTTGAAAAAGTTTTATTTAAACAGCTTTGTCGCCACCTACAGGACAATAACTTGTTTTTGTTTTCCAGTCAGGGTTCAGAGCCCACCACAGCAGGGTTCAGAGCCCACCACAGCACTGAAACTGCACTAGTTAAAGTCACAAATGATTTGTTATTAGCTGCTGATGATGGACTGGTCTCAATCCTGATCCTGTTGGACCTCAGCGTTTGACACCATCGACCACAACATTCTACTGCAGAGGTTAGAATGTGATGTAGGTGTCAGAGGAACAGCCCTCAGCTGGTTTAAATCCTATTTATCTGGCTCCCTGTCGAGTTTAGATTCAAATTTAAAGTACTACTCTTGACCTACAAAGCCATAAATGACATGGCCCCATCCTACCTCAAAGATGCTATAGAACCATATCATCCAAACAGTTCTTCGCTCTCAAAATGCTGGCCTTCTGGTGGTCCCAAGAGTCTCTAAAAGCAGAGTAGGAGGTAGAGCTCCTGTGTTATGGAATCAGCTCCCGGTCCATGTTAAAGACACAGTCTCTTCATTTAAGTCCAGGCTTAAAACGTTCCTATTTGAAATCGCTTATGGTCAGACTAGTTAGGAACAGAAATAAAAAGCTACAGTTTCAGCTACTCTGCCCTAGGAGCAACTATGCTGGGGGAAGTATGGCAGCTTGAGCACTATCCTCTGCTTCTGACTACTTATTCTATCAAACAATATTTCATATTCAATTCCACTTGCAAACTCTTCATTGCCTTATCTTTTTCTCACTCCCGAGGACCTGTGGACCCAGATGCTCCTTTCCTGGTGAAGCGGTCTCTACCCCGTATGGACGGCCCTTCATCTGCCTGGAAGATCTGGTTCTCCTCCTGATGAACTGTTTCTCCTCCTCAAAAGCTGGTTCTCCTCCTGAAGAACATGTTCTCCTCCTGAAGAACAGGTTCTCCTCCTGAAGAACAGGTTCTCCTCTCGAAGAACTGGTTCTCCTCCTGAAGAACTGGTTCTCCTCCTGAGTGGCTCCAGCTCCACTGTTTCTCTCGCGTCCATCTGTCCGTCTGTAGGAGTCAGATCTCTCCTTCATCTGGAACTCCTCCAGGTTTATACTTTTTCCCAAGGAGAATTTTTGTAGTTTTTCCTGGCTGAGAAGGACGGTCTAAGGACAGAAGGAGGTTCTAAGGACAGAGGACTCTGGGAAAATCGTCCCTCGCCACCACTGACATTGCTTGATTAGTTTTTCACTGTCGCCCTCAGAGGCAACCGTTGTTGTAATTTTGGGCTTTACAAAAATAAATTGAATTGAATTTTACAGAGTTGTGGCTGGAGGTGCAGCAGTTTGTGTACAATGAGAAGAGCAGAGCAGAAAGTAAACAACCCTGTGGAGATCCTATGCTGATAGTCTTGAGTGTCTCAGACATTCTTCCTCAGCAGCATGCACTGCCTCCTTTCTGTCAGAAAGTCATCCAGGATGGAGTGGAGTGCCAGGTTGATGGCATCATCTCCAGACTGCGGCTGTGTAGATGAACTGCAGAGGGTCCAGGAGAAGGGAAGTGAAGGACTTGAGGTGAGACAAGACCAGGCGCTCAAATTACCTGATGACTACAAACTTCAGCGCCACAGGCCTGTAGGCCATCCTGAAACGACGATGAATGACTTGAAGCAGGCTGGGACATGGCATGACTCAAGGAAGGCGTTCCTGCTTCCTCTTTTCCTAGGAGTTCAGACGCTTTCCTGCTTGCTCCAGCTTGCTATCGCTGCTTTCCTTATCTATTTTGCTTTTTAATCAGTGTTTGTCTTCCAAACATTTTTACGTATTACTTTTTTAAGTAAACAAGTGATTTTAAGAAATGTTTTACAGTTTTAACAAACATATGTGACTCCAGCGACATGTCCGGGAGAAGATAGAAACCAGACTCTTGTGAACACTGTTGGAAAAATCAACAAGAAATTCATGAGCAACAAGCACAGATTTTCACTTTAGAATCTGAAAAAGGACTCCAAGATACAATGCCAGTGTCATCCAGTGCTGAGAAGTCCACATTTTTTAACAAGAAAAATGGCTACTTTCAACCTAAACCGTCATTCCCAAAATAGTCTAAAAAACAACTTCTTGGAACAAACTCGGTGCAAAGCCTAAACGATACAAAGATAATGTAAAGTCACCTAAAATACAGCTTACAAACAGATGTTTTACCAATTTCAGAGACTGAAGTAAATTAACAAAGGAAAAATGTAATGGATGGTGTGGCCAAAAGGCAGCAGACAGAGAGAGAATCGGTGCCAAACGTCAAGGTCACAGAGTCTGTCCTGATAGGAGACGGCGCTATAAGTCATGTGACGCATTGAAAAATGAAAATACATTATTTTCCCAGCGCCACTGTTTCTGAGATAACGTCACTCCTTCCTAATGTTTTGGCAAAACATCGAGGAGTTAAACAGCTGATTGTGCACGTGGTGCATTGGACATACGGCGAGAAACTTCTTGAAGTTATTCGACGTGCTTGATAAAAATGGAAATCAAAAGATTCATAAGTGGACCTCTTCCTAACATCGACAGGAGGATAAAAAAGTTTAGCTGGCTGCTTCAGCTGAACACATGGCTGTCCAAAGAGTGTGCCCCGAGAGGACTGCACTACATTGAGAACTTCTATCTATTCTGGAAACGAGAGGACCTCTTTAAGAGAAATGGCCCCCACCTATGCAGAGGTGGAGTGAGGGTGCTGACAGAGAACCTGCTCCACGCTCTGAGGCATTGGACTGGGCCTGGACAGGGTCCTGAGCAGATAGTTAGAGAAGAGAGGAATGAGAAAATAATTCCTGCTCCATAATTCCTGCTCCATCAGCACCACAACCACAGCAAAGGATTCATCAGCAGCCACTTCACCACCACGACCAGCAAAGGTTTCAGTTATGAAAGCTAGACAGCAGTCTCATCCCGGGACATTCTCTCCATGAATATGTGTCAGATTGTAATAATTCTGCTTTAGTTCTGCTTTAGTTCTGCTTTAGTCCTGCTGGAAACCTGGTTTAGACCTGGTTTAGACCTGGTTAATAGTTTACCCATGTTTTTCTGGTAGATATGGTTTGTTTAGTCTTGGTTTAACCCTGGTCTTGTCTTAGGTCTGCTTTGCACTAGTCGAGTCAGGTTTCTGGTAAACACTGTTTGCGTTGTCTGGGTTTTGGTGCTTTTGTCCTGCTTTTTAATATTGTTATGATATTTTGACTTCTCTGAAAGTAAAGTCCTATGTTGATTTCTGATGTTGAATAGTGCCATTGTGAGTTGTTTGTGAATCGTATAGAGATAAAACATAAAATTGTGGTGTGATTTTAAAGTCCAGCCCTCGGACCTTAGCCCCCCGAAAAATCTGGCAACCCTGGAAACTATAATTGGAGACCCCTGACCTAGCCACTCGTTCAATTTTACCCATACACTTCTCCATTACTCTGTATAATAG
Organism: Eucyclogobius newberryi; assembly: GCF_026437365.1. Lineage (NCBI taxonomy): Eukaryota > Metazoa > Chordata > Actinopteri > Gobiiformes > Gobiidae > Eucyclogobius > Eucyclogobius newberryi. Next base: position 1,941,584 of record NW_027316056.1, read on the forward strand.
AGACATTTGTATCATGATTTAAATAATATCAAAACATGGTGAAAAGACGAGCGGATATTAAGGGCCCATTTCGCCAAAACGCCCAGTAAGTTTCACTGTGGAGCAAATGTATTGCCATAAACCTTGAAGAGTTATACATTTTGAGGTAAATTACGTTATATATTTTGTTTCTTAACGTTCCGAAAATATTGCATGTGAGAGACACGTGACACAAAGTCTTTTGCATGTGAGAGACACGTGACACAAAGTCTTCTGCATGTGAGAGACACGTGACACAAAGTCTTCTGCATGTGAGTGACACGTGACACAAAGTCTTCTGCATGTGAGAGACACGTGACACAAAGTCTTCTGCATGTGAGAGACACGAAGTCTTCTGTATGTGAGAGACACGTGACACAAAGTCTTCTGCATGTGAGAGACACGTGACACAAAGTCTTCTGCATGTGAGAGACACAGTCTTCTGCATGTGAGAGACACGTGACACAAAGTCTTCTGCATGTGAGAGACACGTGACACAAAATCTTCTGCATTTGAGAGACACGTGACACAAAGTCTTCTGCATGTGAGAGACACTTGACACAAAGTCTTCTGCATTTGAGAGACACGTGACGCAAAGTCTTTTGCATTTGAGAGACACGTGACACAAAGTCTTCTGCATGTGAGAGACACGTGACACAAAGTCTTCTGCATGTGAGAGACACGTGACACAAAGATAGGTTCGACTATCGGTCGGATTCTCCTCTCCAGTACCTTGGAATAGACCTTACCCGGGAGGCTGAGGAGTGTGATCCCTCTGTAGTTGGAACACACCCTCCGGTCCCCCTTCTTGAACAGAGGGACCACCACCCCGGTCTGCCAGTCCAGAGGCACGGTCCCCGACCGCCACGCGATGTTGCAGAGACATGTCAACCAAGACAGTCCTACAACATCCAGATACTTTAGGTACTCAGGGCGGATCTCATTCACCCCCGGAGCCCTGCCACCGAGGAGTTTGCGAACAACCTCAGTGACTTCAGCGTGGGTGATGGATGAGCCAGCCTCTGAATCCCCGGTCTCTACTTCCTCTTCGGAAGACGTGACTGAGGGATTAAGGCGATCCTCAAAGTATTCCTTCCACCGTCCGACGACATCCCAGTGAGACACTGCTTTCCCCTCCTGAGGCGCAGGACGGTTTGCCAGAATTTCTTTGGTGCCGACCGATAGTCCTCCTCCATGGCCTCCCCGAACTCCTCCCAGGCCCGGGTTTTTGCCTCTGCGACAGCACGAGCCGCGGCTCGCTTGGCCTGCCGATACCTGTCGATGACCTCCAGAGACCTGCAAGCCAGAATGGCCTGATAGGCCTCCTTCTGCAGTCTGACGGCATCCCTTACTTCCGGTGTCCACCGCCGGGTTCGGGGGTTGCCGCCGGACTAAAGAAGATCTAAAGCAGGACTAAAGCAGGTCTGTTTCCTGCTTCCGAAGAGTGCAGACGCTTTTTCGCTCGCTCCGCTTGCTATCGCTGCTTTCCTTATTTATTTTTGCTTTTTAATCAGTTTTTGTCTTCCAAACATTTTTGCTTTAGACTTTTTCAAGTAAACCAAGGATTTTAAGAACATTTTTCCAGTTTTAACGACATATCTGACGCCAGCGACATGTCCGGGAGAAGAAGGGAGAAAGACTGTGAACGCTGTCGGAAATATCAACCAGAAATTAATGAGCTGAAAACACGGATATTTGTTTTGGAATCTGAAAAAGTTCTTCACGATACAATTCCTGTGTCAACCGATGGTAAGAAGAGCACACTTTTTACAAGAAAAACTGCTACTTTCAACCTAAACCGCAGTGACTCTGTGTCATTTCCAAAACGGTCTAAAAGCCAGAAAGACCAGGCTGTTTCTTGGAACAAACTTGGAGCAAAGCCTAAACCAGGCATATCCAAACTAGGGCCCAGGGGCCAAATGCGGCACGCAGACCAATTTTTGTAGGCCCTCCAGCTTCCTGCTACGTCGGCCCAAACAGCAAAAAGTTATATAGGCAAAGGTTATAAGGCATATTGATGTTATACCGACCTAATATTTATGTTCTAGGTCTAATTAAAGGTGTGGAGGCTCATCGCAATTACGTCAAATGCAACATTTTGAATGATTCACTGTCATTCAACAAATTCGACATTGTCAAGTTGTTTGTGGCCCTCTGGCCGTTTCAAAATGCGGCCCTTGGTGAAAAAAGTTTGGACACCCCTGGCCTAAACGATACAAAGATAACGTGACATCACCTAAAATACAGCTCACAAACAGATTTTTACCACTTTCAGAGATGGAATTAAATGAAAAAAGGAAAGATTACGTGGCCAAAATACAGCGAGGAGGATCTGTGCCAGGAGCCAAGGTCACGCAGATTGTTTTGGTTGGAGACGGCGCGATAAGTCACGTGACGCATGAAAAGATAAACACACATTCTTTTCCAAGCGCCACTGTTTCTGAGATAACGTCACTCCTTCCAAATATTATGGCTAAGCATGGAGGAGCTAAACAGCTGATTGTGCACGTGGGTGCAGCGGACATGCGGCGGGAAGAGACAGAAGTTTTGAAAAAAGACTTCTTGAAGTTATTCGACGTGCTTGATAAAAATGGAAATCAAAACATTCATAAGTGGACCTCATCCAAACATCGACAGGAGGATAAACAAGTTTAGCCGGCTGCTTCAGCTGAACACATGGCTGTCCAAAGAGTGTGCCCCGAGAGGACTACACTACATTGAGAACTTCTATCTATTCTGGAAACGAGAGGACCTGTTTAAGAGAAATGGCCCCCACCTATGCAGAGGTGGAGTGAGGGTGCTGACAGAGAACCTGCTCCACGCTCTGAGGCATTGGACTGGGCCTGGACAGGGTCCTGAGCAGATAGTTAGAGAAAAGAGGAATGAGAGAAGAATTCCTGCTCCATCAGCCAGAGACCGAGCCAATGTTTCAACATCAACAGCACCACAACCTCAGCCTCCACCAAAGGATTCATCAGCAGCTGCTCCACCACCACCAGCAAAGGATTCAGCTCCAGCTGCTCCACATTCACCTCCACCGCCTCCAGCAAAGGAACAATCTTCAAAGGCCTTGGACCCATCTGTGACAAGCCCAACAACATCCCTGTCATCGCCCATGCCTTCACACCAGCCCTGGGTTCCCCCTGCAACATCTACTCCCACTAAAGATTCATCATTCTCCTTCTCATCTCCACTCTCACCCATGGGCCTTCCCAGTCATTTCTAAAGTCTGATCAAATCAGGCATTAAGATGGCTCCACTCACGCCCAATATAGCAAGATCAAGGGCTATGTCAATACTTATCAACTCTTCCCTGCACAAGCCGACTACACCAACAAAAGCCCCACCACCCATCCCCCCTCGCCTCTCACCTGGTCCCAAACTCTCCTCGGCTACAAAAGCCCCACCACCCATCCAACCTCGCCTTTCACCTGGGATCTCCCATAGCTAGGATGCACTGGGTCTCAGCGTTGCCGGGACTTATTGTCATATTAAAAATAAAACCAACCCGGGGCCCTATGTAAAAAGAGCCCCCCGTAGTGCTATTTCTGTAGTCACATCATCACACAGATGGAAAAACAAAATGCGAGTCAGGCCCAATCTGAGAAATGTGATTCATATTCCCTGTGAAAAGATAAAGCCCAGTCCCACTGAAACTAGTCTGAAACTTGCTGTACTAAATGTCAGATCCTTATGTAACACATCTCTCTTAATTAATAATTGTGTTTCTTCTTATAATCTTGATTTTATGTTTTTAACTGAAACATGGCTTGACAAAAACACAGGAAGTGTAGTTCTGAGTTTGAATCTGAAACACGGGAAAACAAAAAAGGGGGTGGAGTCTGTGCTGTCTTTAGAGATGAAATAATTACCCGCAGGTTGTCTTTTGGGGTGTTTTCATCATTTGAGTATGTATCCTTTAAAATGGAGCTAAAACAGTCTCCATCCATTCTCTTCATTGTTTTATACAAGCCTCCCCAGCACTGCCAAAGTTTTATTGATAATTTTACTGAGATGCTTTCAGTCGTATGCACAGACTTTGATGGTTTGGTCATTACAGGTGATTTCAATGTGCATGTTGATAATATTTGTGACAGAAACGCTAAAGAGCTTGATGCTATCCTTAAAACTTTCAGTCTTACTCAGCATGTGAGATGTGAGATGCCCCACCCACAGCAAAGGACACACTCTAGATCTCATAATTACAAAGGGGGTAAATATTTCAAATATTAATGTGATCGATGTTGCTCTGTCTGATCATTTCTGTGTCTTCTTTGATCTGTCTGTTTCTCCCAAACCACCGGTTGGTCCTGCAGTTGTTCAGAGGAGACACATAGGTGATGGCACATGTGCACTGTTTATGGAAATGATAAACTTTGAAAATGTCTCATATTCTAATGTAAATGATTTGTTGAACTCTGTTACATCTAGTGTTTTGAATGTTCTGGACACCATCGCCCCAATGAAGGCTAAAATGGTTAAAAATAAGCAGAAGGCGCCATGGAGAAATGATGATTGGGTCAGGGCACAGAAAAGGGAGTGCCGAAGGGCCGAACGGAAATGGCGCAAGTCAGAGCTCCAGGTTCAAAAAGAGATTTACAAAGAAAAGCTGAACATGTACAACCTAATCTTATGTAGAACTAGGAAAAGATATTTTTCTGAAATAATTGGAAGCTGCAGTAACAACTCGCGTGTCCTGTTTGCCACAGTAAACAGATTAACAAACCCTCCAGCTCAGCTGCCGTTAGAACTCATTTCCACATCCAAGTGTAATGAGTTTGCATTATTCTTTAATGACAAAGTTCAGGGCATTAAAATGCTATAAAACCCACAATGCAAAACATTACCCTAAAACCACCAAGACACTTAGAGCTAACTCACTTTGCACCAGTAACTGACAAAACTGTCCATGATATCATCACCAGTCTGAGTTCATCTACATGCTGCCTCGATGTGTTACCCACCAGATTTCTAAAGTCTGTGCTGAACAGTTTGTTAGCATCACTCATTCACAGAGTTAACATGTTGCTTCAATCTGGAACATTCCCAATGTCTTTGAAAACTGCGGTCATAAAGCCACTCCTAAAGAAGAGCAGTCTTGATGCTGCAGTACTGAGTCATTACCGGCCCATCTCTAATCTGCCATTTTGGGGCAAAGTCCTTGAAAAGGTTGTTTACCAACAGCTCACAGATTTCCTCTTAATAAACAACTCATTTGATGTTTTTCAGTCAGGTTTTAGACCTCATCACAGCACTGAGACTGCTCTTGTCAAGGTGACAAATGACATCCACCTGAACACTGACACGGGCAAAGCCTCAGTCTTAATTCTGTTAGATCTGAGTGCTGCTTTTGACACTGTCGATCATGGGATCCTCTTACAGAGACTAGAGGACTGGGTGGGCATCACTGGCACTGCCCTAAACTGGTTAAGGTCCTATCTGGGAGACAGGAAGTACTTTGTTGAAATTGGTAGCTGTGTCTCAGACCACATGACCCTGACCTGTGGAGTGCCCCAAGGGTCAGTCCTGGGTCCCCTTCAGTTCAACCTCTACATGCTGCCGTTAGGTCAGTTGATACGCAGTGAAAATGTGTCCTATCACAATTATGCAGACGAGTCAGATCTATGTTTCACTGTCGACAGGTGACTATGGACCAGTAGATTCACTCTGTCACTGCATCCAACAGATCAGTTTGTGGATGCAAAACAACTTTCTCCAGCTGAACTCAGACAAGACTGAAATAATCGTTTTTGGCACACAGAAACAAAGAGAAAGTGTTAGTGTCACCTCCAGAGTCTCGCTCTAAAACCTACAAACCAAGTTAGAAATCTGGGGGTAATAATGGACTCAGACTTGAACTTTAATAGCCACGTCAAATCAATAACATCAGCAGCTTTTTACCATCTAAAAAACATTGCCAAAATCAAAAATATAGTGTCAAAACCAGATTTAGAGAGACTTATCCACGCGTTTGTCTCCAGTAGATTAGACTGTAACGGCCGCTCACTGGTCTCTCTAAACGAGCTGTAAAACAGCTGCAGTTCATCCAGAACGCTGCTGCTCGGGTCCTGACTAGAACCAGGAAGTACCATCACATTAGTCCTGTTCTCAGGTCTCTGCACTGGCTCCCTGTGGCTCAGAAAAGAGACTTTAAAGCAGCTCTGCTTGTGTACAAGTCTCTCCATGGCCTAGCACCAAAGTACATCTTGGATATGTTAGTGCCATATGAACCATCTCGCACTCTGAGGACCTGAGGGACCGGCCTCCTGCTGGTGCCAGAGTCAGGACTAAACATGGGGAATCTGCGTTTCAGTTTTATGCAGCTAAAATCTGGAACAGTCTTCCTGAAGATGTGAGACACGTTCTACTCTGACAATGTTCAAATCTAAGCTAAAAACAGTTTTGTTTAGCTGCGCATATGACTGAAAGGATTTTTTCTTTGCACTCTTCTCTTTTGTTTGTGATTTTATTAGTTTAGACAATCAGTTGGATTGATAATTTTTTATTTAGTTAATTTTATTGTATTTCTGTTTCTGTAATTTCTTTGTGATTTGAATGCATTTTTCCTGCTGTGAAGCACTTTGAATTGCCTTGTGTATGAAATGTGCTCTACAAATAAACTTGCCTTGCCTTGCCTCTAAAGCAGCAGGACTAAAGCAGGACTAAAGCAGGTCTAAAGCAGGTCTAAAGCTAGTCTAAAGCAGGACTAAAGCAGGACTAAAGCAGGTCTAAAGAAGCAGGACTAACGCAGGTCTAAAGCAGGACTAAAGCACGACCATCTCACGTGTTACCTGAAAAAGAAGGGCGGTGTCAGACACATTTCTGGACTGCACACGAGCGTACTGTCTCTTCAGGGCCAGCAGGAAGGCTTTGGGGTTGTTAAAGGCGCACAGTCTGAAGGCCTGGGCTGGCTCTGGGCTTTTGTGGTGCCAAAGGTATGAGCTTAGGAACTCTGCTCTCCTCTGGATGTGCTGCAGCTTAGTGTCAGAGGGCGCTGGGGACGCAAGCGTGGCTAGCGAGGACACAACGGCTCTCAGCATGTCCCACTCTTCCTGAAGGAATGCTTGTAGGGGGCTCGGGGAAGAGACGCCTGGGGCCCCTGTCCTGGCCCTCAGGTAAGCTTCCAGGGCCTTCAGGCGTTGCACAGGAGGCACAGTCCGAGGAGAGACTGTGGACTTATCTCCTACAGAGCAGCTCCAGGGACACTGGGATGCCCGCAGCAGAACATCCAGATTGCGGCTCTTCTTCCTAAGGGCCTTTTCCACTATGTCCTCGCCAAAGCCCAAACACTTAAGGTGTCCAGTCAACTGGTCCATTAGCGTCAACGCATCTAAAACATCAAATGTTAGCATGTTACTAAGGCCAGGTGTGCACAACTATATTATTGTTATTATCATTATAGCATGTAGCCTGTGCTCTCACTGTTTTAAAATAGGAGCTATATCACAACTGAACCTGTGCTGTCAGTGCCTTAACTTGCAGTTATACCATGGTCAGTGAGAAGTCTAATGCTTAATGAAGTGTGTTATTTTTGAATAACTACACAAGTTCCAGCAACAGTTAATCACATTCTATCTATTCCCCTCATTCCAGAAGAAGAAGAAGCCATTTTCCGGTTGTATTAATTAACATAGGGCTGTGGAACAGAGAGAAACACAGACCAAAAAGTCATTTTGGGGCCGCCCATGGAATCGGTGCAGCGATGATCACATGAACATTAGACTTTTTACACAAATTAATCTACTTTAGAGCATATTATAGTGGCAAGATTTTTCCCTCCAGAACCAGTAGTGTGATTACAACACAAGTGCTGATCCGGTGCAAAATGAGGAAAAAGTGGGCGGGGCGGAAAAAGGCAAATAGCACTACGCCGTTGACATCACCATAGCAAAGGGTAAACAAATGAGCTTTTGTTAGGAGGGACTTGCTTCGATTAAAACTGAGCTAATTGGTCCCTCTGGCTGAAAACAGACACAGTTATATTCACCAATTGGCCATTGCAGTTTGTGGGACCTTGGTAAAAGCAAATTAATCCTTAGATTTTTTGCCCATTTGAGAACTCAAGCGGAAGTGCGCATTCCCCCCGTGCGGAGGCACAACAGCCTCGCTGCTACACGAGCGTTTGTTTAATAGTGCGACTGATCGCATCTCTCGTCTCCGTAGACTTCCGTCGCTTCTGAGCTCGAACTGTCTTTCTCTGTCTTAATTTTGTCCTGTACACTGAGGGAACTATATTATGATAGATCCATGCGCTTTGACACAGGCAAACGTGCTGCTCTCCTGGCGACGAGCCAGAACGAGTCTACAGGTGAACGAGGCTCTGCATGTGAACAAGTCTGCAGGTGAACGAGGCTCTGCAGGTGAACGAGTCTGCAGGTGAACGAGGCTCTGCAGGTGAACGAGGTTCTGCAGGTGAACGAGGCTCTGCAGGTGAACGAGGCTCTGCAGGTGAACGAGGCTCTGCAGGTGAATGAGGCTCTGCAGGTGAACGAGTCTGTAGGTGAACGAGTCTGCAGGTGAACGAGTCTGCAGGTGAACGAGGCTGCAGGTGAACGAGGCTCTGCAGGTGAACGACTCTGCAGGTGAACGAGGCTCTGCAGGTGAAGGAGTCTGCAGGTGAACGAGGCTCTGCAGGTGAACGAGGCTCTGCAGGTGAACGAGTCTGCAGGTGAACGAGTCTGCAGGTGAACGAGGCTCTGCAGGTAGACGAGTCTGCAGGTGAACGAGTCTGCAGGTGAACGAGTCTGCAGGTGAACGCAGCTCTGCAGGTAGACGAGTCTGCAGGTGAACGAGTCTGCAGGTGAACGAGTCTGCAGGTGAACGCGGCTGCAGGTGAACGAGTCTGCAGGTGAACGAGTCTGCAGGTGAACGAGACTCTGCAGGTGAACGCGGCTGCAGGTGAACGTGGCTGCAGGTGAACGTGCCTGTAGGTGAACGAGGCTCTGCAGGTGAACGAGGCTCTGCAGGTAGACGAGTCTGCAGGTGAACGAGTCTGCAGGTGAACGAGTCTGCAGGTGAACGCAGCTGCAGGTGAACGAGTCTGCAGGTGAACGAGGCTCTGCAGGTGAACGAGTCTGCAGGTGAACGAGTCTGCAGGTGAACGAGTCTGCAGGTGAACGAGGCTCTGCAGGTGAACGAGTCTGCAGGTGAACGAGTCTGCAGGTGAAGGAGGCTCTGCAGGTAGACGAGTCTGCAGGTGAACGAGGCTCTGCAGGTAGACGAGTCTGCAGGTGAACGAGTCTACAGGTGAACGAGAATCTGCAGGTGATTGAGTCTGCAGGTGAATGAGTCCGCAGGTGAATGAGTCTGCAGGTGAACGCGGCTGCAGGTGAACGTGCCTGCAGGTGAACGAGGCTCTGCAGGTGAACGAGGCTCTGCAGGTAGACGAGTCTGCAGGTGAACGAGTCTGCAGGTGAACGAGTCTGCAGGTGAACGCGGCTGCAGGTGAACGAGTCTGCAGGTGAACGAGGCTCTGCAGGTGAACGAGTCTGCAGGTGAACGAGTCTGCAGGTGAACGAGTCTGCAGGTGAACGAGGCTCTGCAGGTGAACGAGTCTGCAGGTGAACGAGTCTGCAGGTGAACGAGGCTCTGCAGGTAGACGAGTCTGCAGGTGAACGAGGCTCTGCAGGTAGACGAGTCTGCAGGTGAACGAGTCTACAGGTGAACGAGAATCTGCAGGTGAACGAGTCTGCAGGTGAACGAGTCCGCAGGTGAATGAGTCTGCAGGTGAACGAGTCTGCAGGTGAACGCGGCTGCAGGTGAACGAGGCTCTGCAAGTGAACGAGGCTCTGCAGGTGAACGAGTCTGCAGGTGAACGAGGCTCTGCAGGTGAACGCGACTGCAGGTGAACAAGGCTCTGCAGGTGAACGAGGCTCTGCAGGTGAACGAGTCTGCAGGTGAACGAGTCTGCAGGTGAACGAGGCTCTGCAGGTAGACGAGTTTGCAGGTGAACGAGTCTGCAGGTGAACGAGGCTGCAGGTGAACGAGGCTCTGCAAGTGAACGAGTCTGCAGGTGAACGAGGCTCTGCAGGTGAACGAGTTTGCAGGTGAACGAGTCTGCAGGTGAACGAGTCTGCAGGTGAACGCGGCTGCAGGTGAACGAGGCTCTTCAAGTGAACGAGTCTGCAGGTGAACGAGGCTCTGCAGGTGAACGAGTCTGCAAGTGACAGAGGCTCTGCAGGTGAACGAGTCTGCAGGTGAACGAGTCTGCAGGTGAACGAGTCTGCAGGTGAACGAGGCTCTGCAGGTGAACGAGTCTGCAGGTGAACGAGTCTGCAGGTGAACGAGTCTGCAGGTGAACGAGGCTCTGCAGGTAGACGAGTTTGCAGGTGAACGAGTCTGCAGGTGAACGCGTCTGCAGGTGAACGAGTCTGCAGGTGAACGAGTCTGCAGGTGAACGAGGCTCTGCAGGTAGACGAGTCTGCAGGTGAACGAGTCTGCAGGTGAACGAGGCTCTGCAGGTGAACGAGTCTGCAGGTGAACGAGGCTCTGCAGGTGAACGAGTCTGCAGGTGAACGAGTCTGCAGGTGAACGAGTCTGCAGGTGAACGAGGCTCTGCAGGTGAACGAGTCTGCAGGTGAACGAGTCTGCAGGTGAACGAGGCTCTGCAGGTAGACGAGTCTGCAGGTGAACGAGGCTCTGCAGGTAGACGAGTCTGCAGGTGAACGAGTCTACAGGTGAACGAGAATCTGCAGGTGAACGAGTCTGCAGGTGAACGAGGCTCTGCAGGTAGACGAGTTTGCAGGTGAACGAGTCTGCAGGTTAATCAGTCTGCAGGTGAACGAGTCTGCAGGTGAACGAGGCTGCAGGTGAACAAGGCTCTGCAAGTGAACGAGTCTGCAGGTGAACGAGGCTCTGCAGGTGAACGAGTTTGCAGGTGAACGAGTCTGCAGGTGAACGAGTCTGCAGGTGAATGAGTCTGCAGGTGAACGCGGCTGCAGGTGAACGAGGCTCTTCAAGTGAACGAGTCTGCAGGTGAACGAGGCTCTGCAGGTGAAAGAGTCTGCAAGTGACAGAGGCTCTGCAGGTGAACGAGTCTGCAGGTGAACGAGGCTCTGCAGGTGAACGAGTCTGCAGGTGAACGAGGCTCTGCAGGTAGACGAGTTTGCAGGTGAACGAGTCTGCAGGTGAACGCGTCTGCAGGTGAACGAGTCTGCAGGTGAACGAGTCTGCAAGTGACAGAGGCTCTACAGGTGAACGAGTCTGCAGGTGAACGAGGCTCTGCAGGTGAACGAGTCTGCAGGTGAACGAGGCTGCAGGTGAACAAGGCTCTGCAAGTGAACGAGTCTGCAGGTGAACGAGGCTCTGCAGGTGAACGAGTTTGCAGGTGAACGAGTCTGCAGGTGAACGAGTCTGCAGGTGAACGAGTCTGCAGGTGAACGCGGCTGCAGGTGAACGAGGCTCTTCAAGTGAACGAGTCTGCAGGTGAACGAGGCTCTTCAAGTGAACGAGTTTGCAGGTGAACGAGTCTGCAGGTGAACGCGTCTGCAGGTGAACGAGTCTGCAGGTGAACGAGTCTGCAAGTGACAGAGGCTCTACAGGTGAACGAGTCTGCAGGTGAACGAGGCTCTGCAGGTGAACGAGTCTGTAGGTGAACGAGGCTGCAGGTGAACAAGGCTCTGCAAGTGAACGAGTCTGCAGGTGAACGAGGCTCTGCAGGTGAACGAGTTTGCAGGTGAACGAGTCTGCAGGTGAACGAGTCTGCAGGTGAACGAGTCTGCAGGTGAACGCGGCTGCAGGTGAACGAGGCTCTTCAAGTGAACGAGTCTGCAGGTGAACGAGGCTCTGCAGGTGAACGAGTCTGCAGGTGAACGAGGCTCTGCAGGTGAACGAGTCTGCAGGTGAACGAGGCTCTGCAGGTAGACGAGTTTGCAGGTGAACGAGTCTGCAGGTGAACGCGTCTGCAGGTGAACGAGTCTGCAGGTGAACGAGTCTGCAGGTGAACGAGTCTGCAGGTGAACGAGGCTCTGCAGGTAGACGAGTCTGCAGGTGAACGAGTCTGCAGGTGAACGAGGCTCTGCAGGTGAACGAGTCTGCAGGTGAACGAGGCTCTGCAGGTGAACGCGGCTGCAGGTGAACGAGATTGCAGGTGAACGAGTCTGCAGGTGAACGAGTCTGCAGGTAGACGAGGCTCTGCAGGTGAACGCGGCTGCAGGTGAACGCGGCCGCAGGTGAACGCGGCCGCAGGTGAACGAGGCTCTGCAGGTGAACGAGGCTCTGCAGGTGAACGAGTCTGCAGGTGAACGAGTCTGCAGGAGAACGAGTCTGCATGTGAACGAGGCTCTGCAGGTGAACGAGGCTCTGCAGGTGAACGAGTCTGCAGGTGAACGAGTCTGCAGGTGAACGCGGCTGCAGGTGAACGAGGCTCTGCAGGTGAACGAGTCTGCAGGTGAACGAGTCTGCAGGTGAATGAGTCTGCAGGTGAACGAGGCTCTGCAGGTAGACGAGTTTGCAGGTGAACGAGTCTGCAGGTGAACGAGTCTGCAGGTGAACGAGTCTGCAGGTGAACGAGGCTCTGCAGGTAGACGAGTCTGCAGGTGAACGAGTCTGCAGGTGAACGAGGCTCTGCAGGTGAACGCGGCTGCAGGTGAACGAGTCTGCAGGTGAACGAGTCTGCAGGTAGACGAGGCTCTGCAGGTGAACGCGGCTGCAGGTGAACGCGGCCGCAGGTGAACAAGGCTCTGCAGGTGAACGAGGCTCTGCAGGTGAACGAGTCTGCAGGTGAACGAGTCTGCAGGTGAACGCGGCTGCAGGTGAACGAGGCTCTGCAGGTGAACGAGGCTCTGCAGGTGAACAGTAGGTGCGTTTTATGATTGATACGTGGCAGGACTAATCGGCAGTCCACGACACGAGGAAATGAGACTCAGATTTGGGCCAAAAAATCGTCCATTACGCCTTTAATAGACACTTTAATGTGACGTCACATTTAAAGTCCATAGGACACGTTAGACTATGCTTTTCAGTAAAACAAAGGGAATGTGATTATATTTAAGATTTTACCAAAAATGTTGCCTTTTTTTCTCCCAATTTGGCCTTTTCGTTGACGTTTATGTCATTTCCTGGTTTGATATGTTCAGCAAATATGACACAGGTAGAAGTAATTCCACAACTGTTACTTAACAACCAGTCAACAAGGGTCAAATCCATTTACATCATACAGTAGTAATGATTTGACAAAATATTTTACCTGACAACATTGTTTAAACATTCATAAAAGGTGTTGCAACTTTTGGCCCTGTCCAAATATCTGCACTAGTGCACTTCAAATGCGCCTTCACAACGAGCCGCTGAAGTGTGCAGTGTGTCCCAATTTTTAAAATGTTTCAATCCGCACTTCACCACAAGCTTCTCTCCACTTCCAACTGTGGAGCGATTCACACTCCAGCCCAGTACATTCCCCACAATGCATTTCATTGTAATGTTTTCAAACTGAAAACAATGGAAAGGAATGTCTTATCAGTTAAACTGATGATATTCTAAATACATTTGCGACTGTCCAGCAACAACACTGTAAAACTCATTCTCATTTGTTTGTGGCCAATCCAAATGATCCAAACTAAACTGAGCTTTGGCTTTGTGATTAATTCAACTGCGGGTTAACAACACACACTGACAGCTGTTTTACGCTGCTGTTTTGAAGTGCAGATTGTCCCAGTTGTCATGTTTACCTCCCCTGCGCCCTTGTGCACTTAAAACTTCATTCACACTTCAGTGTAGTGTGTAGTGTGAGTATTGACCTTATTCTGCCCCGTCTACTTTTCCCTCTTTTCCCACATGGTCTGCACTGCCGTTGTAATCGCACTTCTGGTTTTGGAGGGAAAGGTCTCGCCTCTAAAATATGCTCTAAAGTAGATCGATGTGCGTAAAATGTCATGTTCATGCACCGATTCCCTGCGAGCCCCGAAAACCACTTTTTAGTCTTTTCTCTGGAGGTGGCAGCCCTATAATACAACTGGAAGGAGGATAGCGTTGTGCGGCGGCGCCCGGACGGGCTTCTGGAATAAGGACAATAGGGACAAGGCCTTTGTCTGCGTCTTTAGTAGAATGGCACTTTTTGATGACAGGTGGTGGAATTCTATATTAGAACTCTACTTCCTGTAATTTTCAACTTTTAGTCATCACATTTTCTTCACAAACTGTTACTTGTCTGACCTTCAAACAAGGTCAGAAATTGAAAAACATGTGAGCTTTAATTCTAATGGAGGAACGTTCTACAGGTCCCATGCACACATTAGCACATCCATGAGTATGTATTTTAGATGGTCTGAAATCTCTAGAAGAATACTTCATATTTGAGAAATGTATTAAATGTTATTTTTTTCCATCATCCCCATTATGTCAAGATAAATTGTAGCAAATTTCATCATCCTATCACAGGTATTTCATCATCTGAACTATTTTACCCTCAGAGACTGAGGGGTTGGACAGCATTACAAAGGATACATTACTTATTAATGAGACAGACATTAATGCATGATTTTGAACACACATCCATTATAAACCCACAATCTCTGACATTAGAAAATACATAAAATTTAACTCAGATTATATTTAGTATGTCAACATCAACTGTGCCAACTTGAAGCATATCAATGAAGGTTAAATTGAAATATTTTCCTGAAATGTGCAGCCCATAAGATTTCTACAAACTAATGACTGAGAATTCTATACGTGGATCCTGAACAGTTTGAGATACAGAACTCATTCTGGGTTTAATATGAAGCTCATGCCTGCATATGGGTCAGTAATGCCATCCTGTGGGGTCACATGATTTTTCCATGCCTTTTTTAATTATTTTATACATAATCTAATCATTGGAAAGCGACATGCATACAGGTAATACTGTGTCCTGTGTGAGGGTCCTGAGACCATATGGGCCGAGTTAAAACAAAATATTTATTGATACTAAAATACTAAACCTATATTTTAGATTAGAACATGTCCTGAAATCATGTGTGATTCTTTTATTAGTTTATCCGTTAAATGGCTTTTAGTCAATCCTGATTAAAATGTGAGCTTTGAACAGAATTTTATTATTACAATACTTACAATACAATAAACATTGCAATTCTATATTTGTCTTAAACTGTGCAGACATAACAAATGCATTTTATTATTATTGAAAAGGTTTACATGTAGAAATCTCAAATCAATATCTGGGTGTGTTATATTTGTAAAGCTGTGAAGTCTTTGATAGTTACCATCCTGACTGACTGCTCCAGGGACAAGGTACACGCATGCCCCACTCCTGACCTCCTCCAGGTGAGCAGTGTCCAGCACATGGGCCCCATGCACCAGGCTCACTGTGGACACAAAGCATCACATTCAGGGATCCTCACACTGTCATTTCTCTTCTTTACCTGCCAGGTACTTAAGCGCCCCCGCCTGGTCACTGCACAGAGCTGCGATGCCACTGTAAGCCTCCACGAGGACCTGGAGGTCGGTCTCACTCCTGGAGGAGTAAAGTGCACAGCAAAAATAGATTCATAGGGTTGACATGTTTATTGTCCTTCAAACTGCTCTTGTACCCTTACTTTGGCATTTCATGTTTTAATTTGATTGGTTTTCAAACAACATACAGAGAAGACACAGAGATATCATAGAGACATTTAACATACTTCCAATAATGTAGCCTGGTGTAATAAACCAATCCAAAGTGTGTCAAATGTATTCAGTGTAATAATAATGTCGGTCCAGTTCTTTATTGTTTGTTGAGATTCTGACAGCCATTTTTTGGCCTTTTTTGCTGTAGCCATAAGTATTTTCCAGAAGTATCAATTCACAGTGACCATGACAGGAGTTTTGAGGCCTAGATACATGGTTCTGAAGTTCAGTGGCACGCCAAAAACAAATCATAGTGCTCCATTGATCTTGGTCCAATATTTCTGATCCACAGGACACATGGTAATGGTGAGCCTCCTGGCTGCCACCGTTTCTCCAGCAGTCAGCATTTCCTTGTGAGTACTTTGACATGCTGTTATGAAAAAAGGGATTTTATGGTTCTTCATAGAGATGTAGAAATATTTCCCCATTCTGTGTTCCTTCTCTTTCCCATTTATTTTTAAAACAATAGCAAGTTGGTGAAATCCTTCATTTGTCCAGGAGTGTTCATCATAGAATAATGTTCAGTTGTGGTCATCTTTATCCAAAAAAGCCCTTCTCAATCTGCGGATCTAGTCTGAGAACTCGGATATTTATCCTCCTCTGGGCTGCATAAACCCCTGCCAACAAGGCAGGACCTCCTGATAATCCGCAGCAGCTGGCTGCCTCTCCCTCATCACTGATTAGCATGGGACTGGCCTGAGCTGATGCTGCCCAATGGTTTTAAAAAGCTGTTGTATACTACCGGTAAATTGAACTTTTCTTAACCAAAATGGCCTCCTTGACTCCTTTTTTAAACCATCTTTTCTCCCTGCTTATTTTTTGGTTAAAAAAGAGAATCCCGGACTTCTGGTTATCACAGCGACTACTTCACCCTGCTGCCAATATCCACAAACTGAGGCGCTGAGAGAGATGAGTAAACATGGAAGCATCTCTGACTACTGAGACCTCAACTGGCTCCTCTCATCGTGGAAGAGCAGCGGCTTCACATGGAGCTCCTCGCCCTATCTCTAAGGGGGCGCCCAGCCACCCTGCGGGAGGAAACTCATTTCTTGTCCTATCGGTCATTACCCAAAGCTCATGACCATATAGGCCATAGGCTAGCTTTTCTATCATGTCGTTCCGTTCCAGGGTCCTGGGAAATAGAATGTTCTGCTTGTCAATCACTCCCTTGGAAATTGGAGCGACTGGGTGGGATCCCAGTTTTGAAAAGTAGTCAAAACGTGTTGGAACTGGCTGGTCAGGCAAGTTTAGACCTGCTTTAGTCCCGCTTTAGTCCTGTTTCAGTCCTGCTTTAGACCTGTTTTAGACCTGATTTAGTCCCGCTTTAGTGCCGTTTTAGACCCGTTTTGTCCTGCTTTAGACCTGCTTTAGACTTGCTTTAGTCGTGCTTTATTCCAGGTTTAGTCCTGTTTGAATCCTGCTTTAGTCCCGCTTTAGACCCGCTTGAATTCTGCTTTAGTCCTTTTTTAATCCTTTTTAATCCTGTTTTAGACCTGCTTTAATCCTGCTTTTGTCCCGTTTTAATCTTGCTTTAGTCCTGCATTTGACCTGTTTTAGTCCAGCTTTAGTCCTGCATTTGACCTGTTTTAGTCCTGCTTTAGTCCAGGTTAAGTCCTGTTTGAATCCTGCTTTAGTCCCGCTTTAGACCCGCTTTAGTCCTGCATTTGTCCTGTTTTAGTCCTACTTTAGTCCTGCTTTAGTCCCGTTTTAATCCCGCTTTAGTCCTGCATTTGCCCTGCTTTAGTCCTGCATTTGTCCTGCTTTAGTCCTGCTAGCCTAAACATAATTAGAATATAATTTAAAAATATATATATTTTCCCACAAATATGTATTAAATGATTCCCCAAAGTAAGAGTTATACTCTTCATTTCATGGCTTTCCTCTTGGTTGCACTGCTTCTGCCCCAGGTTGAGATTTGGAGGCTGGTCTTTATGTTAGATCTTTTATCCAATCATATTCAGCCATCATGTGTCGCCAGGGATCTGAAATCTGCCCTCTGACCTTCAGACTCAACAGGGCGGGTGCTTGTAGCTTAAAGTGAATGGAAATGATGAGTCAACCAATCAGCTTCAGAGTTGGCTCTTGTACGCCTTCTAGCAGGTGTAGCACGTGCACGTCTTTTGATTGGATCACCAATATTGAGAGGCAGGTCCTATGGGCGGGCCTATGCAGAACCTCAGAACCAGGAAACTGAATTTGACAGACAAATTAATCCGTGTACTACTAAGCTGTTTTTTCAACCCACAACGTGGAAGGAGGAAAAGATATCGATTTGGTCGAGAATATAACTATAACGCCTTTCTCAAGACGAACTTTCAAAGTTCCAACTACGAGCGCTATCAATGGCTCACGGGCTCCGAGAAGCACTGCAAACTGTACTGCTGGAAATGCCTATTTGCAAGTGATCGATTTGGTCAACGAGACTCCAAAGTACGGCTGGGCACTTACAAGCAATAGTGCTTTGGAAAACTTTTGGGGACGAGTGGATCTACAGCTCAACGAACAACGCGGGCAACGGGGCGGGCAACGGGGCGGGCAAAGGGGCGTGCAACGGCGCGGGCAACGGGGCGGGCAACGGGGCTTAGTTGAACTGTACTGTATTGTACTCTTCCCCTGCATTTCTCTGAATAGAAATGTCAATTTCTGGTGATGCAAGGCCTGGTTAAACTGCGTTTCTGTTTAAATGTATAGTGTCTAGAGCCATGGCATCATAATGATGGTAATAAGAGGTGGATTCATTCAGGTGAGACTGTGTAGGACCTCACTGAAGGCCCAGGCCCCAGACCCACGGCCCCCCACTGGATTTCAGTAATATCAAAACATGGCGAAAAGACGAGCGGACATAAGGCCTGGGCCTATTTCATCAAAACCTCCAGTAAGTTTCACGGTGAAGCAAATGTATTGCCATAAACCTTGAAGAGTTATACAGTTTGACTGTTTAATGGGCAAATACTTACATTAATATTCTAGTATTAATCATATTAACAATGTTGTTATATTTTTACAACACCATTTAAAGTGTTAAAGGCGTTAAACCTGTTTGAACTCTAAAATGTGCTTCAGGAAGTGTCCCTGATGGAGCATGTGTCTCACCAAGGGTAGAACTGGTCTGGTCCGGTCCGTCTCTGCAGCAGGACGGAGTGGAAGAGGACACAGTGCTGAAGACACGGCACACTTTGTAACTGAGGGAAGAGCGCCATCTGCTGTACGGAGCGCTCCCACTCCTCCCTCAGAGTCCAGCATGAATCAAGAACCAACACCAGAGAATGACGTCGCACAACAACTACAAACATACATCAATTAATACATTTGAATTATGAATGATTATGACTGCCATAGTTACATGGAATGTGGTGAATTTTTTCTTCTGGGACGATGAACCAGAGCTTGAGTCGTCTGAGGCCTGAACAAAAAGCACATGAGCACACACATTTTCATGTGTTCGGTTGGGTCATGTCTTAAGTAAAAGCTTAAAGTACTTTGTAAAGGAAAGTAAAAGCTGTGTGTTTCCAGTTTGCACACATGTGTGGCCCATTGGAAGTGTGAGCAGCAGTTTGTGTGTTCAAATGAGCTCTGCAGCCTTGTTCCCAGGATAGCAGCACGTTTCCCTGGCTGTGAATGTGTGGTTGATGTGCCGGTGTGTGTTTAGCGAGTTCCTTTAGTTACAGTACAAACATGACGACAGAGAAAGACTGTGTTCAAGTTCAGAAGAGACGGAAATCTGCGAAGACGAGAGATGATGCGATCCGTCGTGCTAATAAACAAACACACATGTAGTAGCGGAGCTGTGGAACAGAAGGGCGGGGGGTGAGTGTGCGGATGCGCATTTCTAAAAAAGGGACTAACAGTCGCTTGAGATCTCAAATCCTCTCTTATTCCTTTAAAACACAAATAAAACATTCAATAAAATTAACCAGTACAAACATAATTCCAAATACAATATGAGATAAAACGATGAACAAGTGCATTGGCACTGCGGGTCGTCCTTGACCAGTTCTTTAATCAGAATCAGTGATTCAGTGCCACATGAAACAATGAGCAATGATAAAACAACCTAAAGTCAAAAAGAGAAACAATTTCAATCTTATATGGGATAAAAATACAAATAGGCTTACGTGTTTAGGAAGTGTTCAGGAGTCCAACATCAGAGGGAAAGAAACTGTGAAACCTGTGACGGAAGGTTCTGGTCCGGATGGACCGTGGCCTCCTGCCTGAGGGGAGTGGCCTCCTGACTGAGGGGAGTGGCCTCCTGCCTGAGGGGAGTGGCCTCCTGACTGAGGGGAGTGGCCTCCTGCCTGAGGGGAGTGACCTTCTGCCTGAGGGGAGTGAACTTCTGCCTGAGGGGAGTGGCCTTCTGCCTGAGGGGAGTGGCCTTCTGCCTGAGGGGAGTGGCCTCCTGTCTGAGGGGAGTGGCCTTCTGCCTGAGGGGAGTGGCCTCCTGTCTGAGGGGAGTGGCCCTCAGAGCTGAACTTTAGAGCTGAACCTTAGAGCTGAATGCATATATATAATATCACCATAATCTAGAAGTGAGAGAAATGTGGCCTGGATGAACTGTTTTCTACATCTTTTATCTCTAAAGAAGAATGACAATCTGCAATTAATCTCTTGTGTGTATGTGTGTATGTGTGTATGTGTGTATGTGTGTATGTGTGTGTGTGTTTGTGTGTGTGTGTGTTTGTGTGTGTGTGTGTGTGTGTGTGTATGTGTGTGTGTATGTATGTGTGTTAGTGTGTGTGTGTGTGTGTGTGTGTATATGCGTATGTGTATGTGTGTATGTGTGTGTGTGTGTGTGTGTGTGTGTGTATGTATGTGTGTTAGTGTGTGTGTGTGTGTGTGTATATGTGTATGTGTGTGTGTGTGTGTGTGTATGTGTGTATGTGTGTGTGTGTGTATGTGTGTGTGTGTGTGTGTGTAATAACATTACAACTTATACTACAGACTATAACTTAACTTGTACTTATACACGTAACTTATACTACAGACTATAACTTAACTTCACTTATACACTTAAATCAAATCAAATCAATTTATTTTTCTAAGGCCCAAAATCACAACAACAGTTGCCTCTGAGGGCCACAGGGAGAAATGAATCAACAATGTCTGTGGTGGCGATGGAGTCAGACAATGTCTGTGGTGGCGAGGGACGATGTCCAAGGGTCCTCTGTCCTTAGACTCTCCTTCTCGGCCAGGAAAAACTACAAAAAAACCTCTTTGGGAAAAAAGCGTAGAAACCTGGAGGAGTTCCAGTGAAGGAGAGATCCGACTCTCACAGACGGACACGAGGAGACTGGAGCTGGACCCACTCTTCAGGCAGATGAGACTTAACTTATACTACAGACTATAACTTAACTTATACACGTAACTTATACTACAGACTATAACTTCACTTATACACGTAACTTATACTACAGACTGTAACTTAACTTATATTATAGTACTATAGTACACTATAGTACTATAGTACTATAGTACTATAGTACTATAGTACTATAGTGTACTATAGTACCATAGTGTACTATAGTACTATAGTACTATAGTGTACTATAGTACTATAGTACTATAGTGTACTATAGTACTATAGGTGACACATGTGACATGTGTGTCTATATAGTACTATAGTGTAATATAGTGTACTATAGTACTATAGTACTATAGTGTACTATAGTACTATAGGTGACACATGTGACATGTGTGTCTATATAGTACTATAGTGTAATATAGTGTACTATAGTACTATAGTACTATAGTACTATAGTACTATAGAGGGAATGATACTGGGCTGCACAGAATATAGACAGTAGATTACCCAGGGCCCTTTGGTTTCTTTGGGGTATTTTAATCTATGTATGATTAACATAAACATATGTTTAGGTGTCACTTACCTCTGAAGTGCAACGTGAGCCGCTTGACTTCAGCCCACAGCTGCTCCCATTGGTCCAGTAAGTGAGCATTTTTTAAAACCAACCAGAGGCCTTCCTTTGGGGCATGTTTCAAAGTTGAAGTGATGTGGTCTTTTTCCCAGGAGCCGATCACGCTGAGTGAAACCTGCCAATCAAAGTCAAACATGACTTCTCACGTTGAACCAAGTTTAGTTTTTATTAGTTTACTTAAAGTTGTATTTTGATTGATTGTTTCCTGCATGTCTCAGAATCAGAATCAGAAAAGGTTTATTGCCATTGTTGGAACATGCTTTTGTGATTCGATGCAACAGCAACAAAATGAACATTGATAAAACAACCTATATAAAAAAGAGAAACAATTTAAATCTGCTACAGTATGAAAATAGGCTATACAATAAAAAAAATAAAACTAGGTTTACTATGTACACAAATGTACAGTTGGGTTTACATATGTAGAGCAGAAAGTGACAGTGAGTGATTAAATTATAGTTTAAGGGACAGTGTTTAAGAAGTGTTCATGAGTCCAACAGCAGAGGGAAAGAAACTGTTCTTGTGGCGGAAGGTTCTGGTCCAGATGGACCACCTGCCTGAGGGGAGCGGCCTCCTGCCTGAGGGGTGCGGCCTCCTGCCTGAGGGGAGTGGCCTCCTGCCTGAGGGGAGCGGCCTCCTGCCTGAGGGGAGTGGCCTCCTGCCTGAGGGGTGCGGCCTCCTGCCTGAGTGGAGCGGCCTCCTGCCTGAGGGGTGCGGCCTCCTGCCTGAGGGGAGCGGCCTCCTGCCTAAGGGGAGCGGCCTCCTGCGTGAGGGGTTTGGCCTCCTGCCTGAGGGGAGCGGCCTCCTGCCTGAGGGGTGCGGCCTCCTGCCTGAGGGGTGCGGCCTCCTGCCTGAGGGGAGCGGCCTCCTGCCTGAGGGGAGCGGCCTCCTGCCTGAGGGGAGCGGCCTCCTGCCTGAGGGGAGCGGCCTCCTGCCTGAGGGGAGCGGCTGTGATCCGACCTGCACATCCCAGAGCCCTGGAGACGTAGAGGTCCTGCAGAGATGGAAGTCTGCAGCCTTCTCAGCAGAGAAATCCTCCTCCCTCCTGTAGACAGACTCATCCCCGTCCGGGATGAGCCCGATGAGGGTGGTGTCGTCCGCAAACTTGATACATTTTACAGTGTCTTGGCTGGAGGTGCAGCAGTTTGTGTGATGGGAGAAGAGCAGGGGAGAAAGTACCAGGTTGATGGTGTCGTCCACGGACTTGTTTGCTCTGTAGGTGAACTGCAGGGGGTCCAGCAGGGGTCCATTAGGGGGGAGGTGAAGGACTTGAGGTGGGGGAGGAACAGGCGCTCAAATGACTTCATGACTATAGACGTCAGCGCCACAGGCCTGTAGTCATAAGTCCAGTGATCCGGGGCTTCTTGGGGACAGGGACAATGATGGACGACTTGAAGCTGGGACATGGCAGGACTCCAGGGAGGTGTTAAAGATGCCAGTGAAGACAGGGGCCAGCTCGTCTGCACAGTGTCTTAAAGTGGTTGAAGTGACACCGCCTGGTCCAGCAGCTTTTCGAGGGTTGGATTTCCTGCTTACATCCTGCTCCTGAACTGTGAGAGGGGTGGAAGAGGTGGGGGGGACCGGGGTTGGGAGAGGTGGCCACAGTGGGGGAGGGGGTGTCAAATCTAGAATAGAAAGGTGCAGAGTTGCTGAGTCAGTTTGCAGAAGGGGGAGCACTGGGCTTGTAATTGGTGAGAAGCCGGAGGCCACTCCACACAGAGGCGGGGCCACTCCACACAGAGGCGGGGCCACTCCACAGAGGCGGGGCCACTCCACACAGAGGCGGGGCCACTCCACACAGAGGCGGGGCCACTCCACACAGAGGCGGGGCCACTCCACAGAGGCGGGGCCACTCCACACAGAGGCGGGGCCACTCCACACAGAGGCGGGGCCACTCCACACAGAGGCGGGGCCACTCCACACAGAGGCGGGGTTGTTGTTAGAGAACTGCTGTTTCAGACGCGTATTGTACTGAGATCTGGCTCTCGAAACCTCCTGCTAAACCCGTACTTTGGCTCTTTGTAGCGCTCTCTAGCTCCGCCCTGTGCTCCGCCTCCTTCTGCCTCAGCCTCAGTTTAAGTGTGAACCAGGGTTTGTCATTGTTGAAGGTGACTTTAGTGTGAGATGGTCTAATGCTGTCCTCACAGAATCGAATGTATGATGTCACAGTGACAGTGTCCTCATCCAAAGTGTCTGCTCTGGCAGCTCTGAAGACCTCCCAGTCTGTGATGTCGTAGCTCCTCCCAGTCTGTGATGTCGTAGCTCCTCCCAGTCTGTGATGTCGTAGCTCCTCCCAGTCTGTGATGTCGTAGCCCCTCCCAGTCTGTAATGTCCAAACACACACGTAGCTCCTCATCTTAAATTACGGTCACTTTGAAGCTGGACTTACTACAAATGGGTGCAATTTCTACTTTAAAAGGAGACAATGTGTGCCTAGCGCCAGTGTTGGGAAAGTTCACTTTCTACATGAACTAGTTCAGTTCATAGTTCATAATTCAAAATTTTGAACTAAGTTCACAGCTCCAGAAAATGGACTAGTTCAGTTATTTTTTTCAATATTATGCAATAGTTGTCCTAAATTATTTCCACAGCCCAAATACAACCACAGGCAGCAATTATTGTATTAGTTTATTGCTGAAAATATGTGTCAGATTTCATCTTCATATCCAATTTTGAATCCTTCCCCAGGATTTACATTCACATTGAAGGGACAGACTTCCCCCATGTGTTGCTGTCCATTCAGCACCACACTAGCAGCAGCAGCAGCTTTCAACCCCACAGTATATTCTCATAAACATGAGGGAGAACTTGCTGGGCAAAGTTTGCACATAAATGTTAGATTGTTCCAATCCTCACCGACCTCATCATAAAACTCACGTAACTGGTCGCAGTAGGGCGACTCCTTGCTTGCTTGACCAGCCATCCCCAACTCGAACAGAATGTGGGCGGGGCTGGCGGGTCAGGCAAACTCCTGCTCTGTTGCGGTCGCGTCCACGCTGCTTTTTGTTGTGATGTGCATGTGCAGTGCGGCGCGACACAATCTCTGTCTGTCTCCGCGATCTATCGCCTCTACAACTCTGGAGCTCTCACACTTGCCAGACACAGGCTCTTTTTGGGCAACATAACAGTGTGTTTTTCGCCTGGAAGTCTCTAGAATTCTGACACCTTATTTAACGAAAATAAAAAGAACCAACGTGCCGTTCACAGACACCAGAATGAACGCGTTCACAGTATCGTTCGTCAGCAGTTCAGATCATGTTCACCAAAATTATGAACGCGTTCATGAACTTTGGTTCAATGAACGCGTTCAGGCACAACACTGCCTAGCGCTGTAAGTACAGTACTAAAGCTAGTGGTGAGCGATTCATTATTTATCATGAGTTTTATTTACATGAGTGATTCATGATTTTACTCGGCGCAAAACAAAGTCTTGATGAAATGGCAATAACAGTTTGGTCATGGGCTGACCGGCTGACCCACTGACCGTATAATGTTCAGCCAAATCCATTCTAGCCAGGATATATGTGCCCAGCCAGAACAACTGTTTTGTGATACAGTTGTGATTACTACATGACAAAAAAAGTTTAAATACAGTGTCTAATATTTCCTACTTCATGATACTATAACACATCGCACCATTGTCATAACTCCTATATAACTGTTACACTTTTATTTTACTCATTAAGCCCTCCCTCACTTTTGATTACTGTGCATGTGCTTGAAATGTGATTTTTGCTTTTATTCTTTGGTAACTTTGGGCAGATGACAGGAGGCCTCCAGACACACCTCCTCCTGTACCTCCTCCTGCCCCCTCTCTGGACAGAGAAACAAGTGTCCACACAGCTATCTGCTGCTACCCTGAAGTTACAACAACATGTTTGAAGTAAAGGTTTGTTTTTACACTATTAATACATGTTCATACTCTTAGATCACACATGTATTCAAACAGCAGCTAAGTGCTTGTTTAGCAAAAGAAATTGCTTCTTGTCTTGCATAAATACAAAGTAGTCACGGTTTTATTAGTTTAATTATGGTCCCATTTTTTTGTGTGTATTTTAGTCTACTGAAGTAATCGAAAAATGATAATATTCATCATTGCTTTTTGCATGAATCTTTTTGCTATAATCAGCAGTTGTACAAACGATGATTACGACAACTTATAGTAGTACAAGCAGCTTAATCATGGCTTGAGTTGTCCCCAACAACGGTTAAAACTGGAAGGCCAGTTGATAAAAGTGTGGTTACCAGCAATCAAACACCACATCTATTTTGTAGGATCCTCCTCCAAATCAGGACCTGATCTGTCATGGACCAAGATGTCCACAAACACGATGACCAAGAATTACAAAGTATGTTCATCCTGTGAAAGACCCTAAAGACCTGAGCCAGTGGTTTCAGACAGGTTTGTAATACTGTTGCACTGGGCTGATCGTTGCGGTGTTCGGGGGAACTATTAAGTGTGGGCGCGTCCCGGACCCTAATTAGCAACGCACGCGTCCCCCCGGGGCATAAGTTGAAGCCGGCGAAAGTAGTTTGAAGTTGTGGGAGACAGGAGCGCCTCGTATCCACATGTGAACGCTGAAGCCGGGGAGATCGCTGGCTTTATTTGAACCGTTTTAAGCTGTGGACGCCATTGTGATTGATAATGTGCTGCGGGCGTCGCCGCTTGTGCCGCTTCGTTTGTTGGTTTAAGACTGTTTGTTAAAGGGGCGGGTTCAGCTTACTTATCTCACTTGTGTTTTTGGTGTGGGTGTAAATATGAATGAAAGAACTCAAGTGCTATATTTTGGTGTGATGTATTTACAGTGGGTTATTGTGCAGTATAAATATCGATACATCTAAGTGAATACTAAGTCAAAGTAATATTGCTTGATTGCTGCAATTATTAATTGGAGCTTGTATTTTGTAATAGTATTTTGTATTTGTATTCGACAGTTGTTAAATATGGTCTGGTGTTTAATGCTGCTAATGTGATGTATTATTTTGATGTGTTGTGTAAAATATTTGTTGATTGCTTTATAGTGGTTCTAGTTGACTTTTATGCTAGTTTTTGTAACACTGTTAATTATTCACACTGGTGTTTTGTCTGTTTGAAGGTTTTTACCTGACTTCTGATGCCAATGGATCTGAACATTAAAGAGTGAAATGTCTCTAAAGGCTACGGCTGAGTAAATTCAGCATTACATTTCAAATTGTGGGTGGACCTCTTCAAGTGTGGGGGCCAGCGCACAAAGCAGTAATACACTTGACAAATACACAACTGTGACACAGAACCTTACTCGTCATTTATATGATGATGTTTTTACTTACACAGAGACTGTGACATTGAACAAGAGTGAAAACTACTTTTGAGAACTCTTGTAAGAGAGAAGAGAGGGTCGGCTCGGATCAGACCAGTGTTGGTCGCTTTGCACCCAAAGGCCTGGTCCATCTATTTTTGGGGATGCTGTACAGGTGAAAATATATATATTTGTGATCATCTGTTATAAGTATATTACAGTACATAAAGTAATAAGTATATTTACAGTACGTAAAGTACTATATATATCTTTTCCATTCACTGGTCTTGTGTGGTTATGTAGCAACTATGTTTTACATTTGGAATATTCTGGATGCAAACTGGATGGGGCTCAGGCACCTTAAAAAGGAAAGGCATTTTTTTTCAAATATAAATTACATCAACTAAACTCCACTCCATACACACTTGTGAGTTTAAACCAGGACGCTTTCTCCTCCGTTGTGCTTTATTTGCTCCAGGCTCTGGGTGCCACATATTCATTAATTAAATATGCAAATTAAACGAATCATTGAGACAATAAAATATCCATCCATTTTCTGCCGCTTTATCCGGGGCCGGGTCGCGGGGGCAGCAGTCTGAGCAGGGACTCCCAGACTTCCCTCTCCCCAGACACTTCCTCCAACTCCTCCGGGGGGATCCCGAGGCGTTCCAAGGCCAGCCGAGAGACATAGTCCCTCCAGTGTGTCCTGGGTCTTCCCCGGGGCCTCTTCCCGGTGCGACATGCCTGAAACACCTCCCGAGGGAGGTGCCCAGGAGGCATCCGGAACAGATGCCCGAGCCACCTTAGCTGGCTCCTCTCGACGTGGAGGAGCAGCGGCTCTACTCCGAGCTCCCCCCATGTGGCCGAGCTCCTCACCTTATCTCTAAGGGAGCGCCCAGCCACACGGCGGAGGAAACTCATTTCGACCGCTTATATACGCGATCTTGTTCTTTCGGTCACTACCCAAAACTCATGACCATAGGTGAGGGTAGGAACGTAGACCGACCGGTAAATAGAGAGCTTTGCCTTTTGGCTCAGCTCCCTCTTCACCACAACAGTCCGATGCAGCGACTGCATCACTGCAGCCGTGAACAAGACCCCGAGATATTTGAACTCCTCCACTTGGGGCAAGGACTCCCCACCCACCTGGAGAGGGCAAGCCACCTTTTTCCGGTCGAGAACCATGGCCTCAGATTTGGAGGTGCTGATTCTCATCCCAGCCGCTTCACACTCGGCTGCAAACCGTCCCAGTCCCAGTGTCCCTGGCTCTTTCCCTGCATGTATGGGCCTGGCCTAACACAGGCTCCACACACTCATAGAAACGGGTTTAAATTAACTGAGTTTATGTTCTGTGAAGAGTTGTATTGTCAAAATACACGCACCTGATTGGGCTTCATGTGTCAGTGTTCTTCCTACGTATCTCCGGTACTAGAAGCTTTGGGTCTATCTATGCTGGCACATTATCTCTGTCCCTTGCTCCTTTTGTCATCTCTTTGGTAAGGCTCCTCGTGCCATTTATAAGTCACACACTTTCATGCCCTCTCATCTCATGTTGTATATTTGGCTACATTATTAACTAGGGAGTTGGACGTAAATAACACAGCGTTTTCTCCTTTACGAGGATGTGCAACATAACTCTGTACCTTAGACCGGAGTCCGGCCCAGTCCGGCCCAACGACAGAGGGGGAAATATGGGGCCAAGACTTCGATCAAGAATCTAAACTGTTCAATACCAGTTCAGAGTCAGATTTACAAATGCGAATGAACCCAAAAGAGCCCTTTAAACATAGTTTATAGTTTATATGTTATAACAGCATTCTTTACACAAACAAAACACATATTTTATTTAAGGTCAAAATGTATTCCAGTTGAACCTACTTCAAGCCAAAATAAATAGAAGTTTATGGTCTTACCTTTACATTTTGATAAGCCGTAAATAAAGGTTCAAGAACAAAGAAGTGGAACAGTCCATGGGCTCAGAAGCGCCCGCTGCCGTGAGTCTGGCGTATTGTTTGCCCTACCGAGTGAGAACGTTTACTACTGTTTTATAATGAATATGCAAGACTGAAACACATTTCAGAAATACATTTCTTACATCATCCAGAATATGGAAGTACAGAGCATATCGTCAGAGTTTTATTTGTTATACAGGACACATTGGGGGGGCCGTGGGCCCGGGACTTGGGCCTTCAGTGAGGTCCTACACAGTCCCACCCGAATTAAATCCATCGCTTATTATCATCATTATGATGCCATGGCTCTAGTCACCTTGAAATTGACATTTCTATTCAGAGAAATGCAGGGGAAGAGTACAATACAGTACAGTTCAACTAAGCCCCGTTTCCCGCCCCGTTGCCCGCGCCGTTGCCCGCCCCGTTGCCCGCCCCGTTGCCCGCCCCGTTGCCCGCCCCGTTGCCCGCGCCGTTGCCCGCCCCGTCGCCCGCCCCGTCGCCCGCGCCGTTGCACGCCCCTTTGCACGCCCCGTTGCCCGCCCCGTTGACCGCCCCTTTGCACGCCCCGTTGCCCGCCCCGTTGCCCGCCCCGTTACCCGCCCCGTTACCCGCCCCGTTGCCCGCGCCGTTGCACGCCCCTTTGCCCGCCCCGTTGCCCGCCCCGTTGCCCGCCCCGTTGCCCGCGTTGTTCGTTGAGCTGTAGATCCACTCGTCCCCAAAAGTTTTCCAAAGCACTATTGCTTGTAAGTGCCCAGCCGTACTTTGGAGTCTCGTTGACCAAATCGATCACTTGCAAATAGGCATTTCCAGCAGTACAGTTTGCAGTGCTTCTCGGAGCCCGTGAGCCATTGAGAGCGCTCGTAGTTGGAACTTTGAAAGTTCGTCTTGAGAAAGGCGTTATAGTTATATTCTCGACCAAATCGATATCTTTTCCTCCTTCCACGTTGTGGGTTGAAAAAACAGCTTAGTAGTACACGGATTAATTTGTCTGTCAAATTCAGTTTCCTGGTTCTGAGGTTCTGCATAGGCCCGCCCATAGGACCTGCCTCTCAATATTGGTGATCCAATCAAAAGACGTGCACGTGCTACACCTGCTAGAAGGCGTACAAGAGCCAACTCTGAAGCTGATTGGTTGACGCATCATTTCCATTCACTTTAAGCTACAAGCACCCGCCCTGTTGAGTCTGAAGGTCAGAGGGCAGATTTCAGATCCCTGGCGACACATGATGGCTGAATATGATTGGATAAAAGATCTAACATAAAGACCAGCCTCCAAATCTCAACCTGGGGCAGAAGCAGTGCAACCAAGAGGAAAGCCATGAAATGAAGAGTATAACTCTTACTTTGGGGAATCATTTAATACATATTTGTGGGAAAATATATATATTTTTAAATTATATTCTGATTATGTTTAGGCTAGCAGAGAAGGCCTTACTGGCCCTGACGGCCCACCGACGACAGGACGCATACAGCACAGTTTGTGAGAAATGATACTGTGCACCGAGCGGCAGAGCAAGGTGCTGCCTCACGTCGCCCCTCTTCCCTGTATTGGAGCAGGGGTCATGGGGCATGCCAAAATTCTGATATTCTTAATTGAAAAATATAGTTCCATATTGAATTCAAAGGGAACGAGGTTTATAATACATACCAGAATATACCAGAATACAAATATTAACATTAATTATGCCTCTCCTGACTCCCCTGAATGCAAGTCTTGTTTAATATTAAGCACCTGAAAGAAGGCTATAACATCTGTATTGTCTTTAAACCTTTGTACAGTTGAGTTTGAATGAAGAAAGTCACCTGTGCGCGGAGGGCCAGCTGTTTGATCAGGCGCAGGGGCTGAGGGCCAGTGTGCTGGGTCCCTGTGAGGATGATCGGGCCGGAGTGAAGCAGCAGGAGGCGGGGCAGGGTATGGAGGTCCTCACAGCAGGGGGGCTCACCAAGAAGATATGCAGCCATGTCCTCTGCCACAAGCTGCAGGGAGTCGGGCCTCAGGGTCCTCCAGAGCAGGGCCCGCAGCAGCAGTGACAGCTCTGTGTAGGGCTCCAAGGGGACCGGACCTGTGACACAGGAGGGTACACCCAGATACTCCTGCCAACGCTCCGGAACTGAGCTGAGGGACCACAGCAGGCTCCTGAGAGCAGGGAACTGTTCCAGGGCCTGCAGCTGTGGAAGCACATCCTGATAAACAGAGTCAGACGATATGTCAATACAACAAAAATGTGTTAAATGGGACATATTATGCAAAATCAACTTGAATTCTTTGCCTGCCATGGACAAAAATAGCCGTCTTAAGGACTTAATTATATGACATGATGCAGGGCACCATGTTCACTCAATACAGAACAATTCACCTGCAGAAAAAGCAATAACTTGGGCTGCAGTAGGACCAAGGGCTGGGGAAGCCCTGCCTGTGTGACATCATGGTGTTTATGCTGTGCTGCACACATGAGCTTACACGAGATCTTTTCGCTTTCTTTCCAAATGGATCTCAGGCAAAACTGAACGTTCCTGTTTAGCAAGCTTTGGAACAGAAATATATATTCTAAATAAGGAAAAGGATGTGACAGATCCGAATTTGGGGAAGAGGAGTGGGACGTCCAAACTCCAGCACACACATGAAAGTGGACAGTTATTCTCCTGTGGCCTAAAGAAGTACTAGTAAGTAAAAATAGTTTATTTCATGCATGTAGTGCTGCATATAATCTGTGCATCATAAAAGAAAACATTCAGATGGTCCCATGTCGTCTGTAATGGTGCTTTTGTTCAAAGATGTAAAGATGTCTGTCATCTTTGCCCTGCTCTTTTTACCATGTAAAACTTTTATTATAATCCTAACGACTTTATTTAATTGCAGTGGCACGTGTTTTTTCATCCAAATTAAAAACAAGGCCAAACAAAACTGTATAAAAGTGCGTTTTTCTAATGAAAACAATTTCATTATTATTACTATTTACTATTACTGTTACTATTATTACTATTTTTTTTTTTTAATGTCCAACAAAAAAATGGAAAGGATCAATCTACTATAGTAATATTTTGTTTTTACTTTTATAATTTTATATTACTTTTTATACAATACTTTTTTTTCAATGAAAAACTAAGTTTTCTGTGGGGCTGTGAAGACTGGGTAAGGGCTATCTAAAGCTGGCAGACAAAGGGCAAATACCTTTGTTACAACAGTGTTTCCTTATTATTAGTGTATTCTAACTCGTAGTTTGATTAGTTCCTGCATATTTCAACAATCCTGTTTTGTCCTGCAACTAAGGCTCAGCCAAAACTTAAGATTTACTGCTCTAAAATGTTACATTACCAGTGTTTCTATTATTAAGCCATTTAAGATCAATATTGCAATTTACAATGAACACAATCTAATATTATTGTTTTATGTGCTAAATGTATTAGTTGAGGTTTCATTATCAGACATTAGAAAGTGCAGAAATATTACCTTTTTCACATTTTTATCAGCTCTTTTTGTAGCAACGATATACTGATTATTGAAATTTTGCATATCTTCAAAACAGCATTCAACAACATTATTGACTACTTGCTATATTTCCCACCTCTGCAGAGATCCACTGTGGCAGCACAGGAGAGGACTCAGGACAGGACTGAGGACAGGACTCAGGACAGGACTCAGGACAGGACTCAGGACAGGACTCAGGACAGGTCCCTGTGTGGTCAGTAATCAGGGGCCCTTGAAGAAAAGCCTGTTCCTCAGCCTGGGAGCAGAGCTGCCTGTGCCGGAGCAGGGTCACACACAGCAGCACCCTAAGGACCTGTGCATGGCTCTTGAACAGACAGGGCCTGTAGTGCAGTAGCACATGTGACAGTGTCTGGTGGCAGAGGTGTTCCACTGCCCCTGGCGCTGGACAGTGAGACGCCAGCACTCCAGCTTGCCCTGAAATGCTCTGCTTCACCACGCACACAAACTGCTCCAGGCTGAAGTAGTAGGCTGGGGACAGCACTGCCACCTGCTGGAGAGCTCTGTAAATGACAGCAGTGAGGGCAAAGAGAGGCTGGGAGGACATCAGCACCTCAGAGCACTCACACAGAGCACCCTCAACCTGATCCAGCTCCCTCTGCAGTTCCTCAGTCTCCTTGTGGAAGACAGTCAACTCTCCTGCAAAACCTGGCTCTTCCAACAGGGGCCTCTCACACGCCACGATGTAGTCCATCAAAGAGGCCTGGAAAAGAGCAGCGCTGTTTTAACTAATGTACATATTCATATTTCAGTATGGCTTTATGTCATGCATTATGCACTGAATATATCATATTTTGGGTCTTGACAAAGCGAGTGTCATGCGTCCATAAACAAGAAACAGCTGATGCTAACATGCTTTGCTAGCTTTGTTTTGTCTAGACTAGAAGGACTGGAATTTTCCATGGGAAAATGTTGATAAAATGATCTGTCCTGAATTCTGGTGCCTTTTTAGATGCATTATTGATACAAAATAGATTAACTAAACAACCTCCAAAATAATTGATATTCTCATAAATATCTTCTCTTGCTTTGAACCATGATGGGATTTGCCAGTGGACCAATCTTTCAAATACTTTAAATATTGTACATGTCTTCTGGACTCATTTTTTGGAAAAACAAAATATTTCAACTCTCATCCAAGAGTAATTATCAATTATCAAGTCTGGGAACTCAGGTTTTATACCCTACTCTGTGTAGGCCCTGCCCACCTGGCAAGACCTCCTGATGAAAGGAGGTTTTGGTTTCACTTGAGACAGTTCTTCTGTTTCCTAACAGTCCTGCAATGGTCTATCTACATCTTCTTGTAAACTGACTTTTGTACCCTCCTCCCTGAGTACCTGATTAGCATCAAAATGGCCTGGGCCAGGATTTCAAAACATTATTATATACAACCGGAAGGTTGAATCTGAAACCTCCGTTTTGGTTTAAAGAATTCTCTTTTTTAACAAACATTGCCTCTTTCAAACCATCTTTTCTCCCTGCCTAGAATCTTCACCTCACTGTTTTCAATTGAGTGGGTTGTGGCTTTAAGATGAAGATGCACGGCGCTCTGGGGTCCTGAATTTGTGAGACTCGATTTGCAGATTGAGAGTGACTCTTGAATGAGAGTCCAGGAGGGTTTCATTGTAGAAAAAGATTCAGTTGTAGTCATCTGGAGGTGATGACTACAACTGAATTCTACAAAGTCCAGATGATACAACAGAATTTTTCTACAATGGAACCCTCCTGGACGAATGAGGAATTAGTCAATATTGTACATGGTTTCATTGTTAGACCCTGGGTTTCTCTTCTCCGAGACTCTCCCCTTGTGTCACATGTGCCTTTACTTGTTACTTCAGTACTGCAGAAACAGAGCATTGTTATTTTTCAGGATGCCTTGACATATGTTTTTTTAAGTTATCACAATGTGTGTTAATACAATACAAGAGGATCCAAGACAGGCTGTCTAGTCCCTAGTACGCACACAAGAATCAAATCTGAAGGCCATTTAGATGGGGATAGGCCTATAGGCTGTAGCTCAGTTTGGGGCAGCAGTAGCTCAGTGGTAGAGTGCTCATTTTCTGATCTTAAGTTCGGCAGTTCGAATCCCACTTTCGACATAAACATACTTGGTAGAGCAGTCAGATCCACTGACCCACTTTGATGCCAGTGTCTGTGCACACTAGCGTGTGAATGTATGAATGGTCCGTGATGTCCAGGACATTGAGTGCCTTGAAGGTAGAAAAGTGCTGTACAAATGTGACCGTTTGACAATTTTTCCACAATGGGCCCCGCTAGTTCTGGTTGCCATAAAAGTACAGATATTTGCTCCTCATTCCTTTAATTCTCTGTGGAGTTACAGATGGATGCATGTTAAGACTTTTACGTACCAATCAGTTGGACTCGGAAAACACGTTACCTTTTGTGGCTAGGTGTTTTTTATTTTTTTATTTAGTTAATTTTATTGTAATTCTGTTTCTGTAATTTCTTTGTGATTTTAATGCATTTTTCCTGTTGTGTGAAGCACTTTGAATTGCCTTGTGTATGAAATGTGCTCTACAAATAAACTTGCCTTGCCTAAATATGTCACCAGAGGTGGTTCTGTTCAATGTATTGATGAAGATTGTTGGGAGTACGCAGAGAGGGCCTACTCAAACATATGGACAAACTCCATAACCCCCCCCAGAAAGACCTTTGATTGTCCAGGACTCAACCCCAGGACAGTCTCACCTCATTGGAGCCCAGTCGCTCTGTGAGGCGGCGCTTGCTTTGCTCCAGCTGCTGGTGCTTGCTCAGGACAGGGTTGCACTCTGGAGGCAGAAGCTGAGTCTGCATGAAGCTCTCCACCTCCTGTGTGCTGAGGGACAGGTCCACTACATGGAGCAGGCGCAGGAGAGGCACTGGCATCTCTACAAACAGTAAGGTCCAGTTTAACTTTCCAAAAGGAGAATGATTACATCCTAGAAGTGAAGCAAATGGTCTGATCAATGGCCTGTCGATGGCCTCAGGAGCCCTACAAGCCAAAAAGGCCTGATAGGCCTCCTTCTTCAGCCCTTACTTTCCGGTGTCCACCACGGGGTTCGGGGGTTGCCACCACGACAGGTACTCTACACTACAACACGTGGCGGCTAAGCTGAGGGGCTATAAGCAAGCCCACCCCAGCCCGCCGCCTCTCCCCGCGGGCATCACCAGAGAAGTGGAGTGTCCAGCCCCTCTGAGATGTGAGATGGGCTCCAGAGCCCATCTCACATGGTCTTACATAGTCGGAACCGCTCAACCTCCCGCACAAGCTCAGGCTCTTTCCCCCCAGCGAGGTGATGTTTGTTCTGGTTCATATTTGAAAATTCCTCCCACCTAGTAACTTTATTGATTGTTTGAGTATATATTTTTGGACTTATTTTGACCTCCAAAAAAATATAATTTACATTTCTGGAGAACGTTTTTTGTGAACAGTAATGATTTTAATGTGCAGCATAAGGGTTATTTTTACTCAGTCATCAGGAGGTACAAGAAAATAGAACTGACTTTACGAACAGTTTAGAACAGCTGTTTAGAATAGCTTCTGTTTAGAACAGCTGCACACAGTTCTAAACATAAAACGTCAGTCCTAAAAGTAGTCAGAATTTGCAGAATCCTTGCTAGAATCCATCCTTGAGCATTCACTGCTCTTACCCGTGGTCAGCATGTACACAGGAAGGGTCGTGGAGAAGGTCAGACAGAAGCTGGTTTGAGATTGTAAAGACCCCAGGCTGGACAGTATGGAGAGGAGGCGTGGACAGGGCGGACTTCTCTCTGCGGCCCTCACCAGGACTCGGGCCCCTGGGCAGAGAAAAAACCCTGGTTCAGCCTGAACTGCATCCACCTCTTTGAAATCTCTGTGTGTACCTGTGATTGTGGCCTGCTCCAACTTGTCCAGGAAGTCTGGGTCATAAGCGTAAAGCTCCAAATCAAAGTCCTTCAGAGCCATCCTGATCTCTCCTACAGAGAATGCAAAGGCTAGTTTAGGCAAGTTTTTAGAGCACAAAATTGTTTCTAGCCTACATTTATACATTATCAGACAGCTTCAGACAGTTGCAGAGTTTAGCTGCAT
Source organism: Eucyclogobius newberryi (assembly GCF_026437365.1). NCBI lineage: Eukaryota > Metazoa > Chordata > Actinopteri > Gobiiformes > Gobiidae > Eucyclogobius > Eucyclogobius newberryi. Next base: position 1,977,922 of record NW_027316056.1, read on the forward strand.
AGAACTGAAATAGTGATTCCCCAAGTTTAGTCCGGCTTCTAGGCACCAGCAGGATGCCGGTCCCTGAGGTCCTCAGAGTCCGTGATGGTTCATATGGAACTATATATCCAACATATCCAAGATGTATTTTGATGTTAGGCCATGGAGAGACTTGTACACAAGCAGAGCTGCTTTAAAGTCTCTTCTCTGAGCCACAGGGGGCAGTGCAGAGACCTGAGAACAGGACTAATGTGATGGTACTTCCTGGTTCTGGTCAGGACCCGAGCAGCAGCTGTTTTACAGCTCATTTGGAGAGGCCAGTGAGCAGGCCGTTACACTATACTTTTGATTTTGTCAATGTCTTTTAGATGGTAAAAAGCTGCTGATGTTATTGATTTTAACGTGGCTGTTGAAGTTCAAGTCTGAGTCCGTTATTACCCCCAGATTTCTAACTCGGTTTGTAGGTTTTAAGATAAGATAAGATAAACCTTTAATATCCACACAAGGGGAAATTTCGTTGTTACAACGCAGTAGAACAGGAGGAAAGGACAGATTATAGGAAGTTTCAAAAAACACACTCTTAATAGAACTCTTATGAACAAAACAAAAAACTCCTCACCTATCTTAATAGGGAATGGAGGGGGGGAAATAAAATAAAATAGATAAATATAAAAAATAAAAAATAAAGATAAAAATAAGATAATAATAATAAAATAATGATAATAGAATAAAATAAAATAAAGTAAAAATAGCTAGCACAAGACTAGGTAATACTATTAGCAGGTTAGTAAACATAATAAAAACAAAATAGAACACTCTTATTTACAGGTATTGCACATGGTTACATCAGTATTGCACATGGTTACATCAGTATTGCACATGTTCAGGGCAGTGTTTGTTATAAAGTCTGACAGCAGCAGGAAGGAAAGACCTGCGAAACCTCTCAGTCTGTCACTGAAGCTGCTCTCCAGAGTGTCCTGCAGGGGGTGACACTCATGGTCCAGCATAGCTGTGAATTTAGCCAGGACCCTTCTGTCCCCCACCTCCTGCACCGAGCTGGACTTCTTGATGACTTTGTCCAGCTTCTTCCTCTCCCTCTCTGTGACGCTGCTGCTCCAGCAGGCCACACCGTACAGGAGCTGATGCCACCACAGAGTCATAGAAGGTTTCCAGGAGTGGCCCTGTCACTCCAAAAGACCTGAGTCTCCTCAGGAGGTAGAGCCGACTCTGGCTCTTTCTGTACAGTGCGTCTGTGTTATGAGTCCAGTCCAGTTTGTGGTTCAGATGAACACCCAGGTACTTGTATGAGTCACTCTCTCAATGTCCCGTCCCTGGATGTTCACTGGTGAGGGGGCAGCAGAGTGGCGTCTACGGAAGTCCACCACCATCTCCTTGGTCTTCCCCGCGTTGATGAGGAGGTGGTTCCGCTGACACCAGTCCACAAAGTCCTGCGCCAGTCCCCTGTACTACGCATCATCGTCGTCCGTGATGAGTCCGATGATGGCAGAGTCGTCAGAGAACTTCTGCAGGACACAGCTGTCCGTGTCGTGTCTGAGGTCTGCAGTGTAAAGGGTGAAGAGAAAGGGCGCGAGGACAGTGCCCTGGGGCGCCCCCACACTGCAGGCCCCCCACACTGCAGGTCCGAGTGTCAGACACACAGTTCCGGGCTCTCACAAACTGGGGTCGGTCTGTGAGGTAGTCCAGGATCCACTCTGCCAGGTCATACTCCACTCCAGCCATCTCCAGCTTGTCCCTCAGGAGCTGATGGTGTTGAAGGCGCTGGAGAGATCAAAGAACAGGATCCTCACAGAGCTGCCAGGCTTCTCCAGGTGAGAGAGATGCCAGGCCGGTATGCAAACTGCAGCGGGTCCATGGCTGAGCTCACGGTGGAGCGGAGGTGGTCCAGGACCAGCCGCTCCAGTGTCTTCATCAGGTGGGACGTGAGAGCCACCGGCCTGAAGCTGTTGAGGTCTTTGGCATGCGGGGTCTTGGGCACAGGTACCAGACAGGAGGTCTTCCAGACCTGTGGTACCACCCTCAGCTTCAGGCTCATGTTGAAGACATGCTCCATAACTCCACACAGTTCATTTGCGCAAGACTTAAGGAGCCTGGGGCTGATGCCGTCAGATCCTGCTAGCTTCCTCACTTTAATCCTCTTCAGCTCACTCCTCACCTGTGCTGCTGTGACAGTCAGTGGTTGGCAGGGGGACTGTGTGCTGAGGGGATGTGTGAGTCCAGGTGAAGTGGGGAGCTGATGGGCCAGAGCAGAGGTGTGAAGGGGAACGGGTGTGGGCCATTGTCCGGCTGTGGAAGAGGGAGCATGCAGCTGTGCAGGGGGAGGGGTTGGGTGACTGCAGCTGCTCCTCCATCCTCCTCTTGTAGCCGGCTTCCCCCTGCCTGATCTTCCTCCTCAGCTCCTTCTGCACAGTCCTCAGCTCCTCCTTGTTCCCTGACCTGAAGGCTCTCTTCTTCTCCTTCAGCAGAGCTTTCAGTTCACGGTTAATCCATGGCTTGTTGTTTGGAAAACACCGCACCGTTCGGGAGGGAACAATGTTCTCAAAACAGAAGTTGATGTAGTCCGTGATGCACTCTGTGATGGTGTTGATGTCCTCCCCATGGTTGTAAAGCTCGGTCCAGACAGTGGTGCTGAAGCAGTCCCTCAGAGCCTCCTCGCTCTCAGCAGACCACATCCTCACCACACAGGGCACCACATGCTGCCTGCGCACAATAGGTTCATACACAGGCCGCAGATGTGCAAGATTGTGGTCTGAGCTGAGGGAGGGGGGAGGAGGAATAAGCCTCCTTGGTGTTGGCAAAGAATAAATCCAACGTTTTATTGTCTCTGGTGGGACAGGTAACATACACTCAGTATGGCAGGACAGAAGAGGGAGAAGCGTGGTTAAAGTCACCAGAGATGAGGAAGAGAGCCTGTGGGTGTTTGTTTTGCAGTCTGCTTGTGACACTGTTAACACTTTCTCTTTGTTTCTGTGGGTAAAGACGATAATTTCAGTCTTGTCTGAGTTCAGCTGGAGAAAGTTGTTTTGCCTCCACACACTGATCTGTTGGATGCAGTGATAGAGTGAATCTACTTGTCCATATTCACCTGCCGACAGTGAAACATAGATCTGAGTGTCGTCTGCATAATTGTGATAGGACACATTTTCACTGGGTATTAACTGGCTTAACAGCAGCATGTAGCGATTGAAAATAAAGGGTCCATGGATTGACCCTTGGGGCACCCCACAGGTCAGGGGCATACGGTCTGAGACACAGTGACCAATTTCAACAAGATAGGACCAATTTAGATCAGTGCTAGTGATTTCCACCCAGTCCTCTTGTCTCTGTAAGAGAATCATATGATAGACAGTGTCAAAAGCAGCACTGCCTGAAAAAATGACCCCCATTTCAAACTGAAGCTGTTCCTGATCCTCTAGACCATAAACAATTAGCAGAAGGTTTTGTGAAGCTGAGACTCTGTAGTTTTGGACTCTGATGTCTGTTTTACTTATATATAATAAGTAGTGTAATAAGTAGAAACAAGCTCTGCACAGAGGAATTCAGATTTTAAATCCCGCCCAGCTTTTCTTTGTTAAATATATGTATGTAGCTGGTGTAGATGTACGGTTTGATTGACACTGAAATTAGCTTTTGTTGGGTTTTGACAATTCTCTTTTAAAAGCTGAAGGTAAATTAACTAACAATGAATTTTAGGGATTTATAATAAAGGAAAATGTCCAGGCGGAATCCATATAATTTTTAATTTATTTTTTTAGGGTAATTTTTAATTTGATGCTTCCCAGAGTTACAGGAAATAAGAGGGTTACAGCTTTATTTATATGTACAGCATATCAAGCAGCCTTTATAAGATGGTGGACACCATAAGCGTACTGAGGGTTTGCACGTGTCAGTGTTAAGGTGGATGTCATTTGTTACCTTGACAAGAGCAGTCTCAGTGCTGTGAAGAGGTCTAAACCTTGAAAAACTGGAAAATAAGTTGTTTATGAAGAGGAAATCAGGGAGCTGTTGTAAACAACCTTTTCAAGTTCCCGGTCCTGAGTCGCAGATTGAGAATGACTGATGATGAGAGTCAAAACGTATATTTTTTTCCAAAAAATAGAGTCCAGATGACTACAACTGAATCTTTTTCTACAACCTTTTCAAGGACTTTGACCCAAAATGGCAGATTAGAGATGGGCAGGTAATGACTCAGGACTGCAGCATCAAGACTGCGCTTCTTTAGGAGAGGCTTTATGACCGCAGTTTTCAAAGACATTGGGAATGTTCCAGATTGAAGCGACATGTTAACTATGTGAGTGGTGCTAACAAACTGTTCTGCACAGACTTTAGAAATCTGGTGGGTAACACATCGAGGCAGCATGTAGATGAACTCAGACTGGTGATGATCTCATGGACAGTTTTGTCAGTTACAGGTGCAAAGTGAGTCAGCTCTATGAATTTTTATTGTGGAATTTATAGCATTTTTATTCCCGGAATGTTATGAAACAAGGAAAAAAGAAAGAAACATACCATATCATGTATGCTTTGATATCAAACCAAAATATTGTGTAATAACTAATCCTGAAATGTATTCACTGTAACAGCATTCAACAGAAGATTTCTGTAGATTTACTTTTGTGTAAAAGTGTGCTCTTCAGAAATGTAAAGTCAGTAAATCATAAGCATAAATTGGCCGTACTTGTAATGCAGCTCTGGGGGGAGTCAAAGTCTAAGCAGCTGTGTGGGTCTACCAGCAGAGGGCAGAGTTGCTGACAGTTGTATTTCAGCAGAAGGCAGCGCAGCAGGCTGGAGAGGGCCACTCCCTCTTGCTGCCTCTCACTCACACCGAGGACCCAGGCCAGGGGATCCTGTTGGAGGGCCGATACAGGTAAACGAGGAGAAGAGTGGGAACCAATCAGAGAGTGCAAGGGCTTCCTGGGATCCTCTGGTACCAGGCAGATCCTGCCTGTCTCACACAATCCTCTCCACTTTGTGAGTAGCTCACAGCGTGTGTCCGGTGCAAACGGGCCCAGGTACGAGATGGCAGCAGCAGTGAGGAAGGCGTCCCCAGGTACGGCTGTGAGGGCCACAGCTGCCTTCTACAGTAGGAACACAAGTGATCCACAAAAGGAAAGTGTACAAGCTCACAGGTGAGGTACAGACACGAGTGCAAAGACAAGATTGTGACTACAACATATGTGAAGAATGTGTGCTTGTACCTGGGCATCCTTCTTCCACACACACACAGACGTCTCCAGTTGGTCCACAGTGCAGGACTGTCTGTGGACCTGCTCAGCCTGCTGGAGCGCAGAGGTTTGCTTGAGGAGCTGCTCTTGTACACATTGTAGTTGCACCCTCAGTGATTTCAGCTTGGCCCTTGCATTCTCCTTCTGTCTGCGGGCCACATGGAGGCGCACTCGAGCTGCTGCAGCCTCTGCCTCCAGACACTGACTCCTCTCCACATTCTTCTGCAGCCTGCAGCACTCGTACACCGCCAGCACCCAACGACACAGGGACTCACAAGCCTGAGATGCCTCTCGTACCAACTCTGGGTCAAAGGTAGGACTACGGACCAGTATACTCAGCTCATGCAGCTGCTGTGAGGACACGCAGCAGTGGTTAAAGTACTCCAGCTCCTTGAACAACAGGAAATGACAGTTAGCAGTACAGGCTTTATAACCTCTTTGAGGACAAATATGCATTATTCATATTGTTATTGGCCTTTAAATATGCCCTTGAGTGCCTTTAGTCCGGCATATCCTCTTTTAGGACCAAACATTTTTAAAGAATTAAATTTGTTTCACCGGCTGCAGAGGGACTTACATAGAGAGAAACAAAAGCTAGCTAATACAAGAGAGGACCTATATATTAAGCCATATATGAAATAAAAACAAATGCCATGAACTAAATGATGCTACACTTGATGCTCCCACTGCTTGTAGTGTAGACTTGCCCCAGGGCTAAACTGCAGGTTCCTCTTACCGCATCAAAAGTTAAAAATGATTCCTAAAGAATATAGTCACATTTTGGTTGATATGGGACAATGTACTTGGCTTCGTGGACAAGTGCCTGTGAGTACTCAGACCTGAAAGAAGCTATCTCGTCTGAGCAGATGTTTTGCGCTGTCCCAGCCTGGGCGCTGGTGAAACAGCAAGCAAACGGCCTCCAGCACCATGACCACATGCTCAGGAGGGTCTCTGTAGCCCCGCACCTCCTCCAGGGCACTCAGGTCCAGGCTGGTCACCTTCCTCACACCAGCGTCCAGAGCAGCCTGCACCTGCACACAGGGTTCTAAGGTCTAAGATCTCTAAGGGCTCTAAGGTCTCTAAGGTCTCTAAGGGCTCTATGGGTTCTATGGGCTCTAAGGGCTCTAAGGGTTCTAATGTCTCTAAGGACTCTAATGTCAAAAAATCAGCTTCTGCTGGAATTCCCCAGAGCCAGACTCAAACACTGGGGGGATCGAGCCTTCTCAGTTGCTGGTCCCAGACTCTGGAACAAACTGCCCCCTGACATGAGCCCCCCGATGTGAGCCCCCGACATTAGCCCCCCGACATCAGCCCCCCGACATGAGCCCCCCGACATGAGCCCCCAACATGAGCCCCCCGACATGAGCCCCCCGACATGAGCCCCCCGACGTGAGCCCCCCGACATGAGCCCCCGACATGAGCCCCCCGACATGAGCCCCCCGACACGAGCCCCCCGACATTAGGCCCCCGACATGAGCCCCCGACATATGAGCCCCCGACATGAGCCCCCCGACATGAGCCCCCCGACATGAGCCCCCGACATGAGCCCCCCGACATTAGCCCCCCGATATGAGCCCCCGACATGAGCCCCCCGACATGAGCCCCCCGACATTAGCCCCCCGATATGAGCCCCCGACATGAGCCCCCAGACATTAGCCCCCCGACATGAGCCCCCCGACCTCAGCCCCCCGACATGCGCACTATCACATATTTTAACCTTTTTAAGTCTAGGCTTAAAACATATTTATTCAGACTGGCTTTTAACACTATGTAATGTAGTGTCACTTTATTTTGTACAGTTTGTTTTTAATTATTTTTATGTTTTGTATTGCCTTGATTTTATTGTGAAGCACTTGCCACTTTGAGTGTTGTAAAGGGCTCTATAAATACTTTATAAGCACTTTCTCAGCGTCCAGACTAATGACAAGAGCTTTGTTCTGTTTGTGGACTTTGTTGCTTTCTCTTGTTCTTCAGACATGTTTCTTTCCAGCTTCTTTGTGTCACTTTTTTTAACATGTTTCGAGCAAACATGGAGTCACATGACAACTGTCAAGTCAAATAGCCCAGCTCTACTTCTAATGTCTCTCCTTTCACTCTTCTTTCCCACTTATTATTATCTTTAGTTAATTTCTGGTCCAAGTAGGCTATCTCCAGATGGGGCCCTAGCCAGCAGATGGGGCCCTAGCCGGCAGATAAAAGTACTGTAGGAGGTGGAGCGTTTAGCTACCAAGCTCCTGTGTTATGGAATCAGCTCCCGACCCATGTTAAATATGCTGACACAGTCTCTTCATTTAAGTCCAGGCTTAAAACGTTCCTCTTCGAAATCGCTTATGGTCAGACTAGTTAGGAACAGAAAGATAAACCCACAGCTTCAGCTACGCTGCCCTAGGAGTAACTATGCTGGGGGAAGTATGACAGCTTGAGCTCTGTCCTCTTCTTCTTCTGACTACTTATGCTATCAAACAATATTTATTTTTTGATTCCACTTGCAAACTGTTCACCGCCTTCTTCTTCTTTCTCTCACTCCTGAGGACTTGTGGACCCAGATGCCCCTCCCCTGGTGAAGTGGTCCCTGCCCTGTGTGGACGGTCCCTCATCTGCCTGAAGAGTGGCTCCAGCTCGCCTCCGACGGTCCCTCATCTGCCTGAAGAGTGGGTCCAGCTCGACTCAGACGGTCCCTCATCTGCCTGAAGAGTGGGTCCAGCTCGACTCAGACGGTCCCTCATCTGCCTGAAGAGTGGGTCCAGCTCCAGTCTCCCTCGTGTCCGTCTGTCCGTCTGTGAGAGTCGGATCTCTCCTTCACTGGAACTCCTCCAGGTTTCTACGCTTTTTCCCAAAGAGGTTTTTTTTGTAGTTTTTCCTGGCCGAGAAGGAGAGTCTAAGGACAGAGGACCCTGGGACATCGTCCCTCGCCACCACAGACATTGTCTGACTCCATCGCCACCACAGACATTGTTGATTCGGCCCTCAGAGGTGACTGTTGTTGTGATTTTGGGCCTTACAAAAATAAATTGATTTGATTTGATTTGATGGGGCCCTAGCCAGCAGATTAAGCTGCAGGACTAATTGGGCTCAGGTATACAGGTGAGCAGGGCCAAACACATGAATGAACAGGAGAGAACAAAGATGCACTGGTGAGTGGATTTGTTTGTAAAAATAGATTTATTTTAACTTAAACCTGCTCAAAGGTATTTAATTTGGTTGGAGCAGTTACATTTTCTAGCTGTAGAACAGCAAAGTCACTAGAGTAAAGTCGAGATCCTTTTGACCTCATCTTAGGTTTAGCAACTTTTAAACTGAAGCATTGTTTGCATTGAAGATGTTCATTTAGATTTAAGTAATGGAATATTTTATTTAATGTTTAAGGTTGGGGAATAGTTATTTAAACTAAAAGCCATTTGGATCATTTAGACTGGGGTGTGGAACTACTTGGAACAATGTATTTGTTTATTCATTAAAAACTGAATTAGTTTATTGTTTAAAACACATTTAAGTCAGCATTGATATAAGTGTTAGTGTCCTATTTTATGGTTTGGAAAATTAGAAACATTAAAAATGATTAAAAAATATTAAAATACTATACTAATACTATTCAAAGGTTTTTGACCTGCTTCTGCTGTTACTGCTGCTGCTTCTGCTGTTAACGGAATAAAAGTTTGAAGCCGAGTTAAGACTTGCGTCTTTTTCCTGGGTCTTTCAAGTTGGACCAGCATTCATCCAATATAAATTTGGCAGTCAAAAACCACATAAACTCGACAGTCAAAAAAAAACATATCAACTTGACAACAACAGCGATCTGGCGCCTCAACATCAGGCAGAGAAAGTGGTCACAACAGGAAGTGGTAACATATAACCTCCAAAACTAAACATTAACATAATATAGAAATAAAGTGCATATGTATAACATTAACAATAGTTCACGTAAACATAAATGATAATGTGTATGGGAACATTGTTTATGTATATGGTTCTTTATGTGTAGGGATTGTCATATGTTATCTTGTGTTTGTCGTTAATAAATCCTGTCCGATCATTGCGACCCATTGTCAAATTTGGAAGTATTTGTTCATTTCTTTTTAGACATAATTGAGGTCTATTTACGATAGTCCACATTCAGGATAGAAATAGGCCTATATGATCCACAATCAATTCGGTCCTTCCTTCTCTACGTATCAGAGATATAATGGCTTCTTTCCAACTAGGAGAGGTCTGAGTCTTTTTGTTTTAAGTGCCCAGTTAAACGTTGTTAAAAGCAGAGGGATAAGTGTTTCTTCGACAGCTTTATACCACCGAGATTTATTGTTCTCGAGTGTCTTGATTTCACCTTGTTTTTTCAGGCAAATTGAGGGTGTCCAAAAATTATATATATATTTATTATACTATACTATACTATACTATACTATACTATACTATACTATACTATACTATACTATACTATACTATACTATACTATAGTATAGTATAGTATACTATACTATACTATAGTATAGTATAGTATACTATACTATACTATACTATACTATACTATACTATAGTATAGTATACTATACTATACTATACTATACTATACTATACTATAGTATAGTATACTATACTATACTATACTATACTATACTATACTAACGGTGGAGACTGGAACTTACATGTTCAGCCAACATGTAAATTCGGCTGAAAGTGTAAATTTGACAAAAGACATTGAGACATTTTGTGGACTGTAGCTAAGGCAGTTTTGAGGGGCAGGGTATTTGCTGTAGCCTCGCCCAAAAAGAAACAAAGGCAAAAAAAAGTCATGATTTACAGAACAAACTAAAGCTGTTGGAAGCTAAACATGCTGAAAACAAGGGTCCTCAAATGCAAGAGGAAATTAAAAAGACAAGGGCTGAGATGAATGACCTGCACCTTACCTCACAAATATATTATGAAAGTGGTTCAAAATTCTCAAAGTGGTTAGTTTGGAAGCTTAGAAAATAACAAAAGGTAGAAAGAACATTGTTTTAAATGCGAGATAGGTAGAAAAATGTAAATTTAACCAAACAATCACAATTATCGTTTGACTCCTACAAAAAATATCACAATGCCATGACCAAAGAACAAGACCAAAAATTAGGTGCTGAAATAGCAGCTACTGAAATTCAAAGTGCAATCAAAGGACTAAAAAACTATACTTTTCTGGGAGAGACAGGTTCAGCTCAGAGTGGTATAAAGCTTTACTTCTTTGCTTTTACCAACTTTTAACTGGGCCCTTGAAAAAGATCATATTTGTTCGAGTCGAAAGAAGCCATCATATCTTTAATACCTAAAGAGGGGATGGATCGACTTGACTGTGCCTCATATAGACCAATTTCAATTCTGAATGTGGATTATTGAATATACAACTCAATTGTGTCCAAAATAATTCTCAAATTGAATTCACAATGATCAGACAGGATTTATAACAAATGGCAAACACAAGACCTTTACACATAATGAACCATGTAAGAAAAACAAATAACTGCTGTAATAATAAATCTGGAGAAAGCTTTTGATTCTGTATTTATTTAAAGTGCTTACCAAATTCAAAATAGATGATTTAATAATTCAAAATATTGAGGTTCTTTACGATGGTCCAACATCAAGAATCAAGTGTAGTCCTCCATAAAGAACTGTCTACTATCTTAGAGAAAAACTATAAAGAACCACTATAAAGGAAGAGCTCTGAAATGGACTCTGATCCCATACTTAAGTCTAAGTCAAAGGATTTTATGATTAGTCTAAGGATTGAAACTATACAAATTATTGTTTTGCACCAGATTCCTGTATATATTCCAGACTCTCCCGATTTCCATCCCTGACCGGCTGTTTGATGAGTGGAATAAAACAATCTCAAGGTTTGTATGGCAAGGAAAACCCTTGTATCTGCTTCAAAACAACAACTATCAAAAGAAAGAAACTACTTCATTTCAGCTCAAATCAGAGCGTAATGGTATGAAATGAAGCTCAATAGAAAACAATTGAGAGTAATGTTATGCTGGAGGTTCCTGTGCAGGCCTCACTGGCAGATGACAAACGGTTGAGTCATGTGGAAGAAGAATCCCTGGGTAAAATCTGTGCTTAAAAGATAACCAAAAGATACAAACTAAACAAAGATGTTAAAATCTTAAACTGTTTAGGATTATGATCAGGGTTCTGTACCAAATAGAACTGACCTGAGATTCAGGGTCTGGATTACAAAGGTATAAATGTTTCACCAGATTGTAAAAGATAATCACATGAAAAGCTTTGAGATGCTGAAAGAATCACTTGACTTTGAGAAACAGGACTTTAAAGATAAGATGAGATAAGCCTTTATTTGTCACACAATGAGGAAATTCCAGTGTTACAACACAAAGTAGGTACAGAAGTAAACAACAAAGAACAGATAACTTATAGAAAACTTTAAAAAACTCTTAATAGAAAAGCTCTTATAAAAACTTATATTCTTAATAAGTAAAAAAAATAATGGTAACAATAGTAACACTCTTATTTACAGCCGTTATATGGACGGAGAATATTGCACAAATGTGATTGACATTATGTCAGAGTATATGACAGTATTGCTTATGATAATGACAGTATTGCACATGGGTATGACAGTATTGCACATGGGTGTCAGTATTGCACATGGGTATGACAGTAACACATGTTCAGGGCTAATAGTGTTTGTTGTAGAGTCTGACAGCAGCTGAAGGAAAGACCTACCAAACGTCTCCTTCCCACAGCGAGGGTGGATCAGTCACTGAAGCTGCTCTCCAGAGCGGACAGAGTGTCCTGCAGGGGACAGAGTGTCCTGCAGGGGGCGACACTCATGGTCCAGCATAGATGTGAGTTTAGCCAGGACCCTTCTGTCCCCCACCTCCTGCACTGAGTCCAGAGGACAGCCCAGGACGGAGCTTTGTCCAGCCTCTTCCTCTCCCTCTCTGTGATGCTGCTGCTCCAGCAGACCACACCTACAGGAGCTGATGCACCACAGAGTCAGAGACGGTCTTCAGGAGTGGCCCTGTCAGGAGTGGACCTGTCACTCCAAAAAACCTGAGTCTCCTCAGGAGGTGGAGCCGACTCTGTCTCTTCCTGTACAGTGCGTGTGTGTTGTGAGTCCAGTCCAGTTTGTGGTTCAGATGAACACCAGGTACTTGTATGAGTCCACTCTCTCAATGTCCTGTCCCTGGATGTTCACTGGTGAGGGGGCAGTGGAGTGGCGTCTGCGGAAGTCCACCACCATCTCCTTGGTCTTCCCCGCGTTGATGAGGAGGTGGTTCCGCTGACACCAGTCCACAAAGTCCTGCTCCAGTCCTCTGTACTCCACATCGTCATCGTCCATGATGAGTCCGATGATGGCAGAGTGGTCAGAGAACTTCTGCAGGACACAGCTGTCCGTGTCGTGTCTGAAGTCTGCAGTGTAGAGGGTGAAGAGAAAGGGCGCAAGGACAGTGCCCTGGGGCGCCCCCACACTGCAGGTCCCCCACACTGCAGTTCAGAGTGTAGGACACACAGTCCCGTGCTCTCACAAACTGGGGTCGGTCTGTGAGGTAGTCCAGGATCCACTCTGCAGGTCATACTCCACACCAGCCGTCTCCAGCTTGTCCCTCAGGAGCAGAGGCTGATGGTGTTTATAGGTATGAAGAAGAAATTAAACAAAACCACTGTAACCCTTTGACTGAATTTATCAAGAATTCTAAATCAGAACTTTTTGAGAAATAGTATTGACATTTTCTGTTTCCTATTATCTACATTACATATAATTCCTGTCTCTCTCTGCAACTGAAACTGTGGTCAGAAAATAAGGACCTTGTTTCTTTGTAAACAAAAAATATTTCCTCAAACCATTATGCTACAATGTCAATACTCAAGTCTAATGGTTTGTCCTTTAAAAAAAATACTTTCGACAAGCTTGTTCTAAGCTATAACACCCAACATTTTCATCTTCAACTTTTCAAGAACAACTGAAAGTGGGAATGTACTTTATTTGAGAAGGCTAATTGAGTAGAATAAAAACTGGTATATAATGAATAGGCGATTGAAAGTAGATTTGTGATACACTGGTTGGAATGTACATGGTCAAACCTAGGACCAAGCTTTTACAATAAAATGATACGTTATTTTCTGTTTATATCTGTTTTTGTCATATGAGGGTGTTCTCTCGTATCAGCTTCATCAGCTGTGATGCAAAATGATTAAATTAATTAATCAATGTATTTATATTTGGTGGTCGGGTGGTTAAGACACAGCACACGTACATCCAAGTACATCTGGTGTTGTCAGTTTGATTCCCGACTCCGACAGTTTACTGCATGTCCCCCCTTCTATCTCATCCCCATTATCCATTTCACCCTGTCCTTTCCTTTCTAATAAAGCCTACGGACCAAAAATATATTTTTAAAATAAAAAATCTCACAAACACAAGCAGGCGAGGATCACATGCAAACACCAGCCCACTGTACCTTCAGTTGGGTTTCTTGGATATCCTGCTCCAGCTGTGTGAGCCGGGCCTTCTCGAGGACATTTCTGTGCTGGGCGTCCTGCAGCCACTGCTCCTGCTCCATGAGGGCTCTGAGCACCGATGCTTCCTCCTGCACAACAAAAAGCTTTCAGGGACCTGTATTTGCCAGATAATAATATAGATGGATATGTGTAATAGTGATCGTGGGTTGAGGTTTATTTCAACCCGTGGGTCAAAAGACAATTGTGCAACACTAACATGTAACACCCTGATGTAGGATTTACATGAAGATAAGTCTGTTATCTTAAGTTCGGGAGCAGGACCACACCCCCTTCCACGTCCCTTCCGGCGGCCACAGTATTTAAACAGGCCAATCAATTACACCTGCGTTCGTTACTTCATGCGTTGCAAGATTTACCCTCTGAAGCGCCAAAACGAACTTTCGACTCACCATGGATCTACTGAGCCTTCTTCCTTCCGACGAGGACCTGATCAGCCCATCCCAGGCTTCGCCTCCACCATCCCAGGAGACCTCCACCGGGGCGCATTTCGGGCTACCACCTCGCCGCCCTCGGTCCCGGAGCCGTTCACCCAGGCGCAGTTCTCGTTTACGTTCCGTTATTTCTTTTCCCGTTTCGCCTTCCTCTCCTTTGTCCCAACCCAGTACACCCAGTAGATTCATTACCAGACTCCATCCTCGTTCAAAAGGCAAAGCACCAGCCAGTAGACGGGCGTCCCAACACGGATCCCCACCTACCAGCACCTACTCCAGATCCCTCCGCTCTCCCGGGTCCTCCACGCGGCCTCGCCGCTCTCCGGAGGCCCTTATCCGGCCCCTATCCTCGCCCCAAACACGTCCAATACGGACTCAGCGCTCCTCTCCGCCTAGACCATCCGAATGGACAGTGGCAGGTCTCCAGCGAGCGCTCAAAAATAAGGGCACCATATTCCACCGCACCGACAACAAGAGCACGCTATTTAACCTGCTCTTTGACCAGCACAACACTCCAGCGCACGCCCGCTCTAACCGCGCCGTTCCGAGGTCAGGAAGCGGTGCGCGCTCCGCTCCTCCAACTCACGGCAAAGGTGCCGCAGGTTCTTCCAGAAGAGTGAGTCTTTCTTTCACGTTTGCTTGTCCTGCACCGGGCTGCGCTTCAAAGTTCTATACTTTCCTTCATAGTTTAATAGTTCAACAATTTACTTTTCACCGTGCTCACTTCTAAAAGCACTAGTTGCCCGATCACCAATTTCTTATTTTTCTGCCCCGGGCACTCCTCTAAGGACACGTTTAATAATGGGTACTCGTCAATCGATCATATTAATATACCACATACGCATAATTGACGAGATTCCTCAACAAATAATAAAAAAATAAATAAAAAAATATTAAATTAAAAAAAAAAAAAAAAAAAAAAAGAAAATTCTAATATATAAATAAATATTAAACTCCTCCCCTTTCCCCCTCATTCCTTTTCAACCCCGTCCTTTACCCTGGCTCTCGCTCACCCGCGCTCTCTTTCTCCCCCTCCCTCCTTCTCCCTCCCTCTCGCTGGGTTCATGCGAGGCCCCACTCTTATCCAGCGAAAGGTTGCAATTTTCTCTTCCTGGATCACTAGGCCTCACTTTTTCTCTCATTTATTCCTAAACAAGTAAGTATGTCTCTTCTTCATGCCCCCTCTTTCTTGCTCGCTCTCTACCCCCTCATGCTCTCTCCCCCAGGCACCGGGATGCCAGTTCTCCTCCTCGTCCCCCCCCCCTAACCGTGAACTCTACATTTACTAAATACCTCTCCCTCAGGCACCGGGATGCCAGATCTCCTTTTCGCCCTTCCCCCTAACAATGAACACTACCTTTTACTAAACATCTCTCTACCTCATGCCAGTTCTCCTATTTCCCCCATCTCTAATCCACCCCTCGGCACCGGGATGCCAGGTCTACCTTCTTTACCCCCTCGGCACCGGGATGCCAGGTCTACTTTCTTTCCCCCCTCGGCACGGGGATGCCAGGTCTACTTTCTTTCCCCCCTCGGCACCGGGATGCCAGGTCTACTTCCTTTTTCCCCCCCTCGGCACCGGGATGCCAGTTCTACTTTCTTTCCCCCCTCGGCACCGGGATTCCAGGTCTACTTTCTTTCCCCCCTCGGCACCGGGATGCCAGGTCTACTTTCTTTCCCCCCTCGGCACCGGGATACCAGGTCTACTTTCTTTCCCCCCTCGGCACCGGGATGCCAGGTCTACTTTCTTTCCCCCCTCTGCACCGGGATGCCAGGTCTACTTTCTTTCCCCCCGCGGCACCGGGATGCCAGGTCTACTTTCTTTCCCCCTTCGGCACTGGGATGCCAGGTCTACTTCATTTCCCCCTTCGGCACCGGGATGCCAGTTCTACTTCTTTCCCCCTTCGGCACCGGGATGCCAGTTCTACTTCTTTCCCCCTTCGGCACCGGGATGCCAGTTCTACTTTCTTTCCCCCCTCGGCACCGGGATGCCAGTTCTACTTTCTTCCCCCCTCGGCACCGGGATGCCATGTCTCCTCCTTCCTTCCCCCCACCCCATCCCCGGGCACCGAGATGCCAGCTCCCACACTTCCCTCCGGGCACCGGGACGTCCAATTCCTTTCATCCTTCCTAAACACCACCATGTCTCATTCGCAGACGCCCCACGCCCGTTCCTCAGGGAAGTCCGTCGCTCCAGACTCACCTACGCGAAATCGCTTTCCCGCTGGGACATCTACTTCCAGGAGGCCACCTTCCCATCCCCATGGTTCGAGTAGCCAGCCAGGAGTGGTTCCATTCCAACCTTCCCCGGCTCACGCTAAAAGTTCCCAAGAGCCTCTCATTCATCAGCATTCCACTTCCGGTACCATAGATTCCTCAGTGGTCCCAACTTCCCAACCCCCCGCGCCGGGTGCCCTACCCTCCGTGGCCGCGCCACAAACCACGTCATTTCCGGCTTGGGCTTTGCCCTCCGTGTCCTGGGCCCCACCTTCGACGTCGTCAGCCCGGCCCCACAGCACAGCCCAGGTCTCAGCTACGGTGTCGATCCCACCTTCGCAGCTAGCAAACTCATTCATGCCCCAGGTCAGCCACCAGCAAGCAACGCTCTCCTCTACATTTCCAAACCCCAGCTATCCCTTTCAGGGACTGATCGGCACGGTTCCCGGTCCAGCCCAATTCACTCTGGCATCAGCCATTCCTCCGACCTCCGTTCCAGCACCGAAACCTTCATCCATCCCCAGCAACATCAGACAGCAGATCATTGCAGGTAAATACGTGGACCTGGCTGAACTCCTTCGTCCTCCCTCCCTCAGGGCTGGCATGACCCGCGTCATCGAAAGCCACGACGGGCTCTACGTCATCCGCGACCCTATCCCCTCGCGTTCTAAAGAACTCACCCCCCTCGAATTCGCGTTTGCCTTCAGCCTGTTTAGAGACATAATCTGCTCCATGTATCCCAATCGCCGTGAAGAATTCGACTCTTACATGACCCTGATCCTAGATCTGGCCATCAGATTCAGTGGCCCAGGGTTCTATCAGTATCACATCCTTTTCTCCTCCCAAGCCGCTGCCCGACTTCAGCAATTCAATCAAAACACATTCTGGGGGAGTCTTGATCAGGAACTTTATTGCAGGATTTTTGCATCTCGAGCTTCAGTTTGCTGCAGCTTCTGCGGCGCCCCATCCCACCCGGCCACTGCCTGCGTCTTCCCAGCCAGAAGGCCTCCAACCCAGGCTCAGGCCCCGGCTCCGGTCCGTCCAGCCACTCAACCAGTTCCGATCCCACCAATGTCTGCAAAAATTCCAATTCCCCAAGGCGTCGACAAGAGAGGCCGTCCCATCATGCTTCAGGGCGGCAAAGCGATTGCAACAATTTCAACGCCTCTCGTTGCACCCTATTCCAATGCAGATTCCTGCATACCTGCTCCTTCTGTGGCGGAGGGCACTCTCGTTCGGCGTGCCCCCACAACCCAACATCATGACTATGCAAAGTTTCCACACCCATTCAGATTCCCGCCTTGTCCAAGGCACTACAGGATCATCCAGACCCAGAATTCGTCAGATTCCTCATCACCGGATTCTCCGAGGGTTTCCGGCCCGGCCTTATTTCTCTTCCATCCACTTCCTTCACCTGCAAAAACCTGCAGTCAGCCCTGAAGGAACCAGGAGTCGTGGATTCTCTCCTCGCTAAAGAGATTTCTGGCGTTTCTTCGGCGTCTGCTCGAAAGGTGCCTTTTACTTTGCTGTCCGTCTCACCTTCGGATGTAAAAGCAGCCCCAAACTGTTCGACTGCCTATCCGAAGCCCTCTGCTGGATTCTCCTTAACAAACATGATGTACCATTCCTGGTTCACCTTCTCGACGACTTTCTGCTCGTCTCGCCAATCTCGTCCCCTCCGGCACGCGACCTGTTGACTCTAAAAAACGTCTTCTCGTCCCTCGGGGTTCCCCTGTCGGAAGAGAAGACCCTGGGTCCTTCCACCTCCCTAGAGTTCCTCGGCATTACCCTCGACACAGTCAAATACCAAGCTTTCCTCCCAACAGAGAAGCTGAACCGGATCTCCCTCCTCCTCAGTAACTTCCTCGTCGCCATTTCATGCTCGAAACGGCAGCTCCTCTCACTCCTTGGTCATCTCAACTTCGCCATGCGCATCATTCCTCAAGGACGAGCATTCATTTCCCACCTGTTGACACTAGCATCTTCCGTTAAATCCCTCCACAGCGTAATCATCCTAAGCAAGTCGGTCAAGTCAGAGCTTCGATTCTGGCACTTGCTACTTTTTAACTGGAATGGTATCACGCTTTTCTATCGGGACATCATTTCAGCCCCATTAGACATCTCTCTCTTTACAGATGCTGCACCATCAGCAGGCTTTGGGGGTTATTACCTGGGCAGGTGGTTGTCAGCCCCCAGGCCCAATGAGTTTCTCGATTTCATTCATAAGTCCGGTCCATCCTCCTCCGCCTTATTCGAGATCTATCCCGTTGTCATTGCCACTCTTCTCTGGGGCCACGAGTGGACTTCTACGTGCATGGCTATTCAATCCGACAATCTCGCAGTCGTTGACATCATCAACAAAGGCAGAAGCAATGCACTTCCCATCATGCCTTTCGTCCGCCGCCTCACCTGGTTGTCCATCAAGCACCAATTCATCCTCAGAGCGAAATACATTCCCGGTTACCTTAATTCTGTTGCCGATTCTCTCTCCCGTTTTGCTTTTCAGAAATTCAGGACATTGGCTCCCGAGGCAGACCCCCTACCGATTCCTGTCCCTCCATTTTCAGCCACCACATTCCACACATCAACCCCGCTCTGGCCGACCTCCTCTTCATCTCCCGATCTGCTACCCTGCACAGCTTCACTCCCAGAACGTTGTCTTCCTACTGGACCGCCTGGAACAGCTTCCGTTCCTTTCACAGCCACTTTAACCTGCCTTTCCCCTCTCTCGACATTCTCTCATTAACCAATTACATCTCGTTTGCTTTCACCTATCTTACTCTAACCCCTGGTACCATCAAAGCTTACCTGAGCGGCATCAACTTCTTCTCCAGGTTGCTCTCAGGCTGCTCTCTTCCCGTTCCGGTTTTCACACAAGCCACGATGGTCATCAAAGGCTTGCAAAGGCAGAGTCGCCCAATGATCCGCAGGATGCTCCCCCTCACGTCAGATCTCCTTCTTCGATGTCTCGTCACCATCAGATCCAACCTCCTGCACCCTCACATCACCCGCACCCTAGAAGCGATGTTCCTTCTCGCTTTCTTTGGTTTTCTCCGTTGCTCAGAGTTCGCACCCTCTACCTCAATCCACGACCCTTCTCGTCACCCTTGCATCAAGGATCTCCAACTAGCATCCAGCGACTGCTTAGTTTTCCACCTCAAACAGAGCAAGACCAACCACAGCGGTAACTCAACCCCAATTTTCCTATTTAAACTCAACTCCGTCTTGAGCCCCTTCGAAGTCCTTCTAGACTTCATCTCGTACCGGTCTACGCACGGCGCCTCTCCCCACGACCCGCTCTTCACAACCGAACTTGGCCAAATCGCGACCAGGTCTTGGTTCATTCCATTCTTCAAACTTATTCTTACTAGGTCCAACATCTGCCCCAACTTCTTTTCCGGACATTCATTCCGCATCGGTGCTGCTACTTCTGCCTCCAGTCGCGGAGTTCCCGACCGCTTCATCAAAAACATGGGACGTTGGTCCTCCACGGCGTTCGAAATCTACACCAGACATAACCTCAGCGACCTTCAGTCCGCTCAATCAGCGCTTCTTCCATAGGCTTCTTTTGGGGTTCAAAGGCCCGGGAGCCTACAGCCCTCATCTACCGAAGCCCCAAAACGGCATCCATTGCTTATACATACTTATTATTCATTTTCGTTCTTCAATAAATCTGTTGCATCAAACATGGGGTTGTGGTCCTTGCTAGTGAAATGAAGATAAGTCTGTTATCTTAAGTTCGGGAGCAGGACCACACCCCCTTCCACGTCCCTTCCGGCGGCCACAGTATTTAAACAGGCCAATCAATTACACCTGCGTTCGTTACTTCATGCCCCTCCCTCCCACCCCTTCTAAATCTTCTGCTTATCTTTCAGACAGGGGGTTCAAAGGCCCGGGAGCCTACAGCCCTCATCTACCGAAGCCCCAAAACGGCATCCATTGCTTATACATACTTATTATTCATTTTCGTTCTTCAATAAATCTGTTGCATCAAACATGGGGTTGTGGTCCTTGCTAGTGAATCGAATTTTAAGTGCATAAGGAAATTAGGATTTAAAATCCTTTTTTTTGGTCAATATAACTCTGAGTAAAGCTGTTGTTGGGGGAATGGATCGAGAGATAGCCGAAGCCAAGTCACATTTTAAGTATCTTGCATTAATATTTGAGTCAAATTTAATTTATAAATACAATGTAAAGAAAATTCCCCACATTATCAAACTAGTCATATATTGTCTTACGACATAGTCCCTAACAAATGGGAGTACTTTGAAGCCTTTGCATTAAGACATTAATAATAATTATTAAGTTCTAAATGGGCTGGCCCCTCAACCCTGAATGGATTTTATATGTTAACAAACTAACATTGGAATAAGCACCAGGCGCATTGCACCATTACACTGGGCCTCTGCCAACATCTCTGCAGGACCTGTACTTCTCCAGGGCTCTGGGACGTGCAGGTCGGATCACAGCTGACTCTTCTCACCCTTGAGCCACTCCCCTCAGGCAGGAGGCCACTCCCCTCAGGCAGGAGGCCACTCCCCTCAAGCAGGAGGCCACTCCCCTCAGGCAGGAGGCCACTCCCCTCAGACAGGAGGCTATGGTCCATCCGGACAAGAACCTCCCGTCACAAGAACAGTTTCTTTCCCTCTGCCGTTGAACTCATGAACACTTTGCGCTCACTGCACTGTTCACTTCTTATTGCACTACTCATTTTATTTATGTATATATCAAGCCTATTTTTTACTTTAGTTTTACTTTACTTACTTATTTTTATATATCTGGTAGCTATTCATTGTTCATTGTTTGTGCTGCATTGAATCACCAGGACAAGTTCCTATGGTTGTGAATTTTGTTCATTGACAATTCTGATTCATAACCCCACTGGAGGTAATGCTTCAGGGGCTAAACAATCAAAGCTGATTGACCGTAACCTCGGCGGAAAAGACTCTCTTACAAGCTAATGCTGACAAGGCTAACGTGACCAACTCCTGGAGGGACACCCTCCACCACATAGATGAGCCCCCCGGTGTGGACTCCCCAGGTCCCGGAGGGATGTGGGAAAGGACATAAGTTACGGGAAATGCAGCGTGACATGGCATCAATTAGTTTGACAGAGTAGAAGCCGATGTGGGCCTGAAGGCAGGAGGAGCCGGTGGGCACGTTGCTGAGGAGCAGCATATCTCAGACATTATGGACGAGTTGCAGGAGCTGAAAGCTGAAATGGAGAGAAAACAAGACTATGAAGAGCAAGATTCTGGATTTGGAGTCCAGATCCCACAGAAACAATCTCAGACTCGTGGGAGTCCCGGAGGGTGGTGAGGGGGACACCACTGAGGGGTTTCTCAAAACGGTGATCCCGGGGCTGTGGTCACCCCTAAAACTACAGAAAGAGCACACCACCTGGGCCAAAAAAACGAGAAGCTGATAAACCACAAGGCATGATAATGCAGTTTCTTAACCACTGTTTCAAGGAGACTGCAAGGAAACCATGAATACAACGTTAAAAGAGATCTACAGTACAAATGTTTCTCTGCTCAAGATATTCCAAAAAAGATTTGTCAACAACAAGCAAAGTTTTGCCACATTTGTAGATAATTCAAGAGCATAACTAAGGCAGACATTTCCGGCAGTTTTTCTGGTGACTTTTGAAGGTAAAAAAACACATGCTCAAAACACTGGCAGAGGCAGAAGAATCTATCACCATTCTACTTTCAATCAGAAGAACTGGACTGCAGCAATAAATGGATCCACCAGCATGGGGTATGTGAGTACACCTCATAATGCTCTAGACTCTCAGTCTATTCTACTATATCAATCCAACAACCGCATTGCCTATACTCAAGTCACCATAATCGACCAACTGCGAACTTCGATGATCGCCTCAATTCCTCTTCTTCGATCTTCAGGAACCATATAAATCGGTCTACCCTCATATCTTTCATTCCACTTATTCTCAATCTCATTCAGCTCTCAATTAAGTTTCCTCATGCATCCCTCATATTGACTTCATTACTATCTGCAGCTCGTCAACTCCTACATCCATGCAAGTATTTCGCTCTCCCCAACCTTTCGCTCCACTCCGGAGCAAGGCGACTCCACCACGAAATCCAGTTTCAACGACTGCTCAGTCAAACCTCAATCTTATCACTCTTGCACCTTATTTACACCCATGTACTTCCGTCAACAACCCACAAACGCTAAAACTCTATTCCAATGCACCAGTATTAATCTTGATCTCCAATAATGGACAGACTGAAGAGTAGCTCGATGGAATCTAAAAGCAGAGAGTCTTGACTATTCGGCTCCTCTTCTCTCGTGTCACTCAGTTAACATTATTTCCAGCCAGGCTTATGTCGGGATCCAGATCATCTTCCTTCATTTTAAATCATCTTTGGGGGTTCTGAATCGGCTGGGCTGATTACCCAAGACAGAGTCTCCATCCAACTCTCATCGCTCCATCATCGCTCCATCATCACTCCGTCATCGCTCCATCCTCGATCCATCATCGCTCCATCATCACTATTATCAATGAACATTCTTTCATATTCCATTGTGGTGGCGTGGTCCTTGCTTGTGAAGTGCAGTTGACAATGTTATTCATTACCTTGTGTTGGGGAGCAGGACCATGCCTCAATCTCTTACTTCTCCAGCAACCATACCTCCACTCTTTAACCACACCTCAAATTACCCAGAAGCCCTATTTATACAGGCCAATCCCAGCATCTCTCGTTGTCTCTGCTCTCTGGACCCCACCCTCCCACCCCATGTCTCTATCATTTTCACCTTAACACATCACCATCTACGGAGGAGGAGTCTGAATCGGCTGAGCTGATTACCCGAGACAGAGCCCCCATCCTGAGTCTCTACCCAGCCAACTGTCATCGCTCCATCATCGCTCCATCAAATGTCCATCATCGCTCCATCATCGCTCCATCAAATGTCCATCATCGCTCCATCATCGCTCCATCAAATGTCCATCATCGCTCCATCATCGCTCCATCATCGATCCTTCATCACTATTATCAATAAACATTCTTTCATATTCCATTGTTGTGGCGTGGTCCTTGCTAGTGAAGCGTCCATCCCGGAGACTCCTGTCATGCTGATATTGGCCAAAAATATGGGAAAGATTGTCTGGAGAGTCTGCCAGTGTGGTCCAATAGATTTGGTTTTCCATCTGGCTGATCACTAACCACGGACAAAATGTATGGTTCATGCTATCAAAATTGTAAATTGAATGAATAGAAATGACGGTTTTGTGATTTCTGTCATGTCTTTGTGATTTGAATGCATGTTTTCCTGTTGTGTGAAGCAATTTGAATTGCCTTGTGTACGAATTGTGCTCTACAAATAAACTTCCCTTGCCTTGCCTTTATGCAGCTAACAAACTCAAACAGGTGCAACTTATTTAGATGTGGAGTAGAGTTGGACTTTTTAAAGGCAGACTAACAGGTCTTTGAGAGCCTGATTTCAATAACAATGACCATTTCAGATCCCTCCATAATTTCTAAGTGAGAGAACTTGCAAAATCGCAGGGTGTTCAGATACTTGCTTTCCTCATTGTTCATCAGAGGTGATTGAACAGCTCACTAAACAGTTGGCCGACATTCAAGGCAACTGGCATCACTAACTGCCACCCAGTCCAGTTCTAACCTGTCTGTTTCAGCTAAGCCCACATCCAACCGAGGGTGGGAAAGACACAAAGAAACCCACCTTCTGCACCCAAGCTTGGCTACTGTTTTCGGTGCGGTGAAGATAAGACCAAACTGCAGAAAACCCCCAAATGTGGCCAACTCGTCACAGAGACATAGACATGACAGACAGCCATTCACTCTCACATTCATTTGGGCCAATTTAGAGTCACCAATTTTGCCTAACACATGCATGTCTTTGGACGGTGGGAGGAAGCCGGAGAACCCGGAGAGAACCAACGGTAACAACATGCAGACCAGAGAGATCATGGGATGTTGGTTTGGTCCGGTTCTTATAGACCACTTCACCAAGTCCGCCGTGGCTTTGCCAAGGCCGAACCAGAAGGCACGTTGTCTTTGGGAAAACTTCATTGTATGTTTTGGGTTTCCTGAACGTCTTCATATGGATCAAGGGCTCAATTTCAAATCAAAACATATTAAGGAACTCTGTGAAATAGCAGGTAATGAGACAAGAACTACACCCAACCATGCTGCCACAGCCACGTTGTTGTCCAATCACTCCATAGCACCAAATACTGTAATTACTGCTTTTACATAGAGCAAATTCTATCCACCAGTATTGCCAATAGGCTTGGGCTAAATTACTGGGCATCGTAAATAGTTCCCCACACATAATATAACTGTTTTGCTCCATATTTATGTAATATATTATTAACAATTTCCATTTTACTAGACTTGGGGCATTTTCATTTTTCCAATGCTGCAGTAAAAAAAAATGTTGTAAACAAGTGTACTATTTGTCATCCCATAGTGTATCTGTAAATATAAATCTCTGCTTACAAACGTTTGAGAGTAATCTTTCGATGTCCGACCAAGTTTTCATATTTTCTTGCAGTACCAAAAGGAGTAGACAAGTGAGTCACCCTTGCAGCATTTAAGACAAGTAGGAGGAGAGGAGTTGTCATACTTATGAATTTTATATCTACTATATCAAACTAAATGTATTTACTGTCAACTCATTGGAGCCGACTACCATCTAAACGCCGTGAGAAAACTGCATTAGGCAAAAAATACGGAATTGGCAAGCTAATGAAAGGATTCTAGGCCATAAACTGAATTCTACTGCGGCAATTCCCACCAGGAAGCCGTCACCTTGGTCGGTTTAGCCCGGTAGGAGGCTATTGTGGCCGACAGACTCTTGCACGCACTGCTCTGTGACCAATTGTTCAAAACTCACACACTCTACTGTGCATTTAGCACTTTACTACTGGTATGTGACACCCAGATCATAAATGTACATTGAATTGTAATTATTTGGGTAATGTATGACGTTGTGATTTAAACATTGTACATATTAGAAACTCTAATGTTTTTGCCAATGTTCTTGGATGGCCATTTATATAGTTCATGTATTGTTGCCTGTTTACTTGTCTTCATCAATATACAGTATCACCAAAAGCAACTTTCAGTGTCCTCTCTCCCTGAGGCATTCTTATTCAGCTGAAATGATACAGGGTTTTAATGTAAACACACCTTTTGTATGGAATAAGTCTTTTCCCTCTGTGTGAGCAGTCTCTCCAGGGCCATGTTAGTCATCTCCTCCAGGCTGGTCACCACTGCTGCCAATCTGAAAAACACCAGTTTTAGTCTGTAAGATCCATAACATTTATAATACATAATGCATGATCAATATAACATTCTACCGTTGTGCTTGCTGTAGGGCTTTACGTTGCACCATTTTGAACATCTCAAAGAAGTGGCTTAGAAACTCAAGGTAGGAGGCAGGACTGAAGGGCTGGTAGGTGAGCAGAGCGGAAGCATAGTGACTTGCACATAGGTGGACCCATGCCATGGCCTCTGTTACACTGCACACGTACTCTCCTACATCTGGAATCAGGGGAAAGTCACTGGTTTTCTGTAAATTACTGGGGGGGAAATGTAAAGTGTAAAATTGCCCCAAAATGAACACTACAAGTTTTAGAGTTGAGAAAAAGTTAGACATAGACAGTACAGTATTCCAATACGTACTTCCTCCTTTCACAGTTTGAAAATCAGATAACCCAGCTTTAAAGGAAAATGGACTTCCTTTATCATTGGCTTACTCAGATTTGTATTTTGAGTGATTCATTTCAGTAATAATCCGGTTTTGTCCTGCATTTTAGGTTTCAGTATGTATATATATATATATATATATATATATATATATATATATATACATAGACATGTAATGACTCACATGCACTGGTCTGGAAACAGCGTTGTGCAGTGGACAGCAGAGACTGGTAGGTCCATGGCTGATAGAGCTCCACACAGCAGCTGCTCCTCACTGCCCTCTTCTTCTGTGTCTGAACAGAACAGAGTGTTATCTGGATATCAAACTTTTCAGTCCTTACGACAGTATGGGCAACATTTAGATATTTAGTTAAAATGGTCCCGTAAAAACACGGTTAAGTTGACCATTTGAAAATCAGGCCATCATATATATATATATATATATATATATATATATATATATATATATATATATATATATATATATATATATATATATATATATATATATATATACTTTTTTGTGTTTGTGTCGTGATTTTGTTTCTCTAAATGTTCTGTGCTACTCGTGTTCTTTTTATATTGCCTAAGCAGAAGAGCACTACTTACGTTGCACAGTCTGGATATCCCTGTACTGCTGTGCGGCAGCAACATGACAATGTGGATGTTCTTGTGCGTTTGGCCAAGGAACCTTTAAGGGAATCAGAAACAAGCATGAAATATTTCCCCGGTCCAGTCACACGCTGCCCACCGCAGGAAATCACTTTTTTCAATCAGATATCAGTGTGCTAAATATTCTCTGCCATGAGAATGTAGTTTTGCATGTTCTGTGTCCTGGCTTCAGGGTGTCGTCTTGTCTTTGTCTGTGCAAACCAGAAGCTGCCAAATGTCAGCTCATTTATATTGTTTTGTTTTTTCATTCAATGAGAATGAAGACAGCTGAATCATCAAAACGTGATATATATATATAACCAGAATATCTCTAGATTATCTGTTGGATATGTTAGTTGTTGGTAGAAAAAGATTCAGTTGTTGTTATCTGGACATTGTTTTATAAAAACAAGACGTTTAGACACTCATCCAAGAGTCATTCTCAGTCTGTGGATCTATTGTGAGAACTCGGATACTACTCTTACTCTAAGTAAGCCCTGCCCACTGGGTGGAGCCTCCTGATAGTAGCCTTCCTGTTTTTGTTTACACTGTGAGTTGAAACCAATGGCATTTGGGGCATAACGGCACATATTCATGGCATTTGGGGCATAACGGCACATATTCATGGCATTTGGGGCATAACTGCACATATTCATGGCATTTGGGGCATAACTGCACATATTCATGGCATTTGGGGCATAACTGCACATATTCATCGCATTTCGGCCATATATTCATGGCATTTGTGGCATAACGGCACATATTCATGGTTTTTGGGGCACAACGGCGCATATTCATGGCATTTGGGGCATATATTCATGGCATTTGGGGCATAACGGCACATATTCATGGCATTTGGGGAATAACGGTCAATATTTATGGCATTTGGGGCATAACGGCACATATTCATGGCATTTGTGGAATAACGGCATATATTCATGGCATTTGGGGCATAACGGTCAATATTTATGACATTTGTGGCATAACGGCACATAATCATGGCATTTGGGGCATTTAGGCCACATATTCATGGCATTTCAGCGACATATTCATGGCATTTGGGGCACATAATGGCATTTGTGGAATAATGGCATATATTCATGGCATTTGGGGCATAACGGCACATATGTATGGCATTTGTGGAATAACGGCACATATTCATGGCATTTGGGGCATAACGGCACACATGTATGGCATTTGTGGAATAACGGCACATAATCATGGCATTTTGGGCATTTAGGCCACATATTCATGGAATTTGGGGCAGAACGGCACATATTCATGGCATTTGGGGCATTTAGGCCACATATTCATGGAATTTGGGGCAGAACGGCACATATTCATGGCATTCGTGGAATAACGGCACATAGTCATGGAATTTAGGGCAGAACGGCACATATTCATGGCATTCGTGGAATAACGGCACATAGTCATGGAATTTAGGGCATAACGGCTCATTACCATGGCATTTGGGGCATATATTCATGGCATTTGGGGCACATATTCCCCAAATAGAAAATGTTTGAAATACACACAGCTTCAATCATTGAATTTGCACCCCCGTCTGAACACTCACTAATTGGACATCACAAGTCAAGCTCAGGGGTGAAAAAGCAGGGGAATCATAGAGAAATGTGCGCTCAGAAACATTGGAGTGGAGCAGGTGCACGAGGAGCTCGTGCAGAGAGTCTGAATGGAGAGGGAGGCTCGGTCTTTAGTAGCCTCCCTCCCATAACGTGATCGGAAATCGGGTCTGATCACGTGGTTTCAGACTTGATCGAAATCGGCATACACCTTTTCCCTGATTTGTAGCCCGCAATTATAGGGCTTAAACCACTGAGCCGTGGGGATTGAGCTGACAGTTCATCCAGAATCGCTGCATATCAACCTATTCTACCCTTCCTTTGGAATTAAACGGGACAAAAATGAGGTGGTTTGTGGCTGCACTTTCCATGCAGTTTGACTGGAAGGTGCAATGTTAGGATTTTAACTATGTGATTTTCGTACTCATTTAATACGTTGGTGAAATAGTCCAAAGTGAATCAGATGAAAGTAAATTATTAAGCATGGACACAAACAAAACTTTATTTTAATAATGGAATCAACACATGCATCCATGGATATTCAAATTAAGTGCAGTTCAGAAGTGAAGCATTTTGCAAAGAAAATACCAAAGTAACTTCATCTCCACAATTTGAAATAAAAGTAGATTATACTTGATCACTGTGATACAGTTTGTGACTCAGTGTAAACATCAATGCCTGTTTAAAATCGATTCTGTGGTAAGTTACAAACAATCATTATCAGAGTGGATAACCAGTAAAGTACTGGCTCTTTTCCTTACATTAGTAGATAGTTAGAGTAAGTATGATTGCAAAAACAAGCAAAATGTAACATATGATTTTATTTAATATAAATTTCTGTTTGATTTATATTTATTTGGGGAATTTATATTTGACTATAGTGTGTTGCACTTATTTTATTTTGGGAACATTTGTTCTGTATATTGTTTCAGTACAACCCTTTTTGTTGACGCACGAGTTGAGTGAGAGCACGTGAAATAAAAGAGACGGCTGCTCAATCACTGTCCTGCCGTGTTGGTCTATTTTAGCATTGGAAAATAACAAGAAAACCCACAACATTATAAACTCAACTGTAACCCGCAATGCCCACTGCCTCAGAGACTGGTGAGCCACAAGAAATAAGGGTTACAGACTGGTAGCAGCTGTGTTTTTCTTGCTTGTTTTCGGCTTTGCTAATTTGCCAAAGCAATCAGCTAGCTTCGTTCGGGAATATACAAGATTACCATCACCGGTTATTTTTGTGAAGACCCAGAGTTCCACCTGCTTGTTTTAGCTGGACAGTTTTTTTCAGTATGTCGC
Source organism: Eucyclogobius newberryi (assembly GCF_026437365.1). Classification (NCBI taxonomy): domain Eukaryota; kingdom Metazoa; phylum Chordata; class Actinopteri; order Gobiiformes; family Gobiidae; genus Eucyclogobius; species Eucyclogobius newberryi. The sequence goes on from NW_027316056.1 coordinate 2,007,546, forward strand.
AGCAACAGCCAGATGACGGCGTTGAGGACAACAACGCACCTGTTAATGGCGATGCTGGTTTGGCGGGAGACTCTCCAAAGACTGTAATTCATTACCGCGTGGATTTGCCGCCATGTTTCCACGGCGATGGTAAAGGAAAAGTTTTGCTCTATGGAAAACCAGATTGGAGCTAGCAGTTAAAGCCTGCGCTGATGGACAGAAGCTGGATATAGCCACAATACTTCCCACTCGCCTTAGTGGAGATGCGTTAGCATATTGGCTATCGCCAGCTGTGAAACAGGACTATGACCAATGTACAGCTAAGCTTAATGACGTTTCTGGCAGGAATTTTTGCTTCATTTTCAAACTTTTGTTCATGCAAGACAACGCCTGTCCAAAGAACCATTGGAAGTTTATGCTGCTGAAGTTACAAGGTTAGTGCTGGAAGCTTTTCCGAACTACGGAGAGCCAGCCATTGCCATGGAACGCTTTAGAAGATTTATTGCTGGATTAAACCCCATTCTCCAATCGAAATATCACGAGCATGGCGCAGTGACGTTGGAAGATGCGCTGGCAATTGCATGTAAATGGGAACGTGCTCAGGAGGCTTTAAGACTCCTTCCACCATCGTTCCCAGTGACAAACACAGCATGTGCAACAATACTTGCAACCAGAGAAGAGCCGCTGTCTGCTATGGTTTCCACCAAAAATGAAAAGAACCAGGCAGATTGCTCCTACGAACTACTTGATGCTATTAAGCAACTTTCCAGAGATTTTCAAACTCTGAAGACTCATGTTAAACAGGGACATGATGGGAACCACTGTGATGTTCCTGACCACTTCCGAGGTGACCGTAGCAGGGAGAGGTATCGGCGCACCCCATCCGTGTCTCCTATCCGGGACGTCCGCTCCTCTACACCAACCTATCACCGGCCCAGCAGTGGATCCTACAGCGACTACGGGTTCTCCAGGCGCTCACCAGACCATCAAAACCGCTGGGGCTCACCGGACCATCAAAACCGCTGGGGCTCACCAGACCATCAAAACCGCTGGGGCTCACCGGACCATCAAAACCGCTGGCGCTCACCAGATCATCTCGACCGTCTGCGCTCACCAGATCATCTCGCCCGTCGGCGCTCACCAGATCATCTCGACCGTTGGCAATCTTCGGGACCTACACCTACTCCTCATCACCAGGACCATCAATCCGGCTACGTGAGGCACTCTAGACCCCGCAGCCCAGAGGGATGGCATCCTTCCCGTCACCATGGTGATAAGTCCTCCACTTATCATGACTATGACTCTACTTCTGGTGCAGGTAGACACAGATCCCCCTCAGCACGCTCAGGCAGGGATAAATATGATAGAAACCACCATGTGACCTTTAGTGACGATCACTACAGTCAGGGAAACGAGTGGCAGTAGACACTGAGGGCCAAGTGTCTGCTTCTAGTGATCAGGCCCACATTCTATCAATAGGACAAAACAAACGTAAGCCATTCACACGCAATGTACTGGCCATTATTGAAAATGTTGCTACGAAAGTGTACATAGATTCTGGTTCAGACATCTCGCTGATTAGTGAAGCATTTAGAATGTCAAATCCCTCTCTGAGAACAAAACCTTTACAGCGACCTCAGGTTGTCCCTAGAGCTGTGACTGGTGACTACTTGGACAATCTCAGCACCCTCACAGTAAACATGAGGTTAGGCAGTGAGATGTTCACTCACACTGTACAAGTAGTCAGGAATGTCACACAGCCTGTTATATTAGGCTGGGACTTTCTTTTTGCACATTTTGCAGTCATTGATTTAAAGGAAGGCATGCTCACAGTGGGTAATCGAGCCAAAGTTCCTCTTTTGTCCGTTGACAATGATCCCACAGGCAGACGCAGCCGATGGATACTTGAGTCGGACGTTTATGACTATTCTATTGTGCACCGGCAAGGTAAACAGCACGCAAATGCTGATGCTTTGTCCAGACGCCCCAGTACAGAAAAACTTGACCAAGCTGAGCAGCGTGTTACTGTGGCTGTCACTGACACAACCGCCGCGGTGGCTGCCACAGACACCAACACTAACAACATTACTCAGGACATTGGCGACACATTATCTATTGACTCTGAACAGTTAAAACAACAACAACAACAACAACAGAGTGATGAATGTCTCAGTACAGTTATTTCATGGGTAAATGATAGTACTGTAGGCCCCCTATTGGTAGGCTGAGGTACTCCTCCCACTGTGGCATGAGTTTCCTAACCTTACTATGAGACAAGGGATTCTTTGCAGAAAGTCAAAACGAAGTCCTCACTCGTCTGTAAACTTTCAAGTGGTTTTACCAAAAGTACTTCTCTCCTCAGCCTTGTCAGCTTTACCTGGTAATCAGTTAAGTGGACATTTGAATGCAGAACGCACACTACAGAGAGCTAGGCGTATCTGTTATTGGCCTTTTATGACACGTGATGTGCACGCTTTTTGTTCTCAGTGCCTCCCTTGTCAAAAACGAGGTTCTCCTGTACCACATGAACGCGCTCCACTGCAGTCTATTCAGGCTGACCGACCTTTTCAAAAAGTAGCTGCTGATATCACTGAACTACCTATTACATCTCAGGGCAATAGATATGTTTTGGTTGTCACAGACTATTTTACACGTTATGCAAATCTGTTTCCACTGAAAGACCAACGGGCCGTTACAGTCGCAAAATGCATTTTTGAGGACTATGTCAGACAACACGGGATGCCAGAGTCAATTCACACAGATCAGGGTAGACACTTTGAATCTGACCTTGTGTAACACTTGTACAGGTTACTGGGGATAACCAAAACACGCACCACCCCGTACCATGCCCAGTCAGATGGTGTGGTGGAGAGACTAAACAGCAACTCCAGTGTACATTCTAGCACAGGGTTTTCCCCATTCTTTCTTGTGCACGGCAGGGAACCAAACTTGCCACTGGACGTTATCTTGAACTGTAGTCCCTCTGTGATCTCACCTACGCCAGGTACGCCTGCAGCTTATGCCTCATACCTGACGTCACGTTTGACACATGCGTTTGTGGATGCGACTCACAATTCCACACTCAGTAAGTTGCGTCAAAAATTCCACTATGACAAGAAAGTTGTGTTTCATCCGCACAAGCCGGGGGACCTTGTTCTTCTTGATGACCCTGCTAACAAAATGAATAAACTGGCTCCCAGGTGGAAAGAGCCATTTGTCATTTTGAAACATGTGACACAAGTCGGTCGCCCAGGTGTGACTTATGAGATAACGGATCCTAAGAAAGCACATTCACGGACATGGATTACAGCTTTGTCTGGGGCTCTACCTTTTCTGCCTCCTACTCCACCACGTGTGCCTGCTCGGAGTAGGCAGCCTGAAGTTGCACCTCCTTGTTCTTCTGTTCCCTGTTTCTCCTCCACTCTCCCCTGTTTCCCAGCCCAGTGTATCCCCTCCATCCTCCCCCATGGCACGCCCTGTCGTGTCCCGTTCTAGTCGCAGTCACAAGAAATAAGGGTTACAAAAATAACAAAAATGGTTCAATGATAAATACAACTTTATCTAAATTTGCTCATAAACACAAAAAAGTAACTTTAAACCTTAGAACTTCTGTTGGCATTAAGTGTGATTTTTTTCTCCAAAACTCGTCTCAATAGAATCACATGAGAAACAATGAATAGTGCATATTGTTGACTCACAGCAGCAGAGACTCTTGGACCTCTTCTTCATGGACAGAGCAGAGATGTCTCCTCAGTTGTCTTTGCAGCGTGTTCCTCTGTGGACCTCTTCTTCACAGACAGAGCAGAGATGTCTCCTCAGTTGTTTTTGCAGCGTGTTCCTGTGTGGACCTCTTCTTCACGGACAGAGCAGAGATGTCTCCTCAGTTGTCTTTGCAGCGTGTTCCTGTGTAGACCTCTTCTTCACGGACAGAGCAGAGATGTCTCCTCTGTTGTCTTTGCAGCGTGTTCCTGTGTGGAACTCTTCTTCACAGACAGAGCAGAGATGTCTCCTCAGTTGTCTTTGCAGCGTGTTCCTCTGTGGACCTCTTCTTCACAGACAGAGCAGAGATGTCTCCTCAGTTGTCTTTGCAGCGTGTTCCTGTGTGGACCTCTTCTTCACGGACAAAGCAGAGATGTCTCCTCTGTTGTCTTTGCAGCGTGTTCCTGTGTGGACCTCTTCTTCACGGACAGAGCAGAGATGTCTCCTCTGTTGTCTTTGCAGCGTGTTCCTGTGTGGACCTCTTCTTCATAAACCTGTGTGTCTTGGATGTTTGCAGGTTTAACTGAGCCTGTGCAGAGGAGAAGTGAAGTAACACTAGCGCCAAGTTTCAACAAACAGACTTAAAAAGTGTTTTAGAGAGAAGTTTTTTTTGTAGCTAAGGCTGTTCATGTTCCCAATAATCAGACGTTAAACAACAAACATTTAACAACAAAGGAGCACTAGTTTGTGTCGTTAATTGGTTGTTAAGTGAGGTTATTTAATCCATTTAGCACTACAAGAGTGTAAATCAGTAGGATAGCGTTTGCTCTTCACACAGGAGATCTGGGTTTGAAGCCCAGCCTCCCATATTAGACACAGCCAGGATAACCAAGGAGTGGCTCAGAAAGACGTATGTTAAAGTTCTGGAGTGGTCTTGCCAGTTTCCAGACTTAAATCCAATAGAAAAACCTCTTAACATAGACTTTCCCAGAAATAACAAATAAATAAATAGTTTAAAAATCATACAATGTGGTCTTACTCTCAGAAGAAACGATAGCAGACATTGAGGACAGTTGTAGTACCTGGGAATCCCACAGGCAAATTGCAACCTCGAAGAGGTTTTGACTTTATATCAAACTTAGTGTTAGCCTGGGATAAAATAGTTATAGCTGGAGACTTTAATATCCACGTGAACATGAGTGATGACGCTCTCAGTAATGCCTTCAGCGCCTTGTTAGACAGCATTGGTTTCACTCAGAATGTAAATAAACCGACTCACACTCACAAGAACACTCTGGATCTTGTCCTAACGTATGGAACAGAGATTAGTGACCTCATTGTCCTCCCTCAAAACCCTATATTGTCAGATCATTTCATAATTACCTTTCAGTTTATTCTTAAAGATCATCCAGTCCCACAAAATAAAGTTATAATGAAAAGGACAATATCTGAAAAATCTATCTCAAAATTCAAAGAAATAATAGAGCCAATATTCAGTGACATGTCATGTGATCCTGCTGAGAACAGCTTTAGTCCCAGTTTAAGTGATCAATTTGTCGACTTGACCATGAATTCTCTGAAGTCTGCTCTTGATGTTGCAGCGCCGTTAAAACAGAAGGTCATTAGGCCAAAGCGCGCCTCCCCATGGTACAACCAAGAATTGCGTTCACATAAACAAAGAGTTAGAAAGTTAGAGGGATTATTTTTTCGCTCTCACACCGAAGAATCCCTAAAAGCATGGAAAAGTTGCCTGCAGTCCTATAAGCAGGCTCTGTGTGAGGCCCAAACCAGATATTATTCAAATCTAATAGAAGTCAACAAAAGTAACACTAAATTGCTTTTCAGCACTGTAGCTAGGCTAACAAACTGTCACAGTGCAGTAGAGCCCTCAATCCCAGCTACACTTAGCTCTGATGATTTCCTCCTATTTTTTAATAATAAAATAAAAACAATCAGAGATAAATTAGATGAAATTACCCCCGCTATTAGCCCTGAACTAGCCCAAGCTGTAAATCTAACGTCCCATATAAATCCACCTGTAAACTTAGAAAGGTTCACAGCTGTTGATCAAGCAGAGATAACTTCAGCCATTATGTCCTCTAAAAGCTCAACTTGTGTCCTAGACCCCATTCCAAGCAGACTCCTCAAAGACATTCTCCCCCTAATTATAGACCCTATTCTTAATATAATAAATACTTCACTCGAAAGTGACTCGAATGTTCCACAGTCCTTCAAACATGCAGTCATTAAACCTCTTCTGAAAAAGCCTAATCTAGATCCCGACCTATTGGTAAACTACAGACCTATTTCAAATCTTCCCTTCGTCTCTAAAATCCTTGAAAAAGTTGTAGTAAAACAGCTTTGTCGCCACCTGCAGGACAATAACTTATTTGAAGTTTTCCAGTCAGGGTTCAGAACCCACCACAGCACTGAAACTGCACTAGTTAAAGTCACAAATGATTTGTTATTAGCCGCTGACGATGGACTGGTCTCAATCCTGGTTCTGTTGGACCTCAGCGCAGCGTTTGACACCATTGACCACAACATTCTACTGCAGAGGTTAGAATGCGATGTAGGTGTTGGAGGAACAGCCCTCAGCTGGTTTAAATCCTATTTATCTGATAGGTTCCAATTTGTTAATATAAACCAGAGCTCCTCACCATGCTCTAAAGTAATTTACGGTGTGCCACAGGGTTCGGTACTCGGTCCAATTCTGTTTACTCTTTATATGCTGCCATTAGGCAACATTATCAGAAAGCATGACATTAACTTCCACTGCTATGCAGATGACACTCAGCTGTATTTATTAATGAAACCTGATCAGAGCGATCAAGTAGACAGACTTAGTACTTGTGTGAAGGAGATAAAAACCTGGATGACACTAAACTACCTGCTTCTTAACCCTGAAAAAACCGAGGTCATTGTGCTTGGCCCTAAGCATCTACGAGATGCTCTATCTGAGCAGATAGTCACACTGGACAATGTCAGTGTAGCCTCCAGTTCTACTGTAAGAAACCTTGGAGTCTTATTTGACCAGGAGCTCTCATTTAAAGCTCATAAGAATCAAACTTGTAAAACATCCTATTTCCATTTGCGCAACAAGAGCCAAAATCAGAAGAATCCTGCCTAAAAGTGATGCCGAAAAACGTATCCATGCATTTGTAACGACTAGATTAGACTACTGTAACTCCCTGCTTGCAGCGTGTCCTAAAATCTCCATAAAAAGCTTTCAACTGGTTCAAAATGCAGCAGCAAGATTACTAACAGGAACAAAAAGAAGAGAGCACATTACGCCAGTGCTGAAGTCTCTTCACTGGCTCCCTGTCGAGTTTAGAATCAAATTCAAAATTCTACTCTTGACCTACAAAGCCATAAATGACATGGCCCCATCCTACCTCAAAAATGCTATAGAACCATATCATCCAAACAGAGCTCTTCGCTCTCAGAATGCCGGCCTTCTGGTGGTGCCAAGAGTCTCTAAAAGTACTGTAGGAGGTAGAGCGTTTAGCTACCAAGCTCCTGTGTTATGGAATCAGCTCCCGACCCATGTTAAATATGCTGACACAGTCTCTTCATTTAAGTCCAGGCTTAAAACGTTCCTCTTCGAAATCGCTTATGGTCAGACTAGTTAGGAACAGAAATATAAACCCACAGCTTTAGCTACGCTGCCCTAGGAGTAACTATGCTGGGGGAAGTATGACAGCTTGAGCACTATCCTCTTCTTCTTCTGACTACTTATGCTATCAAACAATATTTATTTTTTGATTCCACTTGCAAACTGTTCACCGCCTTCTTTTTCTTTCTCTCACTCCTGAGGACCTGTGGACCCAGATGCCCCTCCCCTGGTGAAGTGGTCCCTGCCCTGTGTGGACGGTCCCCCATCTGCCTGAGGAGTGGGTCCAGCTCGCCTCCGACGGTCCCTCATCTGCCTGAAGAGTGGGTCCAGCTCGCCTCCGATGGTCCCTCATCTGACTGAAGAGTTGGTCCAGGTCGCCTCAGTCGGTCCCTCATCTGCCTGAAGAGTGGGTCCAGTTCGCCTCAGTCGGTCCCTCATCTGCCTGAAGAGTGGGTCCAGTTCGCCTCAGTCGGTCCCTCATCTTCCTGAAGAGTGGGTCCAGTTCGCCTCAGTCGGTCCCTCATCTGCCTGAAGAGTGGGTCCAGCTCCAGTCTCCCTCGTGTCCGTCTGTCCGTCTGTGAGAGTCGGATCTCTCCTTCACTGGAACTCCTCCAGGTTTCTACGCTTTTTTCCCAAAGAGGTTTTTTTTTGCAGTTTTTCCTAGCCGAGAGGGAGAGTCTAAGGACAGAGGACCCTGGGACATCGTCCTTCGCCACCACAGACATTGTCTGACTCCCTCGCCACCACAGACATCGTCTGACTCCCTCGCCACCACAGACATTGTTGATTCATTTCTCCCTGTGGCCCTCAGAGGCAACTGTTGTTGTGATTTTGGGCCTTACAAAAATAAATTGATTTGATTTGATTGATTTGAAGAGGTAACAAGGAAAGTGGCTACGGCCAAATACCTACAACGAGTGAGGCAAGTCCTCAGAAGCCAGCTCAATGACAAGAACATGTCCCTGGCAATAAACAGCTACGCCCTGCCAGTGATCCGACCCTGCCACGCCCTGCCAGTGATCCGACCCTGCCACGCCCTGCCAGTGATCAGACCCTGCAGGAATAATCAGGAGGCCAAAGGAGGAGATACAGACCACAGATGTTAAGACACGAAAGCTCCTGACCATGGAGGGTTCCATCCCAAATCCAGCACCCTGAGACTGTACACTAGCCGTAAGGAAGGAGGCCGGGGACTAGTGAGTGTGAGAGCCACTATCCAGGACAAAATGTCCAAGATCCATAAGTACATCAAGGACAAGGCTCCTACAGATGACGTGCTCAGTGAATGTCTCAGACAATGGGGAACAGAGGATGATGAGGTGCTGGAGGGACCATAATGGGAGGACACGCCCCTACATGGGATGTACCACCGGAACATAACTGAAGTGGCTGATATCACAAAATCCTATCAATGGTTAGAAAGAGCCGGTCTGAAGAACAGCACAGAGGCCCTTATCATGGAGCACAGGAGCAGGCCCTGAACACCAGATCAATAGAGTTCCAGATCTACCACACCAGACAAGACCCAAGGTGTAGGGTGTGCAAAGGGGCCCTGAGACAATCCCACACATAGCTGCAGGGTGCAAGATGCTGGCAGGGACAACATACATGGAGCTCCATAACCAGGAGCTGGCATAGTGTACAGAAACACTGTACACTATGCCAGCATCTGTGCAGAGTACGGGCTGGAGACCCCAAGGACAAGGTGTGAAACACCCCCACAGGTTGTGGAGAGTGACCGAGCCAAGGTCCTCTTGGACTTCAGACATACAGACAGACATAATGGTAATGGAGAACCAACCGGACATAGTGGTGGTCGACAAGGTGCAGAGGAAAGCCGTGTTGGTGGACATTGCAGTACATGGGATGGAAACATCCGGAAAAAGGAACATGAGAAACTAGAGAAATACCAAGGTCTCAGAGAGGAGCTGGAGAAGGTCTGGAGCGTGAAGGTATCGGTGGTGCCCGTAGTGACCGGAGCACTTGGGGCAGTGACCCCCAAACTGGAGGAGTGGCTTAGGCAGATCCCAGGAAAAACATCGGACATCTCGGTCCAGAAAAGTGCAGTGTAGGAACAGCAAAGATACTGTGCAGAACCCTCAAACTCCCAGGGGCCAGAGGATCCGAGCTTGAAGGGGGAGGAATAGAAACCACCCGCGGAGGGTGAGTGAGAGTTACATGCACGCACACACACACTCGTACACACACACACACAGACACGTACACACACACACGCACACACACGTACACACACACACACGTACACACACACACGTACACTCTGAAGACTCATTTTAAACAGGGACATGATGGGAACCACCGTGATGTTCCTGACCACTTCCGAGGTGACCGTAGCAGTACACACACACACACACGTACACACACACACGTACACACACGTACACACACACGTACACACACAGACACGTACACACACACACGCAGACACGTACACACACACACATACACAATTACCCCCTCTGAAGTTTGTTTTCTTCTTGTTGTCGCTATGGTTACTGTTTGGTATTTGTAAATAAAAGAGGGGGGAAAACACTTACTTTCCAAGTTCAACATCGCTCCTGAAGTTTGTTTTTAATTCTGTGACAGAGAAATGATAGTTCATATTTCAAATGTGTTTACACATGATACACTTCTGAAATGACTGCAGCAGGACCGTGTGGAAGCAACCAGTTTGCCACAGTTATAAACGTATTTGATATTGTTTCATAAGCTCTCCATTTAAAAAAAGGTTACGGTAATAGTATAATACTCAGATCCAGTTAGAGTCAAGAAACAGTGTCTAACTGTGAGCTAAAAGCATTCCTGTAATAAAATGTAAAAATATGATTATATTTCTGTGATGTATTTTATCTGCATAATGGTGATTATTGGTATATTATCTGCATCATTAGTCTAAGAGAAAAATGGCATGTGAAAAACTGCATTTGTGAAAGTGTTGTAAAGATGGGTAAAAGGAATGTTTACCCCAGGGAGGGGTGTAGGACCCCAGGGAGGGGTGTAGGACCCCAGGGAGGGGTGTAGGACCCCAGGGGAGTTAGGCAAACATTCCCCACTCTTATCTCTAAGGAAGAAAGACAGTTGTAAAAACAAGTGATGTGAAGTTAACCAATGAGAATGTGACCCTCCTATTCCATAATGTGAAATAAAACCGACCTGCAAGAGAAAAAACGTCGTGAGACCAAGGAGGCCCGACGGTTTCTCCCTTGCATGCAAGCTGCACAAAGTCTGACGTTTCTGTATCGTTTCATATTCTAAGTTGAATTGTGTTCTCTGTGTGTTAAGGAATAGCATTGGTTTATGTCTATTTTCTTGACATTTTCTGGTCCTCCGAGCCGGGTGACAAGCTGCCCTTCGCGGAGATTGAGCTGTGTGCACAGCAGAAGGAAGTCCACTTTTCCCCGTGGGCGCCCATCGCACCTCATTCTCCGCGGGTAGAGCGCGTCGTGTCGAGGCAGCAGGAGAACACAGGAGACAAGAAGGTCAGACAAAACTTTGTGTGTGAAAAAGAGTGAGCCATAAAACGTTGTTATGCACTAGTTTGATATTTCTGAAAAATAATGTAGGCTTTATGCCCAGTTTGGTATTACTGTGAAATATTGTTGGTGGATGCCCAGTTTAATATTACTGTGAAAATATTGTAGGCTTATGTACGAGATAAGTTTCTCACATAAGCATAAGTTTGATATTACTGAAAAAAATATTGGTTGGCTTTATGCATGAAGATTTAAGACTTAAATTGCTCACCACAAGTTTAAGTTTCTCACCGAAAGAAAGTTATGATGCCTTATGTACGAGTTGTTACTGACATAAAGACGAGTGAATGTAAGCGCTTTGAAGGAAGTAAGTAAGAAAGAAAGTGTGAATGTGTGAATGAGGATTAATAGTGATTAACTAACAGGTGTGAGAATCACAATTAATCATACAAGGGTCACAAGGCGTTATTCTGAGAGATCTAAAATTTGCAGACAAGGGTGAATCTTAAACATCTAGTCTATGTCCGGTGGAAACCAGCAGGGAATCCACTAGAAGCTTGACATGGAACTCGTCTGTACATTAAGTAGCATTTCTCCCAGACGACCAAGACCACATAATGCCAGAATTATCAACCCAAACTGTAAGACTAAAAGACAAAAGAAAGGTCATAGAGGATGTGGATGGAGATTTGTCCAGTATGCTCACAGACGTGGCAGAGAGGGGGAGATGAGAAGGTCAAGAAGAGGAGAATGGAGAGAAAGCAGTCAGAGGACGCGCTGAAGGAATGATTATAAGCGGAACTAAACCCAGCTGGTTTAAATTTACAGAGAGCTCTGTAGAACAAATTTTAAGAGTTTTTGTTTTGATTTATTAAACTTGATAAGAGATGAAGATGAATTCAGATTTTTATAGATGGCCAATATTTTGGGGAATGTGATCACAGACAGGACACTTCCTGTCCCCAAACATAGTTACAAAGGTTGTGTCTCCCAGGAAAGACATGACTGTGTCATTAACTAAAGCAAACGACGCAGAGTGGGGGGACATGGGACATACATGGGGTCATAAAAGATAGTCAGAGATAACAAAAGGGCTATTGACTGGGAAAACACAGGAGGGATAGGCAACAGAGCAAGATGGATCAGGATGAAGTAAATGTCCTCATCTTTACGCATCACAGTGACGCCAAGAGTACACCACAGCAGGGGGTTGACGGAGTAATAGAAGAGTTAACATTAACAGGGAAAGAATTTGATATTCTAAAAGGAAATACCTGAAGGATTGTGGAGATTCAATCAAGAACTGAATAGATTTAAATAAGACAATATCATTGAAATTTAGACGCTATAGAAGTTATGAAACCAGTGATAACAGGACTTAAACGTTGCAGGACTAATGAGCCATGACGGAATGAATGGACGAATCAAATAGAACCCCAGGTAAGCAGAAAAGGGTTAAGAGGGCCGACTAGCCCAGTCAGCAGAGCATGAGTTCGTGGACATCAGTTTTGTGAGTTCGAGCGTCCTGTCAGAGGCATATTCAGCAAGTGAGGAGGAACAACGTATGTGTACAGGACATGGACTTTAAGTGATATTAAAAGTAAATACATACATACAAGTATACATTGGACTGAAGTGAATTAGAACTCATTATAGCACAGTATAGACTGGATGACGCAGAAATACAGCAGGTCCTGATGAAGCATATCTTCATTAGATATAGTTAAAGGGAAAGTAGGACCCGTTCAGTGCAGAAATAGTCAGACAATATAATGATATACCTGAGGACGGAGCCAAGAGATAGTTAGACTACAGGAAGGCCCTGGGGGAGGAGTGTAATGCAGGAGAAGAGTAAATTTTATGAGACCCGCAGATTACCTTAAGATAGTGAAAACTAAACAGGGGGATGGGTAATCAATACATGAGTTTGAAGCAGAATGACAGAGATATTTTAAAGATAACTCTGGAATCCTAGAGGATGCAGCGCCTGATAGTTATATCAGCAGCAATATAGAAAGTAAAAGCAGCTTACAAGTGAGGCTAAAGAGTAAGTGAAGAGAGGGACAGACAAAGCAGGTTTGGAAATTGGAGATACGTTACAAGAAAAGACATTTTTGGAGGTGAAATGCCCCAAAAGGAAGAAAAGAAACAGGGAAAAGAACAGGAAAAGTGACAGAGGGGAAGACAAAGAGGAAGATGCATGACGAGACAAAGAAAAGACAAGAAAGTAGGGAACAAGGGGAAAAAGAGGTTGATAAAGAAGACGTGCCTTATAAACAAGGGAAAGGATCATTTTGATTTTTAATATGCATATAGACTTGCTAGAAAAAACTACCGTATTTTGCGTACGAAAAGGCGCACCGGATTATTACGCGCACCATCAGCTATCTGTCTACCATGTGTACTGGTCCATACATAAAGCGCACCGGACGATAAAGTGCAAAAGATAAACAAAACAGACGGATAAGTCAGAGTCAGTTGAGCTTTATTAAACGCGTTCAACTCATTCAGATCAACATTGTTCAACATCAACATTGTTCAAACGTTAATGAGCGTATTCACAACAACTTTGACTTCAGCTGCAACAAGTAAAAAAACAGTCTGACAACGCAGACAAACTCAATTATTAACACGTAAAAAACACAGTCTAATATCGCTAAAAGGAACGTTAGCATGGTCACAACAACTTAGACAAACTCAGGTACAAACACGTAAAATACAACACACTGCACTTACTTTTTCCAATTCATTCCTCGTCATCAAATCCCTCAAAATCTTCCTCTTCCGTGTCCGAGTTTAACAGTTGTGCCATTACGGCATCCAACAGCACCGGGTCCAACTCGTCATTATCAGAGTCCGTGTCGCTGTCGCTGCCGTCAGTGTTACCGTGTTCGGTGATTATTCCAGCCTTCTTGAAAGCACGGACGATGGTTGAGACTGTTACCTTAGCCCAGGCATCCGCAATCCATTGGCAGATAGTGGCATAAGTCGCCCGGCGCTGTCTCCCCGTCTTGGTGAATGTGTGGTCACCCTCTGTCATCCACTGTCCCCAAGCAGCTCGTAGTTTAACTTTGAACGCCCTGTTGACACCAATATCTAGCGGCTGGAGTTCTTCAGTTAATCCACCGGGAATGATGGCGAGCACCGAATTAGTTTGCTTCACCTGTTTTTTGACAACATTGGGCGCACATCGAGTCGCAGATTAATAGGGACGGAGATATGTGGAAAAAGCCATCCGGTTTTTTGACGTAAATTTCTCTCAGCCACTCACTCATCTTTTCCTCATCCATCCAGCCCTTCGGGTTAGCTTTGATAATGACGCCGACTGGAAACTTTTCTGTTGGCAAAGTCTTCCCCTTGAAAATGACCATGGGAGGAAGTTTCTGGCCATTAGCCTGGCAACTGAGAATTACAGTGAAGGATGACTTCTCGTTCCCTGTGGTGCGTATAGACACTGTTCTGGTCCCTGTTTTCTCCACAGTGCGGTTCACGGGGATATCAAAAGTGAGGGGAACCTCGTCCGTGTTTGTGATGTGCTCACGTTTTATCTTATTTTCAGTGATTTTGTTTTTGCAGTATGCGCGGAAATTGGCCAGCTTTTCTACATAGTCTTTTGGCAGCTGCTGCGACACGGTAGTTCGTGCGCGGATGGAGAGATTACGTCTTCTCATAAAACGAAACCACCAAGAGGGACCACCACAAAAGTCATTAATATTCATGTCCCGTGCTAACGCTGTGGCCTTCAGTCGAATAGAGACTGTAGAGACGCTTCTACATGCCGCTCTCTGTTCGATAATCCACTGTTCAATGTTGTCCTCTAACTTTGGCCATCTCGCTTTATTCCCGCGGAAACTTTGTGTGGTCTTTTTTACTTGGCGCAGCTCATCTTCTTGCTTCCTCCAATTTTGTACCATTGATTCATTGACGTTGAATTCTCTCGCCGCTGCTCTATTCCCATGTTCTACTGCGTGACTTATTGCCTTGAGTTTAAATGTTAGAGCATGGATATGTTTATGTTATTACCGGTGTTTGAGTCTTTAACTCGGGGTCCTTTGTTAGGTGTCCGCGTTGTGCCTGAGTATAATGTTTACATTTTGACAGGGCGCGCGCGGGCGCCGTGTGTAGCGGTAGACTACTGTTCCCAGAATCCTTTGTATACATGTTGTTGGGACTTCCGGTTTCGGAATACCGTAAACATGCTTCTAAATGTGCATCGGCGTCTCTCGCGTCCCAAATCTTCTTTATACACCGTGTACCAAACAAAATATATTCGCGGTCAGTAAGCACAACCATAAATAAACCATATATTAAGTGCACCGGACTATTAAGCGCACGGACGGCTTTTGAGGACTTTAAAGACTTTTACGTGCGCCTAATAGTGCGGAAAATACGGTAAGACACAATGTTTGTAAAGCATCACATGAGCAGGTGTGAGAGATTGAGTTTGGAACTCACCTGCAAGCACATATAGAAGATTAGTACATTACATTAGATGTGTGACCTTATTCAGGCCTCACCAACAGAGGAGATGTGAAACATGATGCTTAATTATGTGAAAGATTCTAAGTTGTGAGCTGACCCTTATGGCCAGCTCAACGAGGGAATTATTGAGATAATTATTATAGTTTGAAGTATTTGAATTGCACACACACATACATACACACACACACACACACACATACACGCACACACGCGCACAAGCAAACATTTAGAGTTTGAAACAAATGGTGGTAAAACAGATAGGTTTGAGTGTCAGATTACAGACACATAGACTAATTGCCCCTTGGGGAGCTCAGCCAGGGATGTGACTAGTGAACTGTGAAAGGACTGAGGTGAGATTGCGGAGTTGAGGACAGACGCAATTCCATCTCTCCCTTGATTACATCCTGGATTAGTGAACGTTAGGAAACTATCTGGATTATTGAACTTTATGAAATGCAGAAACATTGATGGAAAGCATGATTACCAAAATCATTGTTTAAATGGGCTGCAGAAGTTGAGTCATGGGCGATGCCATGTCTCAAATGGAGGGATGAATGGACTAGTAAACAAACATTACGATTCAATAATTACTAAAAAAAATGTTTGATGTGCACAATGGACCCAGCAGTGATAAAACTACAGACTTATCATGGAATATAAGATTGACAATATTCACGAGAGAACTTTTTGAAATACATGAACTGCCAAAAGACATTGTTTATCACAACGTATGGAGATCTGGTGTTTACAGAGGCGAGCCAAGTGGAACAGCCAAGGTGGAAGGAGCCACACCGTGTCGTCCTCACCACTGGAGGGACGAGATCATGGGTGCATCTCTCTTTATGGAAAGAGAGAGTCTGAACTGGCGGCATCAGCGGCAGACAACACAACAGATCCATAACACAGCAGACGCAGGACTTCGCTTTGTATACGGTGCGCAAAGCATTACACTCTGCTACGATGAACGGGAGCCAGAGACAGCAAAAGAAAAAACGAGTTATCATCATCACAGCGACGACGATAATATGGGTGCTAAGAACACCTGCATTATGCGCCGGACAATCGGTAGCACGTGAAAAAAAAAGACAGCAAAGAGGCAAAGGTAATCTGATCACCCAATCCATGTTCTAATAGATCAACATATGTTGGTGTGTCACAACTGTGTATACCGGTAAATGAAACATACATTTTTAAATTCAATACGCAGACCTGAAATATAGAGGGAAGAAAATAAGTGATCAACTTGATGTGGAAGGTTATGAAATGTATAATGTATAATCGACATGACAGTAGCTGGGGAAACACAATGGCATATTATACAGCCACTGTTGTTTACACTACCTAAGAGTGCCTTTTTATCTGCTACAACATCACTACATGCAAAGTTAATGAGATATGCATATGAGATGGGAAGAGTACCAGTTCATATGTGTCAAAGGAGTGACGGGAGGAGGTCTCTTAGCAACCCAAGCGCCAGGACGTATGGTGGTGGTGTGGGCACACAGTGCTGAGAGGGCACTTGGAAGCCAAAGGTCTAGGACTTTGTGCCTATGTATTCCTTTTGTGGCCAGCCTTGGTCATAACAAAGACCAGCATCAGCCAGAATCATACTGCAAGGTCAAGGTCGAGAGGTTAGTGGACGGTCTGGTCCCAGTAGCACCTGATACTACGTATTTCTATTGGGGTGCCCAGAGGTCCCTAACAAGTACAAACTGACTGACCAAAGAGCAGCGGGTTTAAGGGCCTTCCGCTTGTACTTCTATATTTCCCATCACACCGCAAAATTATAGACAGAATAAATTGTCTGTCTGTCGAATTACAAAGATTGACCAATCTGACTCACAATTTAGGACTTGCTCAAGGGTCACAGTTGCAGCACACCACTTAAATGGTGTGGCAGACCAGTTATGGCAGTAGACATGTTGTTGGCCGAGGGAAAAGGAGTTTGTTCAATGTTTGAGGACTGTGCACAACCTTTTGAGTGTAAAAGTGTCATGTTAACACCAATATGAAAGACATGTTGAAAACTGAAAAGAGTAATATGTTTGGATATGAAACAGTCTAATGCTTTGATAAACAGGAGGGAAATGTAATAAAATGTAAATATATGATTATATTTCTGTGATGTATATTAGCTGCATAATAGTGATATGACAATATTTGTATATTATCTTCATCATTAGTCTAAGAGAAAAATGGCATGTGAAAAACTGCATTTGTGAAAGTGTTGTAAAGATCGGGCAAAGGAATGTTTATTCCAAGGAGGGGTGTAGGACCCTAGGGAGGGGTGTAACACCACTGGGGAGTTAGGTAAACATTCCCCATGCTCTTATCTCTAAGGAAGAAAGACAGTTATAAAAACAAGTGATTTGAAGTTAACCAATGAGAATGTGACCAGCCTATTCCATAATGTGAAATAAAACCTACCTGCAAGGGAAAAAACGTTGTGAGACCAAGGAGGGTCGCCAGGCTATTTACGCCAGCCTGGCGACCTGGCCCGACGGTTTCTCCCTTGCTTGCAAGCTGCACAAAGTCTGACGTTTCTGTATCGTTTCATATTCTAAGTTGAATTATGTTCTCTGTGTGTTTAAGGAATAGCATTGGTTTATGTCTAATTTCTTGACAATTCCTCACAACCGCAAACACGGACGTTTATGGTTTAGGACGAACCGCACCGTCGGAGAAATAGAAATCCTGGTAACAGCACAAACAACTAAGTCACGATGCAGTGGGCGATGGATTAGTGGAAAGTAGAGTACAAATAAGATCGATTGCAATATATCTTGTATTAATAATAAGCTTTGAAGACAGTTTTAATTTCAGCTGTTTCAGCTCTCACTGATTCTGGATGAACTTTCAATCCCCACGGCTCAGTCTGAATCTGGGAGACGCAGCCTGATGACATCATAACAAGGGAGGTAATCCCAGGCCTTTAGTCCCGCTCTTCACATGTCAATCACTTGACCTCACATCAAAAGATCGAAAGTCCACACAGGAAAAAGTGAAGAGCCAAGAAAAAAATGTCACACGGGGATAGTGCAAATGAGTTAGTGGGGATTTCAAAGGAAAATGTGAGCGGAGGATCATTGGTTTCGTTAGCAAATAATACTTTTTTTCTAAAACATAATTAAAAAATGTTGCCCTCTCAATACAGTTAACATTTACAAAAAAAATTTCATTAAATTACATCCTTACACGCTAGCCACCATCTGAGATAATGACATCACATTCTATCGTGTGAACACATCATTAGCACCACAGACATGACTTACTTGTCTAACATCCAGTGGTCCAGATGGTAGCGCTGCGACAGTCCGCTGGAGGTCACCGTGACCACGTGCTGCTTTATCTGCTCCTGCATGTGCAAGCCCGACCCGCCCTGAGTCATGACCAGCAGGAGGCGCTCTCTGACAGCCGCACTCACGTCCATGTGCACCAGGAGCAGCACTCTCGCCCCTCGCACCCGGCTCCTGTCACCCGCCTCCCTGAGCACCCTTGACAGCTCCTTCTCGTTGGCAGAGTGGACCTCCAGAAGATCAGCTCCAGTGAGCAGAGCAGCGCAGCGAACGGTGGATCTGCGCCCGGTGCCCGTATTGGAGGCCAGGAGAACAGCGTGAGCTCCAGGTATGAGCAGGACACGAAAGATGTGCGCTAGCTGCCGCGCCCTCTGCTGGTGCACGGCATATGTACGGAGAAAGCCGCTGGAGAGACAGTGGTGATCTTTGTAAAACTCTTTGTTCAAGATATTTTGCAGGGCCTCAGTAAAAATATCAAGCAAATACTTTTTATAAGTGATCTGCTTCAAATTGCTCCCGTTTTGCTCTGTTTTCATAAATGCAGGCAGTTCTGGGCTGTACACCACATCCGAATATCTAAGAGGTTCTTCACTGTCCATAGTTTGATCTTTTTTAGGACAGCCAATGTTTTCCGGACAATGGAACACGTTCACTTGTTCCAACATGTTTCCAAAATGAGCCGTACAAACATCACCCATAATTCTTTCCAGATTTGAACGCTGACCTTGGCTTACTCTGTCGATAAAGGTGTGTGTACATTCGTGTAACCAAAGTTTCACAATATTGACAAGGATTGCATTTGGCCCGATCATGGAACGGTCGCTTTGCCAAAGAGTCATGCCTTGGAACACTTTCTGCAAGTCGTGAATGGAGAAGAGGAAATCAGTCTCGTCCAAATGCTCCTGCAACGCCAAATACAGATTGTGAGTAGCGAAGATGATACAAGACACCATTTCTGAAGCATTTGGGAGCAGCGGCTGCATCCACAGCTGCAGACGGGGAGAGTGCAGAGAGAGGATCAGTTCTGGAGATAAGGTGGGCAAGGTGAAGATGGAGAAGAGGCGAGTGAGGCGCGGGGAGAGCGTGGGGGGGTGGGAGGGCACACAGCCGGCACACATGTAGGACACGCTGCTGGTGCTCAGGAGCCGGAGGGAGGAGTTACTGAACATGGCCACTCCTCCAGTCGACACACTTTGCCTCAGAACCTCTAAAGCGGGAGATGTTGTACCAGCCACATCTGTGGAGTCAAGGAAAGGAAAACATGTACAAGAGTTGAACAGGATTAAAAATACACTATTTCATTCATTATATAATGACTAGAGGGCACCATGTAATTAAACGAGGTGGAACATGTATTAAAGGTGCACTGTGACCAAACAACAACTACAATTTTGAACAACGGGGCATTTTTTTGGTGAATTTTTCTACACACCATGTGGGGACATTGTTCTCATTTCTTCTGAAATGTATATTCTGGGGCCTCAGTTATATCGCTTGCTTGGGCCCCTTGAGTAGGTGGCCCTCTGCGCCATGTGTGGGACTGATTAAAGTTCCCTACTAGGTGCAGGACTTTGCTTATCTCTTTAAGACGGCAGATAATCTTACAATAACATACAAATAAATGATGTGAAATGTGATTGCTGGATTTTTTTTTTTTAGATTCTGTCTCTCACTGTGGAAATGACTCTATGATGAATATTTCAGACCTCCATAATTTCTAAGTGGGAGAACTTGCAAGATCACTGGGTGTTCAAATACTTTCCTCACTATAGATACTGCATGACTGAAAGTGTGCATGACTTTTTTGGGGGGGTAAGGAACATCATTTTTTAATAAAGTAGTTCTCCTGATTTTGTGCCACTACACCAGCAACACTGGCTCTTGGCACATTTCAAAAGAAGCAGCCATGACTTCAGAGAGCTTGACTTTGGTATGGGTGGATCCCTCATCATCATACAGAAAGCTCAGAGACATCCAAGAGTCATTCTCAACCTGTAGGACCTCAGGAGGCAGGAGGCCACTCCCCTCGCTAGTGCTAATGCTTACGCTAGCATTAGCGTCTCTGTTGCTAGGTGACGGAGGTACAGGGAGGAGGGGGTGCGGCCGGGTCACCGAGGCTCTCTCTCTCTTTCTCCCTGCTCAGGTCTGTGTTCAGCACGATCTTGCAATTTGTCAGGACAAACAACTATTTCAACTACGCAATCATCAACGGTGAATTACTGAGCGTCGTTTGGTATGCTGCAAAACGCAGCAGAAAACATGGACGTGTGGGAAGGCGAGAGCCATCATCGCCGCAAGCGCGGCTTTAATGTAATTTGTTGTCAATTAAATCGGACTTTTTATCTTAAGTAGTACTACCAGTACTACTGACACACATGTAGTACTTTTACGCAAGAAAGCAGACACTCGCAATGGCTTCGGCCATTGCACATTATCTAGTTATTTATTTTTATCACATAGCAGATTTAAATTGTTCTTCTTTTTGACTTATACGGGTTGTTTTATCATTGTTCATAGTTTTATGTTGCACAGAATCACCAAAGCAAGTTCCTTGTTTGTGAATACTGTTCATTGACAATGGCAATAAACCTTTTCTAATTCTGATTCTGATTCTAACACTCATTCTAGCACAACATTGCTCTGTTTTTGTGTAAGTTTGTGTAGGATACATATCCAAGTTCTCAGATTAGATCTGCAGATTTAGAATGACTTTTGGTGTCCAGATGATACAATTGAAGCTTTTTCTACAATGGAACACTCCTGGAGGAATGAGGCACTACACCACATGTGGTTTAGTGCGGAAAACATGATATCTGATTCATAACAAAAATAAATAATTTATGCATTGAATAAATACTGCCAATGTGTATTTAATTCACCCAAAATACATATGTATATGTATATATATATATATACAGATATATATATATATATATATATATTTGTATATTATATATCACAAAAAATGTATATATATAAGCCCTCTGATTGGCCAAGGATGCAGCCAACAACAACTATAGATACAGCAGAGTATGGAGAGCAAAATAAGAAAAATATAGTAATTTTGGCAAAAAAAAAATTGGGCAATTATGCTATAATCCCGGCGATGTGTACAACCAACAAAAGTCAGAAAAGTGAATGTCTCCCTGAGCATTAGTACATGAAGTGGAAGTACGCACCTGTGGCAGCCTGGTGTAGATCATCCACAAACAGCAGCAGGTTGGAGGCTTGTGTAGTGCTTCCAAACACAGTGAACAGGTCCCAGGGGCCCAGGACAGCACTGCCACAAAGGCTCACACACGGCCTTCTGAAAGTGGGCAAACTCCTACACACTGTGGTCTTTCCTGAACCAGGCTCTCCCACCAGGAGAACCGACTGCTTGGCCTCCAACATGATGTTCAGAAGATGTGTATAAACCCCATACTGAGAGAGAAGAGTAAGAGCAAAGTGTATTAAATATGAATGTAATCATAATTATGTTATTATTCTCGTGTGTTTTTTTTTTCTTGTCTTCAAGAAAATGTAATGCAAGATACGCAAGCCATGTTTCCACTGTCCAAGTGAACGGCACTGAGCATTTGAAGGGGTTCAAGGCAAACTTCTACAGCAGTAGTCTGCTCTCTTTGGTTCCCAGAAGGCTTTTGAGCGAGATGAGTGAATAAGAGACTGCAAAGTCAGTCTGAAACAAGACAAAATGAAAGAAAGAAAATGATCTCACAAAACGCTGACTTGATCTTGATTCGTTGAACCAATAGACTAAGCAAAAGAAAGTACACATTAGCATCAGCTGTTTCCTGTTTATTGACAAAATGCTCTCGTATATAACCAATAAATTGAACCTTAAACCTTAATTTCTGTTTAAAGAGCAAGGAAAAATGCAAAGAACTTGAAATCAAGTTTAACATCTTGCTGAAAAAGAAGAACCTAGGAAAGGTCCAGCAAAAACAATTGGATCAAGAACCTACTAGATGTGCGCTCCAAATGGCTCGCATTTTAGTTACATTCAATTCAATGTATTTTTGTAACGCCCAAAATCGCAACAGCAGTTTCCTCGAAGGGCGACAGTGAAAAACAGACAGTCCTTAGACAAATGTCCCAGCATCCCGTGTCCTTAGACAAATGTCCCAGCATCCAGTGTCCTTAGACAAATGTCCCAGCATCCCGTGTCCTTAGACAAATGTCCCAGCATCCCGTGTCCTTAGACAAATGTCCCAGCATCCCATGTCCTTAGACAAATATCCCAGCATCCCGTGTCCTTAGACAAATGTCCCAGCATCCCGTGTCCTTAGACAAATGTCCCAGCATCCCGTGTCCTTAGACAAATATCCCAGCATCCCGTGTCCTTAGACAAATGTCCCAGCATCCCGTGTCCTTAGACAAATGTCCCAGCATCCCGTGTCCTTAGACAAATGTCCCAGCATCCTGTGTCCTTAGACAAATATCCCAGCATCCCGTGTCCTTAGACAAATGTCCCAGCATCCCGTGTCTTTAGACAAATTTCCCAGCATCCCGTGTCCTTAGACAAATATCCCAGCATCCCGTGTCCTTAGACAAATGTCCCAGCATCCCGTGTCCTTAGACAAATGTCCCAGCATCCCGTGTCCTTAGACAAATGTCCCAGCATCCCGTGTCCTTAGACAAATTTCCCAGCATCCCGTGTCCTTGGACAAATGTCCCAGCATTCCGTGTCCTTAGACAAATGTCCCAGCATCCCGTGTCCTTAGACAAATGTCCCAGCATCCCGTGTCCTTAGACAAATGTCCCAGCATCCCGTGTCTTTAGACAAATGTCCCAGCATCCCGTGTCCTTAGACAAATTTCCCAGCATCCCGTGTCCTTAGACAAATGTCCCAGCGTCCCGTGTCTTTAGACAAATGTCCCAGCATCCTGTGTCCTTAGACAAATGTCCCAGCATCCCGTGTCCTTAGACAAATGTCCCAGCATCCCGTGTCCTTAGACAAACTTCCCAGCATCCCGTGTCCTTGGACAAATGTCCCAGCATCCCGTGTCCTTAGACAAATGTCCCAGCATCCCGTGTCCTTAGACAAATGTCCCAGCATCCCGTGTCCTTAAACAAATGTCCCAGCATTCCGTGTCCTTAGACAAATGTCCCAGCATCCCGTGTCCTTAGACAAATGTCCCAGCATCCCGTGTCTTTAGACAAATGTCCCAGCATCCCGTGTCCTTAGACAAATTTCCCAGCATCCCGTGTCCTTAGACAAATGTCCCAGCGTCCCGTGTCTTTAGACAAATGTCCCAGCATCCTGTGTCCTTAGACAAATGTCCCAGCGTCCCGTGTCCTTAGACAAATGTCCCAGCGTCCCGTGTCCTTAGACACATTTCAAACACATTTCAAACCACATTCCTACAGAAGACTATATCACAGCCACAGAAACAGCAATTAGGAACAACAAAATGACAAACAGAAACTGCAGACCTGAGGTTATATGTCACAGCTAGGCTGAAAGGTGTCTTCAAACATTACCCCTAAAGAGGGGAAGACACTCTCAGCACTGCAAAAGGATCAGCATTAACTTTCTATCAGCAGACAGGGGGCGCTGCACTTTGATCATCAACATAGCAGTTTATGAATCCAAAGTCCACAGCCTCCTCGAGGACACTACCACATACAAACATTCGAAAAGAGGCCCTCCCATTGTCTACAAGAAGAAGGTGATGGACCGTTTACAGAAGCTTTAGAAAGAGGAGGTGAAAGACAGGCACTACAGACTGTATCCTGGAGAAGCCATTCCATGCATTTTTGGCCTTCCCAAAATTCACAAAGAGAATGTTCCACTTAGACCCATAGTGTGCAGCAACAATCACATACAATGTGGCCAAGCATTTAACAACAATTTGGCACCATTGGTGGGGAACACAAAACATGTGGAAAACACCCAAACTTGTGGACAAAGAAATACATCTTCAAAAGGACTCAAATGATGTAATGCTTCCATATGATGTGATGTCACTTTTCACATCGTATCCCGACCCCTGAGGCAGTGGCAGTGGTGAGGATGAGACTGCAGGAGGACACAACCTTACAGGAAAGGACCAATCTGACACCTGAACACATCTGCAATCTACTAGACATTTGTCTGAACACCACATACTTTAATTTTCAGGGCCACTTCTACAGATTCATGGCTGTGCCATGGGCTCTCCTGTCCCTCCAATCATGGCCAACTGGTACATGGCGCAGGCACTCCTCCAAGTCTCTGGTCCTGCTACGTGGATGACACATTTGTTACAATCAAGAAACAAGAGCTGGAAGCGTTCTCAGGGCACGTCAGTGCAGTGGACCCGAACATCAAGTTTATAAGAGAAGACACTAAGGAGAACCGCTTGGCCTTTCTTGGTTGACCAGCACCTACTTTTTGACTGTAACCATCCACAACAGCACAAGCTGGGGGTGATCAGAACTTTACAACACAGAGCCCAAGAAGTGTCCACCAGCTGAGGGCAAGAGGAAGCAGGAATAACACGTCCGGAATGCTCTCTCAGCCTGTGGATACTCGGCTTGGGTAACACACAGCCACTGCACAAAAGACTGTATCAACCTAGAAGACACGCAAATTCAGGACCGCAGAGCGCTGTGTATCTGCATCTTAAAGCCACAAACCACTCAATTGAAGACAGTGAGATGAAGATTCTAAGCAAGAAGAAAAGATGGTTTGAAAGAAGAGTTAAAGAGGTTATTTTTGTTTTTTAAGAAAGAAAAGAGAATCCCTCTTTAAAAAGAAATGGAGGTTTAAGGTTCAATTTACCGGTAATATAAAACAGCATTTTAAAGCAATGGGGCCATTCAGATGCTAATCGGGCAATCATCAGTGATGAGGGAGCTGCAGCCAGACAACAATAGGATTTCCCTGGCCCATTACAGGGCTGTTAGGGTAACAAAGAAGATTAGTGTCAGGGTAAACTTAAAACAGGACAGGCTGTTATCAGGGCTCATGCAGCTCAGAGTTCTCAAACTAGATCCCAATATTGAGAATGATGAGGATAAGTCAAAATGTCTTGATTTTTAAAAACAGTGTCCAAATGGCTAGAACTGAATCTGTTTCTAAGATATTAAGAAAACACTTTAAACTACATTAATAATATTTTAGACCAACTTTATAGAGTGTAGATCAAATAAATTGTGAGTCCACTAAAGACATGCACTGTGCATCAATTAATCAACTAAAGGAGGTGGGGCACTGGCAAAAACTTCTAAAAATGACATACTATGTATAAAGGTCAAATTCTTTTTTTTTTTTACTTTTGAAGGCAAAAAAAAAGATAAAAAATTTGCCATTTTTTGAGTCGGAGTGACCGCCAGGGGTCAGGCTTCAACAGTCCAGGGGTCAGGCTTCAACAGTCCAGGGATCGGGAGGCTAAATCTCACGATTTTAAGATATTTCAATCGACCTTTTGTACGCCGTTATCCTTTATTTTGGTAGCGAAGGCGAGCGGGGGAAAATGCGGGGGACACGGGCGCCGCCATGTTTGTTGTGCTGCTGGGCGTGTTTCAATCCCAGAATGCATTGCCTAAGTCAAATGTCACACTCTGATAGAGTGTCACATTACTATGGAAACCTCAGTGGCGCCGACAGAGGCAAACTAACTTGTAAAAGACAACATAACGTCATCTATGCGCGTTCTGTTTTGTTACAGAAGCATATGGAGGACTGAATATGAAGTCGCACATGCATTTCGGTGGTGCGTTATCAGTCCTTTGGTATGAAAGATATGTTGACCAACGTGACAAAAATATTCGACACGCCGGTTTAAGAAAGACCGGTCGGTGAGTCGGCTAAATAATTGAAAAATAAAAGATGCTGACGTTTTTTCAAAAAAATGCCGATATTTATTTTTCAGTCGGCTAGTTTCATACCGGGTCAGTTGGGTTACGGCAAACAGGCAATTTATTTTGGGTAGCCTAATGAGGAAGTGACTCTAGACACGGCAGAAAACAAAGACACACGCGGAGCGCGGACATGCGATATACGGCGGTCTGCAGTTCAGAACCTGCCGCAGTGAAATGAGACTTTCTTGGCCAGACCTGACTCACGAGTCAAAGACACATGTGCATCATTATCTGGACCATATTTCTGTGTAAATATCTCATGTCACAGTAACACTCACTCGATGAGTACGAGCTCAAGAGCAGATGAACCAGATGTGAAGACACTGTCAGCCACACAGAGTCATCAAGGACAGAGGGGACAGTAGAAACAGAGGGGACAGTAGAAACAGAGGGGACAGTAGGAACAGAGGGGACATTAGGGACAGCTGTGATGTGTTTAAGCTTCAAAATGCTGTGTGTTTTATTACAATACAACTATTCACTTAGAAATGAGTCTAATTAGTAACACAGAGCAGTGGACCTCGGGTGCACCGCGAGACCCCCGGTTCAAAAGACACATCACTACCGCGTTTATGTATGTGTAAATATCTCAAGTTACACCATGGGCAACTGCGGCTTTTTGACGTATGTACAAGTTCTAATTTCTTTGTAAATTTCGTGTGAGCAGCTTTTATTCAGGAGCACTGTATAACCCGAAGAGTATGGCACTCATCATCAATACATTACACAAAGGTTATTCATATATTAAATGAAAGTGTGAAGCCTTGAAGCCTTGGCTTGAGGTAGGTAACACATTTTTAGATTGTGTTAGTGATTTAAGTGATTAACTGTTAAAGAGAACCAAATCAATTTGGTCAGTCCACTAGTCTGTGAGATATCCAGCATTTAAAAAATCTTCACTTTGGAGAGGATTATAAAATTCTCAGTTTTAGGACACTATCTGCATTAATAAAAATATCTGGGTACAATGAACCTAAAGCTGCGTTCAGACCGCTGCGTCCAAATTCACGCCGGACGCCAGAGTTGGACGCCCGTACATTTGAAGGCAGATGTCCCGGACGCACGTCCAAAAAACAAACTCACCAGCAGACTTGCATCCGAGGCGTCCAGCGCACACGAGCAGTAGAGGAGTTGTAGTGTTTCCCAGTGTTGCTGTTCTCTTGGTGCGGTGGCAGAACAGGCTGAGAAAGTGGCTTTGGTGAATTTACTTTACAAAGTCCAAACGGAGGCGATAGACTCCGGGGCCTGTCTGGGACCCACAGATACTTCAGAGCTCAGCAGAGTTTAGTCAATATCATGATTTGCTCCAAGAGCTGCGTCTTGAGGATTTTTAAAAAATCGTTGCAGAGTTTGTTTTGGGTCTTCTTCTGGGTCGTGCATGGGCACGTCATTAGAGCGTAATCTCTAATTGGCTGCTGCACCTCGTCTGCCACAAAAAAAGTTCAGCTTTATCCAACTTTTCTGCGTCCAGAGCGACCAAAGCGTCCGCCCCCGACGAGGCACGTCCGGCGCTCAGAACGCAGGATTTGCAAAAACACAGGACGCCCAAGTTGCGCGTCCACATAAAAACTTTTAGTGTAAACTGGACGCTTTGACGCAGCGGTCTGAACGCCCCTTTAGACATTATCAACCGATTAATCGAATATATGACTTAAGAACAACTGCTCTATTGCTTAATTCTGTCCGTTGTCGTGTAATTAAGACATCAGCACACATAGGCCAGGCTCCAAGTGCAGCTGGCCGTAGTGTTGTGAGTTTAATCCCGACTCTGACAATGTACTGCATGTCCTCCCTTCTCTCTCATCCCCCATTTCACGCTGTCTTTCCTGTCTAATAAAGCCTTCGGGCCAAAACATTATTTTATTTCATTCATAAGCCTATTATGACCTGTATGGTTGAAATCTCCCAGCGTTGGGAGGGTGCCCTACCTTGGGGGAGATGTGGCTTGTCAGCGTGGTGGTCTGCAGACATACACATCTTTCTGAGGTGACAAAGAATTCAAACACACTTTCTCCTTCTGGAACCTGGATCTGGTACCGACTTTTCAACAGCACTTCACGAGCAATGCACTGGAAACGGGGCCAGACACTGGGGAAATATATAATGTTAATAGTTGCTAGTTTTCACACAATACCTATCCTTCTTCCATCCATCTTCTTCCGCTTATCCGTGGCAGGGTCGCTGGGGCAGCAGTCTAAGCAGGGACTCCCAGACAGGGATCCCGAGATGTTCCCAGGCCAGCCGAGATACAGTCCCTCCAGCGTGTCCTGGGTCTTCCACGGGACTTTCCCCAGGGAGGCGCCCAGGAGACATCCGGAAAAGATGCCCTAGCCACCTCAGCT
The DNA here is from genome assembly GCF_026437365.1 of Eucyclogobius newberryi. Taxonomy (NCBI): domain Eukaryota; kingdom Metazoa; phylum Chordata; class Actinopteri; order Gobiiformes; family Gobiidae; genus Eucyclogobius; species Eucyclogobius newberryi. Next base: position 2,036,302 of record NW_027316056.1, read on the forward strand.
GGCTCCTCGCAACGTGGAGGAGACCTTACCGGGGAGGCTGAGGGGCGTGATCTCCCCCCTTCTTGAACAGAGGGACCACCACTCCGGTCTGCCAGTCCAGAGGCACTGTCCCCGACCGCCACGCGATATTGCAGAGACGTGTCAGCCAAGACCGTCCTACAACATCCAGAGACTTTAGGTACTCAGGGCGGATCTCATCCACCCCCAGAGCCACTGAGGAGTTTGACAACAACCTCAGTGACTTCAGCTTGGGTGATGGACGAGTCAGCCTCTGAGTCCCCGGTCTCTGCTTCCTCTTCGGAAGACGTGACGGTGGGATTAAGGAGATCCTCAAAGTATTCCTTCCACCGAACGACGACATCCCCAGTCGAGGTCAGCAGGTCTCCACCCGCACCGTAAACGGTGTTGATGAAGCATTGCTTCCCCCTCCTGAGGCGCCGGACGGTTTGCCAGAATTTCTTTGGTGCCGACCGATAGTCCTCCTCCATGGCCTCCCCGAACTCCTCCCAGCCCCCGGTTTTTGCCTCTGCGACAGCACGAGCTGCGGCCTGCCGATGCAATACCTATCCTACTTGAGTAAAATATTTGTACAGTGTATAGTGTAAAAGTACTCTTACTTGAGTAAAAGTTTTGGTTCCCACTGTGACAAGTCTACAAGTGATAAAAGCTTTCTGTTGACAATGAAAGATTTGAACATTTGTTTCTTGATCACATCTAGTTTTTGTGAATTTATTTCATGTTTTTCAAATACGTTAACAAATTATAAATCAGGTTCTGGACTTCCAGATGTTTACTCTTACTGTTACTCTTACGTAGAAGTATCCCAAAAGATACTGAGTTACTTACTTTAGGTTTTAGGGGTTTCTTGGACCAGTACTTTTACAAAAGTGACATCATTTTGAATTTGGCTTCTCTACCCACTGCTCCCTTCTGATCACAATGTTCTTGTTCTTTACCTCGGATGAAGATGTCCACCACAGCCCCAAATGAAGGCCATCAAGAAACAGTTTCTTGCAAGCATTGGTGCATTATTTTCTAAACTGGCACAAGCTGTGTAGGACTCGTGGTGTGGAACATCTGAAAATGTACATTTAAGTTGATTAATATAAGATTCATAACACAGCTGCCAACATCTCACAGCTGCATACCTCTGCTGTCAGGCTCCTCTGCATCTTCAAGATTATGAACCTTCAGGCAAACTTTAAAGCGCTGGATGAGGGCATTTAAGATGCGGAAAAAGGATGTGATTTCCTGTAGTCCGACAGGAGGCCTTTTACATGATCCTGACGGAAAATGGCAGGCAGATGACATACAATTTTCAAGTAAACCCATCATTGTAGGGAAAAGATCTTCAGCCAGTGTCTCCCAAGTACGTTGTACACAATTGTCCGGGTTATATTTTAGGAAGATCTTGTTCATCTCATTTTTCCAAACAGCCCTCCACAGTTCGGCGCCAGTCAAGTTGACAAGGCTACATGCAGTAAGGGCTAGAGGACTGGCAGTGCTTAAATCGCTCACTTCTAGAAGGACCTGGAGATGTTCTTGTGGAGGAATTAGGTGCTCCCCCGAGGCCAAGCACATGAACCGACCAGGCGAGTGATACAGCAAGACTATAGTGTCCATCCAGCTTTGTTCCTCTGTTTGGTTATTTGATTTCTCTCCATCCAGTACAAGCCAGTTCACCACTCCCTCCGCATTGCCACAGTTTCTCAGGAAATTTGTGAGTACACCGTCCTGCCAGCCTTTGTGGTCACAGTTGTGCCCAAGCAGTTCTTTGTGAGACAATGAGTTGGGAAACAGGATAAGTGGTCTCACAAAGCTTCTCAATGCAATGCTTTGTTTGTCTGTTTTTTTGGTAGCAAGCAAATTGAGACCGTCAGCCAAAATTGAGTAGCAGCTGGTCTTTCCACTGCCACTAGGACCACTGAGTATCACTGCTTTGCCAGATTTAAGATACTGGTAAACTGTAAGAGCATTGTTAAGTTCTTCTGCATCAGGCTGTAAATGATTTGCGTGCAAAACCTCCAAAATTGCGCCTTTCACTTCAGACATTTCCTGTTCTTCAAGGTAATGTTCAAGTGATGGAAATTGGTAAACTCCCAGGAACGTTTCCTTGAAAAGTTGCTGGAACTCTATGGTTTTGTTCAGCTCGTGAGTCCAAGGAATAAAGACGGACAGAATTGATTTACAAACAGCGGCTTCCTCAATTAAACTCTGCACTACTGTGGACACTGAACCACTTTCTTTAGCTAAGTTTAACTGCTTTCTACATTGTTCCAAGTATAGTTCAGATGAGGCAATTATATTTTGTAAGATGAGGAAAAAGCAGCTATCATTTGGAGTTTTGCAACCAGGCAGAAGCAAGCAATCTTTAGTAAATGTGAATAATGAGACCAAACGTTGACTTAAGTACTTAGCTTCCATGAAACCCATGGCCGTGAGCATGACTTCGGCAATGAATTTGTAATCTGGGTGGGTTAAGGCAACTGGTCTGGAAGCTGTTTGGAGATCCTCTGGAAAGTTACATGTTTGTACTTTTGACGAAATCATAACACAGCCGTAGTTGAAGGAAGCAGGGGCTTTTTTGTCTGCTACAACAATATCAATTGATGCCTTGCTCTCCTTCGTTATTTTGGAGAAGGACTCATGAATATCTAACAAAAACTGACCAAGAGCAGTACATACCTTTGCTGACAGTAAGTCTGCAGAGTCCAGCACAAGCCAGGCCCCAGTCTGAAGGGAACCTAGCAATAAATTCTCCATCGTAACAGGCCTGACACTTGGATCACACTCCAATACAAAACACATTCTACCCAGAGCCATTGCTAGCTGGACAATGAGGTTTTTCTTTGACGTCTTGCAGGGGCCATTGACAAGGCCGCACCTGAAGTTTGTGAGTGCCAAAATAACACCTAATTTTGCACGTTCTGTCGAAGGCATATGCGGAATAATCCATTCTTCTGAACCAGCATACTCCCAACCGTACTGTAGTCGCTGATTCAAGACGTCTACAAAACATAGCAGTTCTTGGTTATGTTGAACACTTATGTGGTACTTGAAAAATCTCAGCCATTCGAAGGAGGAAAGCAGCAGCCCCTGTACTCCTTGGAGTTGGGATAATTTCTCGGAGTGATTCATTGTCATCAGCACTAACGCCCGCAGGAACTGCCGCAAACATGCTAATTTCACATTGCTAACCTTCTGTAGAATGAATCTATCTCGTATGACACTACCAAGCACCATCACTCTAGTTCTCAGGTAGAACTTAAGGTTGTTCACTTTGACAGGATGTGGGAAAGTGTCCTCCATAATGCTGCACCAAACAGCCTCTTCCACCACCTGCAGACACTGTCTGGGGTATGTCACCAGCAGCCCTGCAACATTTAGAATCTGTTTGGTCACATCATTCAAAAGCTTCGCCTGTTCAACTCTTACATCATCAGATATAACTTGCTTAGGAGGTCCAAGCTGCTCCTTGACAAAAGAACATTCCCTCATGCGTTCTATCATGGACAAGTGGAGCTGCTTGTCAAAGTCAGATAACCACTCCGCAGCATTGAGAGAGGGTTCTACTGGAGACACAAAGGTAATCCGTTCCTTGAAGTCACCTAGAACACCCAGCGTGGCTTGGCATTCGAAGCTAATATCACTGTGCCTACAGTCAAGCTCTTGTACCCCTCTAAAGAGCTTGCGGACAACTGGGAGCATGGCGGAGGGGCTTGGAAGTGATGAAAATACAAGAATGAGCTCCCTGTCACTTAGGAACATCAGCCTGGAATACTGGCTGCGGAGGGAATCCAACAGCTCCACACTCTGAGTGGTAATGCCATCCATCGTAGACAGCCCTGACGTGAGAAGCTGACAAAGATCATCACCAAGAAGGAGCAGAACCTGAGGGTTCCTGGCGATATTGTACATCATTTGCTGGAACTTTGAATCCACTGGTTTGAACAGAGTCAGCTATGGAAAAATAAATAAATATTAATTCTTAATAACATTTGACCTTTTTCCCTATTTTTGTTTAAACATTACTCTAGTGATTATATTTGTAATCTTTTTGGATCAAGAGAACACTACACGTTTTAAACATGCTCAGGTGCATTCACATTTGAGACCAATCGATGCACTATAATAATGCTTTGGAATCATATGGCAGATACACAAAGCTCTTTAGATTACTTTATGAATTCACTCCACACTCATTCATACAGAGAAGGAAAGAACTAAAATTAAAACAATCTAACAAACACCTAGATTTGAGCTATATCCAGTATTGGGAAGTAACACAAGATACAGTAACTGTATTACACTACTGTAGAAAAAGCTTTGGTTGTTTCATCTGGACTCAGTTAGAAAAAATAGACGTTTCGACTCTCATCCAAGAGTCATTGTCAATAAAAGAATTTAGGTCGAGAACTCCGATATTTATACTATTCAGTGAATACTATTCAACAGGAACTTACCCTCTTGGTATCTACCGAGCCTATTCAACCCTTTAATGGGCTATTAGTCTCCCCTTTGTCTTTGTGAGACCCTGGCTCACCCACCAGTACCAGGACATTTAGATGTTAATCAGGTACTCAGGGTGGGTGAGCCAGGGTCTCACAAAGACAAAGGGGAGACTAATAGCCCATTAAAGGGTTGAATAGGCTCGGTAGATACCAAGAGGGTAAATTCCTGTTGTAACAAACTCTTTCCTCTTCAGGAAGGCTCCTCCCAATGGGCTGGACTTACCACTGAATAGTATAAATATCGGAGTTCTCGACCTAAATTCTTTTATTGACAATGACTCTTGGATGAGAGTCGAAACGTCTATTTTTTCTAACTGAGTCCAGATGAAACAACTGAAGCTTTTTCTACTATGGAACACGCCTGGACCAATGAGGGATTACACCGATGTATTACACTACTCTTTAATTTGGTGGTATTAAGAATACAGTTACTTTCCTAAAATCAAAGGAATACATTGCAGTGTTTATTTGACTCTGTAAACTGAATACTTGTACTTATATTGAGTCGCATTATATTACAATGTAAAAATCTAACAGCTTTATCACCTTTTGGAATAAAAGAAAAATGACACATGCACGCACCAAAATGTTCCAAAACCTGTGTTTTCTTTTAATTATTTTTCTTCTTTTAATCTTAGGAGGAACCGAACAAGCTACTTGAATGAGAAACAAAACGTCCTCAATCTAAAAACTTGTTCTTGATTGTCAGAATGAAATTCCCTTTTGCTATGGAACCTTGACGATTGAGGGACTAGGCTCACTTTGCTGTATTTGCTCTTACAATGTTGGGTTCAAACTGCATAGTATTAGTAAGAGTAATAGAAAACACAGCTCTTGTAGTATGTACATGTGCCATTTTTCCTTTATTCCAAACCGTGATAAAGCTGTTGCATTTTTACACTGTAATATAATTCCACTCAATATGAGTACAAGTATTCCAAGTATTAAGAATACAGTAGTCTGTTGGGACCATGTATCGGAATATGTTACACATTTAGGTAGTCAGTATTCTGTATCAAGTATTCTTCTAAACACAGAGCCGAGTTCTTCTTTCAAACAAACATTTAAATGTAAATGCAACATACCAAGTCATTGATTAAGATGCACATAGATGAACTATTGAACACCTTGGTCAAAAATGTCCACCTTTGCTGGTATTGTTTAAAAAGATGAAGGATGTTTTCTTAAAAAAAAGAAACAGGCATTATTAGTATGATTAGCCATGTTCAAATACATACATATAGTTGGAATAAGGGTGCTTACCAAGTTCATGCATTTGGTGCAGCCAGTTCTCCAAATCTGCCCTGAAGTCTTCACTATACGCTGACTTCAGCATGTTGGATAAAATGGCTAAATCAAAGTGAATCTGAGAAAGGTGGACGTCTACATCTATCAATAAAGACAAAATCATCAGGAACAGAAAGTTGTGTGATGTGAATACACTCTAAAAAGCTTGAGTAAAGACAAAAGTGACAGGAGGCAGAAATGATTTATATATATATATATATATATATATATATATATATATATATATATATATATATATATATATATTTTATAGAAGAAAAACATATATACAAAGAAGAAAAATAAATACAAAACACACGAGTAGACACAGAACTAAAGAGCAACATTTTAAAATTAGATACAAATAGACATCAACTAGACAATAAAAAATAAAAATAAACAATCAGGGCACAATCAAAACAAAATAAAAATCGGATTTTGTACAGTCGGTCAAATTTGCCAATTTCCAAAGTAAGTTTTTCCTGCTCCTAGAAGTATATTCCAATGGCAGGGTTCATATGAAGGATTTTCACTTGTATAGCGGTGCTGCTAAACAATCTGTTCATTTTTTCAAATTTGTATAGCAATTTGATAATTGCATAGCAAAACACAAATGTGACTAACAATCAATATTTTCCATTGATGTAACAAGATTATTTATTTAAAATGTATTTGTAAACATTCTATTTTTAAAAAAAAACTCCAAACAAATGAACTTTTAAACACTTTTCAAACTTTTTTTTTTTAAACCCAGAAAACTTGCAAATAAAATTAGTTGTTGAAGTTAGATTAATTTATTTACAACTTTCTTCCATATCATCATCAATCAGATGTCTTATTTACATATTAATTGTCATTACACTCACAAAAAATATGTGTTAAGCTTCTGATGGAAAAATAAAGGTTGCTGTGGCGTCCATCATGGTGTATATTATGTGTTATTCAAATTGTACCGCTCTATTTGACGTTCCATTCCATTTTTCGTTTTGCTACTTGATGACGGTCCCTAAGTACTCTCGTCACCGCTCCGGCTGCACATTTGATGACGGTCCCCAAGCACTCGCCTCAGCTCCAGCTGCACATTCGGATCAGTGTAATTCGCTGCGCCCAAAATACGCATCTGATTGTTAAAAACGAGGTTGTGTCACTTGGCAGTGTAAATATGAATATTTTGGATGTGAATGATCTGCAAAGACTTTTGCGTTTAGGAGTTATTGACCTCGGAAGTCTGAATCTGTGACGCTAACTTTACCGCACGTGGCTCCTCCCACTTTCAGACTCGTGGTCTGAGACAGCAGCGGGACTCGTCATGTCCACACAGCGTCCTACATGTGTCATGACGTTATTGACGATCGATTGACGAGTGATCAGTACTTTTAGGCGCTTTGGTTACACAATTGAACACACATTTTTGTATCGCAAAAGCTGCGATACAAAAGCCCTTTTTTCTGACGAACGCATCGCATTTGAGAAAAAATTGCGTCACATTTTGCGATGCAATACTGCTTATTCTGAACCCTGAACGGTATCTGTTTATTGAGTCCATGGCAAGAGGTTTGAGGCCAGAGTACATAGTTCTAAAAAGGAGTGGAATGTCAAAAACCGTCAGCAGTGCATTTCAGTCCAATATTTTGAGCAACAGGACCATCCCAAGACACGTGATAGTGGTTTTGCTCCTGACTGCCACAGTTTCTACAACAGTTGGCATTTCCTTGTGAGTAATGAGCACTTTGGCAGGGTGTTATGAAAGACAAAATTCCCTTCAGACATGTGATTGTGAGCTTCTTCACTGGGATGAACCAACACTTTCCCACTCTTTGTCGGTCAAAACAAAGTTACCCTCTCTTTCCCATTTCTTTTGAATATATTAAGTAGAGTAGCTGTCCAGATTAGTAATGCATTGGTATAATTTAGATATAATTCCCCTTGAAAGTTCTGATTTATAAGCCTTGATAAAAATAAAAAAAAATCAGTCAGAGGATTATAATGGTCATTACTTTGTTTAATTTCCTGGTTATAAAAACGTTTTTCATTCATTCATTCATTTTCTACCACTTGTTCCCTTTCGCGGGTGACTGGAGCCTATCCCAGTGACTTTGGGCTTTAGGCGGGGTACACCCTGGACAGTGGCCAACCTGTCGCAGGGTCAACAGACATAGACATAGACACACAGGTTATAATAACTTCCTATTTACAAGTACATATAAAAGTCAACATATTAAAGCTTTTAATCTGATTATCTTTTACAATCTGGTCAAAAATGTTCATACCTTTTTTAATCCAGACCTTGAATCTCAGGTCAGTTCTATTTGGCACAAAATCTTGGTCATAGGCCAACTAGTTTAAGATTTGAACGACCTTGTTTAGTTTGTGTGTTTTGATTCGTTCCTTCCTGTTGTACGTGTTATATTCAGGAGGCTTGATGACTGATTATTGTTAGAATAAGCATTTACTTGAAGACTGCTTCGGCATGAACACGCGGTACACAAACCCCGCCCACATTATGATATGCGTAATACACAGTTATTACTACGGGGCGATAACATAAATACATCACACACCCCTTTTGAACAAGTTTCAGTTCAAATTTATACTGTTGCAGTGTCACATCAAGTAACTTTAACTTTTTTATTTCTCATTGTTAGAACATTCATCAAAAACAAAATCTTACACTAATAAATGGTACTTCATGGGAGCTTGGTACAGTGACTTTCTGAAAGTACTCTCAAGTGGCTTGTGGTCACTTTCCATAAATGTACTGATGGAACTTTTCACAGCCCAAACAATAGCAAGTAGCTCTTTTTCAATCTGGTGTGGGCTCTTTACAAAAATATAATGGCCGAGTCGAAAATTCTGTTTTTGGTTATTTATTTTGTGCAACAAATTTGGAAAAACCCTCATGCTATTTACAAAGTGAAAAAGGATAAAAACATATTTACAAGCTGATGTCAAGAATTCTAGTCTCTAGGTTTTTCTGCTCCAGGTGTTGCCCACTCTGCGTCCACACCAAGCCCCCGGAAGCCAAGATGGAGCTGCTCATTGGCGCATGGTTCCAAAAAAGTGTTTTAGTTCCGCATTACTTCCTGAATACTGGTATATCTCCTCCCACTTTTGTGAGGTCATCGCCGTGAGGCTTTGGCGTCGGGAGCGCGCACGTCACAGCAGCGTGAACGACTGAGAAGAGCCAACACCGACTTTTGGAACGATTTGCCCTGAAATAGTCTGTTTACGTAACGTATAATGATGGATTGTTATATCCATCTATAAATATACATGAATCATGTTGTAAAGGTCTGATATTTAAGAGAATTATAAAGAAGTGTTAAGATAAAAAGTCTGGTTTAATGACAATTAATTACATTTAGAGGTTTAATAACGTCCTCATCATTTTCTGTAGTTTTTGGTTTGGGTATTTATTTTGTTATTTAACTTTTCAGTTACTAATTTACATAATATAATTTGGCCAATATGCATTTTTTTTTATCAAATGAGAAGAAATATAAAACATAATCAATTCTGTCACAGAATGGAGTTAAACAGTATTTAATTATATTCAGTTTCCTTGTGTGTCGTTTTTGTATCATGTCAATCTTTAATAAATACAAAACACATTTGTTTATTAATGTATTTAATAAGAATAATGAACATGAATGAACTTGTTCAATAAATGTAAATCTGATTATAGCTACAAATAATGAATTGATTTTAGCCACAGTTTTAGTTGAGTTTTAAAGCTACAATGAGTTTTAAAGCTTCTATGTGGTTAAATTGTCTCCTTATTAAGGAGTTTTGGAGTCTGTACTGTTCATTCTTTTTATTATTATTATTAGAATCAGAAAAGGTTTATTGCCTTTGTCAAAGAACAGAATTCACAAACAGTGGAACTTGCTTTGGTGATTCAGTGCAACATAAAACAATGAACAATGATAAAACAACCTGTATAAGTCAAATAGAACAAACTGAATAAGATAAGATAAGATATTCCTTTATTGTCCACACATGGGGAAATTTCGTTGTTGCAACGCAGGTAGATCCAGAGGAAAAGGACAGATAACTTGTAGGAAGTTTAAAAAACACTCTTAACAGAAGAACTCTTATAAACAAAACTCTGATAAACAAAAACTCCTATAGACAGAACCTCTCATACCTTAATAAGGAATAATAAAGATAAAGATAAAATAAAAACAGCGTAAGACAAAATAGTACTAATAATAATGGTAAAATAAACACTCTTTTACATCAGTTATTGTGATAAAATGTGAATATATGATTATATTTCTGTGATGTATTTTATCTGCATAATAGTGATATTTTATCTGCATCATTAGTCTCAGAGAAGAACGGGTGTGTGACAAACTGCATTTGTGAAGGGGTCGTAAAGATGGGCCAAAGGATGTTTACCCTAGGGGGGGTGACAGCCCAGAGGAGTTTGGGTAATGTTTACCCAAGGCTTGATCTCTACGGAAAAATACCAAGTGCCTTGATGTGAGGCTGACCAATGAGAAATGTGACCCGCCTATTCCAGAATATCTAATAAAACCAACCAGCATGGGAAAAAACGGGGTGAGACGCAGGAGGATCACGCAGGCTCCTTACAACGGCTTGGCTGACACAGCCCGGCGTTTTCTCCCATGCATGCCACACAAATGTCTGATGTTTCTGTGTCGTTTCATATTCTAAGTTGAATTGTGTTCTCTATGTGTTAAGGAATAGCATCTGGTGTATGTCTAATTCCATCACATTTTCTGGTCCTATCGAGCCGGACGACAAGCAGCCCCTTCGCGGAGATTGACGGGTGAATCGGTGAAGTCTGTGCACAGCTAAAGGAAGTCCACTTTTCCCGTGGCCGCCCATCGTACCTCATTCTCCGCGAGGAGAGCGCGTCGTTTCGAAGCAGCAGGAGAACACAGACGACAAAGAAGGTCAGACAAAACTTTGTGTGTGAAAGAGTTAGCCACGAAACGTTTTATGCATAGGCTTTATGCAGGAGTTTAGTTACTCGCATAAAGAGGAGTTTAATATTTCTCAGTAAAAAATACAGGAGTTTAATATTTCTCAGTCAAAAATACAGGAGTTTAATATTTCTCATTGACAAAAAATACAGGAGTGTAATATTTCTCAGTCAAAAAATACAGGAGTTTAATATTTACTCATTAAAAAAAAATACAGGAGTTTAACATTTACTCATTAAATAAAATACAGGAGTTTAATATTTACTCATTAAAAAAAATACAGGAGTTTAATATTTACTCATTAAATAAAATACAGGAGTTTAATATTTACTCATTAAAAAAGAAAAATATTGGGTGGCTTTGTGTAGATAAGTTTCTCACATAAAGGAGTTAAATTGCTCACCATGAGTTAAGTTTCTCACCGAAAGAAAGTCATGAAGCCTTATGCCGAGTTGTTACTGACATAAAGATGAGTGAATGTAAGCGCTGTGCACGAGCAAAGGAAGTAAGAGAGAAGTGTGAATGTGTGAATGAGGGTTAATAAGTGATTAACTAACAAGTGTGAATCACAATTAATCATACAAGGGTCACAAGGCGTTATTCTGAGAGATCTAAAATTTGCAGTCATGGGTGAATCATTAAACACCACATTTATGTCCGGAGGATTCTAATAAGGAATTTTCTCTAGAAGCTTGACATTGACCGTGACTGTAAAGCAAGTAGCATTTCTCTCAGACGACCGAGACCACATAATGCCAAAATTATCACCCCAAACTGTAAAAAGACAAAGGAAAAGTCATAAGAGGATTTTGGAGGGAGACTTCCAGTGTGCTCAGATGACGTGGCAGAGAGGGGGAGATAAGGGGGGTCAACAAGGCAGGAGAATGGAGAGGAGAAAGCAGTTCAGAGGACGCTCTGAAGGAAGGAATAAATTAGGAACTAAACTCAGCTGGTTTTAAATTTTAGTATTTCAACAAATTTAAGGGTTTTGTTTGATTGACAACAATCAATTATAAAGATTTTATTAAATTTGATAAGAGATGAAGATGATTTCAGATTTTTATAGATGACCAATTTTTGGGGGAGAATGTGATCACAGACAGGACACTTCCTGTCCCAGACATAGAAGACAAAAGTTGTGTTTTTTTGTGTGCACCAAACAAAGCTATGTTTTGTTTTGTTTTGTTTATTTTTGGACTTGACGAAAATTATTTTTTTGGACATAATGCATGACTAGATGAAAGTACAGGACGAAAAGACGGAAGTGTTTTTAAATTTAGGATCAAATGCCAGGCATGGGCCTGGAAGTGATAATGTGGGTAAATGAGTGACTACTGATGTTTTTGGACATAGGAGTAGAACGGGCAGTAAGTAAAGTGATAGTAAAAGTTATATCAGTAACTTATTTATTTGTATTATCATGAGGAAACCTCGTATTGCGATGTAGACGTGAGTGAGGGAATAAGTTAAAGAGTGATGTCCAATGTCCTCCTTGGAAAGACATGAATGGGTCATTAACTAAAGGCAAACGACACCAAGTCATAAAAGATAGTCAGAGATAAGGGGCTATTGACTGGGAAATAATCTGGAGAGGACTCAGGATGGAGCAGATGTTGTTATCTTTATGGATCACAGGGACACCAACAGCAACACCACCTCAGGGGGGGTTGACTGATGAATAATAGGAAAAGTTAACATTAACAGGGAAAGAATTTGACATTCTAATTAAATATCTGAAGGATTGTGGAGATTTAATCAAGAATTGAATAGATTTAAATTAGACAGTATCATCTAAATTTAGACGCTATAGAAGTTATGAAACCAGTGATAACAGGACTTAAACATTATAGGACTCAGGTCAGAGCCAAGAGGGGTTAGACTACAGGAGGGGCCTGGGGGGAGTAGAATAAATTTTACGAGACCCGCAGATTACCTGAAGATAGTGAAAACTATAAACAAGGGGAAGGTTTAGAATAATTTTGATTGTAATACACATATAGACTTGCTAGAACAAACTAATACACAATGTTTGTAAAGCACCACATGAGCAGGTGTGAGAGATTGAGTTTGAAACTCACTTGAAGCACATATAGAAGATTAGCACATATTACATTAGATGTGTGAATTTATTCAGGCCACACCCACAGAGGAGATGTGAAATTTGATGTTAATTATGTGATGAAGAATTCTAAGTTGTGAACTGACCCTTATGGCCAGCTCAACGGGGGAATTATTGAAATAATTATTATAGTTTGATGTATTTGAATACACACACATACGCACCCACACACACACATACATACATACATACATACGCGCGCACACGTGGACACCAGACTTTTAGAGTTTGAAACATTTAGAGTTTGAAACATTTAGAGTTTGAGACATTTAGAGTTTGAAACATTTGGAGTTTGAAACAAATGGTGGTAAAACAGATAGGTTTGGCAGTGTCGGATTACAGACACACAGGGTGGGGGCCCAGCGCCGTGGAAGGGGGGGCTCAGCCAGGGATGTGACCACTGAACTGTGAAAGGTCAAGAGGTGACATTGCGGAGTTGGAGTGACAGACGCAATTCCATCTCTTCCTTGATTACATCTTGGACATCTGGATTATTGAATTTTGTTTAAATGTAGAAGTTTGAGAAATGGGCAAGGCCATATCTCAAAAAGGAGGGATATGTACGTGTAAACAAATATTCCGAATCAATAATTACTAAAAAAAAATTGTTGTAAAAAATTTGTAAACAAGAAAACTGTTTGAAATACACTGAATTGTCGAAAAGACTTTGTTTATCACCGCAGAGAACGTGTTGGAGATGTCGTGTTTACAGAGACGAGCAAGGTGGACGGAGCCACACACCGACCATTGGAGGGACGAGAACATGGGTGCTCTCATGGGAAAGTGAGAGAAATGTCTGGACAACACAGCGGCAGATCCATAACATCGCAGACGCAGAACTTCGTTTGTATGAGTTTTGTCCAGAGTCTACGGTAGAGTACGATACTCTGCTACAATGGATGAGGAGACAGATTCTACAGTACGCAAAGTACTATACTCTGCTACGATGAACGAGAGCCAGAGGCTACGGTGCGCAGAGTACCATACTCTGTGGAAAAAGAATCAACAGTTATCATCATCACAGCGATGACGATAATATGGGTGCTGAACACCTGTATTATGCACGGGACAATCGGGACAATCGATAAACATACACAACTGTGTATACCGGTAAATGGAATATAGAGGGAAGAAAATAAGTGATCAACTTGAAAGGTTATGAAATGCATGATGTGTAATAATGTACAATGTATAATTGACATGACAGTAGCTGAAGAAACACAATGGCAGATTACACAGCCACTGTTGTTTGCACTAACTAAGAGAGTTCTTTTTTATCTGCTACAACATAACTACATGCAATGTTAATGAGATTATGAATTGAGATGGGAAATGTACCAGTTCATATGTGTCATAGGTGTGACCGAAGCGAGCAGCGGAAGAAGGTCTCTTAAGAAACCAAGCGAGGACGTATGGTGGTGTGGGGACACAGTGCTGAGAAGGCACTTGGAGGCAAAGGGTGTAGGACGATGTGCCTATGTATCCCTTTTGTGGCCAACCATGGTCATAACAAAGACCAGCATCACCCAGAACCATACCGCAGGGTCAAGGTCGAGAGGTTAGTGGACAATCTGGTTCCAGTAGCACCTGATACTACGTATTTGATTCTATTGGGGTGTCCAGAGAGGTCCCTGACGAGTCAAACTGACTGACCAGAGAGCAGCGGGTTTAAGGGCTTTCCGCTTGTACTTCTATATTTCCCATCACACCGCGCAAAATTATAGACAAGATAAATTGTCTGTTTGTCAAATTACAGAGATTGACCAATCTGACTCAAAATTTAGGACAGTAATGCTGTAGACATGTTGTGGGCCGAGAGAAAAGAAGTGTGTTCAATGTTTGAAGATTGTGCATTAACTTTTTGTGTGTAAAAGTGTCATTTTAACACCAATAATGAAAGACATGTTGAAAACTGAAAAGAATAATATGTTTGGCATATGAGACAGTAGACTAATGCTTTGATAAACAGGAGGGAAATGAGATAAAATGTGAATATATGATTATATTTCTGTGATGTATTTTATCTGCATAATAGTGATATTTTATTTGCATCATTAGTCTCAGAGAAGAACGGGTGTGTGACAAACTGCATTTGTTTGTGAAGGGGTCGTAAAGATGGGCCAAAGGATGTTTACCCTAGGGGGGTGACAGCCCAGAGGAGTTTGGGTAATGTTTACCCAAGGCTTGATCTCTACGGAAAAATACCAAGTGCCTTGATGTGAAGCTGACCAATGAGAAATGTGACCCGCCTATTCCAGAATATCTAATAAAACCAACCAGCATGGGAAAAAACGGGGTGAGACGCAGGAGGATCACGCAGGCTGCGTACAACAGCTTGCGTGATCAGTCCCCGCGTTTTCTCCCAAGCTTGCCATACAAATGTCTGATATTTCTGTGTCGTTTCATATTCTAAGTTGAATTGTGGTCTCGATGTGTTACGGAATAGCATCGGTGTTTGTCTAATTCCATGACAGTTATATGCACATGAATGTGACATTATTGCGTTAAATACTGAATATCTCAGTATTTAACAAGACTTTGTTTCCATGGCTACGCAGTCTTCTGGTGAAAAGGACTTCAGTAAACTCCTCCGTTCAGCTCCATCGTTTGACTGAGACAAACAGAACATGTCACAGCTTTAGATTATACGTGTCATATAACATACACTTCACATGTGACACAGCAGTGGCTTTTTTGAAGAACAATTATCATTTAATTTTTTGCTCATAACAAAACTAACAGACATTTTATAAATTCAAAGTACTGATTCTACTGTTTACTTTTAGTGGAGGCAGAAGTTATTATTAAAATACCTTTTGCTTTGGAGTCGTCAGGAGTTTACTTGAGATGACTCTGTGTCTGCAGTGACCTGTAGTGACCTGTAGTGACCTGCAGTGACCTGTAGTGACCTGTAGTGACCTGCAGTGACATGTAGTGACCTGTAGTGACCTGCAGTGACATGTGGTGACCTGTAGAGACCTGTAGTGACCTGTAGTGACCTGTAGTGACCTGTAGAGACCTGTGGTGACCTGCGGTGACCTGTAGTGACCTGTAGTGACCTGTAGTGACCTGTAGTGACCTGCAGTGACCTGTAGTGACCTGTAGTGACCTGTAGTGACCTGTAGAGCTCTAGGCAGCACAGACAGAGACCGAACTCACTGGTCTGGACGGCTGCTTCGCTCTGGAGAAGATGAAAGATTCTCATTAGAACATTGATATATTCTGCACATTTAACAGGGAAAAGCTGGAATATGTTATTGACACATTTACATTTCGCTCTGTAACACAAAAGTTCCTCTTTTCACATTCATTAATTTAAAGCTAGAACCAAAAGTCATTTACTTATGCATAAGTTTAAACCTTAGAAGTTAGAACATAACTGACATGTTTGCTAAATCTCTACATATTCCATGGAAGTAAATCCATGACATTCCTATAGAAAACAAGCGTGCGCTTTGCACACTTCATTATGAAATGGGTAATAAAACCTCAAATGTCGTCTCAGCCCCTGTGAGTCACCTTTACATTTATATATGTAATATATGACCCATTTCAGCAGGTTATATTTGAATTAGTGGTAGTTTTTGAATTGGAAATTTCCCCTTTTCTCTAGTTTTCCTTGATCTGTGCTTAACCTTTTGTCTATAATCATAATGAGTTATTTATTTGCAGAAGGCCCGAGCCATCACGGCGTGTAGCTCCAATGTATCTTTTTGTGTAGCTAAACGTTAGCTTGTGTTAGCTTGTGTTAGCTCGTGTTAACTTGTGTTAACTGTGTAATCGTTGATTTACAATTCATATGGAACGATGTGTGAAACGTGAGGAATGACAAACAAACACAACTTACGTGTATCGTGGTCTCGTCGTGTCGTTCTTCTGCTTGTGTTTAGTTTCCGTCACGCGTTCTTCTGCTTGTGTTTAGTTTCCATCACGTGTTCTTCTGCTTGTGTTTAGTTTCCGTCACATGTTCTTCTGAGGCTCGTTCATGAGGGTCACGTGCGCGCTCGGTGCTCGTACACCGTTCTCCGGGAGGTTAAATTGTATTTTTAAAGTATTTTTAGAAACAGTCAAAGAGTGAAATTCCTTCTATTTTATTTTTAGACTAAAAACAATCTAGCATGTTTGGTAATTTTAGAGGCAGAACTCCTGAAATGGTCCGACCAAAAGGCTGCATTCTGCGAAGTGGCCACTACTCAATTTGGAGCCAGAGGCAGAGGGGGCGTGGCCTATCCAGATCATATAATACATCCATGGTCCACACACCTTCTCTCCTGGCAGCTAGAATGACCCTGCTTTTATACTCTTATGCCCCTCCCACGGGCATTACATAACCCAACAAAAAAACTATTACAAAAAGAACACCATTTTCCCCAAAGTAATACTTTCAAAATATCTCCCAGATAAATCAAACCATTACTCAACCATTTCCTCACTGGATGAACACCTCTACAAAGAGGAAATAACAAAAAGCCCTCCGTGCCGGGGTTGACTAGGCAGCTCCGTCACAGCGTACCTTTGCTGACAGTCAGTGATTGCTCTTGACCCGTATGCCACAGGTTGACCGTCCTACCGCAGGACTGCTCCTATTTCCTTCAGAACTGACAAGCTGTTGTCAGTTCAGAAGGAGCCATTGTTCCTCCCAGTGCCACTCCACATTTCCTTCAAGCAGCTTTCTAAGAGGTGGACTGATGTATGAAAGGTTTGGTATGAACTTGGCAAGGTACTGAATCATACCCTCTTTGTCCTGTGGAGGAGGTCGCTGTGTCACTGCTTTTCTTCATCTGGTTTCAATCCATGCATTAGGCAAATACTCACATGTGTCCTGTAAAGTCCGGGTCCCTTTCATTGAGACAAAGGAAAAACAAGGAAACAAAGCTCATCGGTCCACCCATGCCAGGCTCCAAGTGCAGCTGACAACAGTGTCAGGCTCCAAGTGCAGCTGACAACAGTGTCAGGCTCCAAGTGCAGCTGACAACAGTGTAAGGCTCCAAGTGCAGCTGACAACAGTGTCAGGCTCCAAGTGCAGCTGGCAACAGTGTCAGGCTCCAAGTGCAGCTGGCAACAGTGTCAGGCTCCAAGTGCAGCTGGCAACAGTTTCGTGAGTTCGAATCCTGACTGTCCTGATGTCCTCTCTCATCCACATTTCACAATGTCCTTTTCTGTCTAATAAAGCCTGCAGGGGGGAAAATGTCATCGCCTCCTCCGGTGTGGTCAATCTTTTTATTTTTCCATCCATGTTGATTCTCAGCGGTGCGGGATGAAGTGTAGTTGACGACGTTATTCGTTAACTTGGGTTCGAGAGCAGGACCACGCCTCAACCTCTTCTCCAGCAACCACACCTCCACTCTTTAACCACGCCTCTAATTACCCAGAAGGCCTATATATACAGGCCAATCCCAGCAACTCTCGTTGTCTCTGCTCTCTGGACCCCACCCTCCCACCCCATGTCTCTATCATCTTCACCTTAACACATCACCATCTACGGAGGAGGAGTCTGAATCGGCTGAGCCGATTACCCGAGACAGAGCCCCCATCCTGAGTCTCTACCCAGCCAACTGTCATCGCTCCATCATCGCTCCATCATCGCTCCATCAAAGCTCCATCAAAGCTCCATCATCGATCCATCATCGCTCCATCATCGCTCCAACATCGATCCATCGTCGTTCCATCGTCGCCCCATCGTCGCCCCATCGTCAATCCATCGTCAATCCATCGTCGCTCCATCGTCGCTCCATCGTCGCTCCATCGTCGCTCCATCGTCGATCCTTCGTCGCTCCATCGTCGCTCCATCGTCGCTCCATCGTCGCTCCATCGTCAATCCATCGTCGATCCATCAAAGCTCCATCAAAGCTCCATCATCGATCCATCATTGCTCCATCATCGCTCCAACATCGATCCATCGTAGTTCCATCGTCGCCCCATCGTCGCTCCATCGTCGCTCCATCGTAGCTCCATCGTCGTTCCATCGTCGCCCCATCGTCGCCCCATCGTCAATCCATCGTCAATCCATCGTCGCTCCATCGTCGCTCCATCGTCGCTCCATCGTCGATCCATCGTCGATCCTTCATCACTATTATCAACAAACATTCTTTCGTATTCCATTGTTGTGGCGTGGTCCTTGCTAGTGAAGTAGAGCATAATCCACTTACTTCCCTCACAGATGGGATTTCACTGGGTCTGACGTTTTACATTTCTTGACCACTCCCCCCCAGGTAAACCGTAATAAAGATGGATAAATCAACGGACTTAACAGCAGCTCCATAGACATGATCAAGTTTGGCATCCATCATTTCTCAAGTTTCTAGGCAGGCAGAAATTCTATCATAAAATTTGCTGTTAGGATTCCAAATGCAGATGTTTTGAATTTGACCTGATTTGGGTGATGGTATTCTTGGCCTGCAGACGAGAACTTGGGCACATGCATTTTAAAATCTTTTGTTACTTTGACCTTTCAGACACCTCAGTTGACAATATGCCGAGAACTGTAACCATAAAATTAAAAACCATGACAGTTTCTGTCATGGCCCCATGTAGTATTATTGTTTTGTGCACAAGCAGTGCTTAGTACGACATTCTGCGCCTTTAAAAACCCAGACTTGCACTCCCTCGTGCTCGCTCGTCCTGTTCCAGCCCAGCCACCTGCACAACTTGCACATGTAAACCCCTGACTGTGGCTGGGCGATATCCATTTTTAATATCACCATACTGTCTTATTATTATACCACAATAGACAGTTTTATATTGGCCTTTTCTGAAAATAGCACATACAAAGGCCACAAGCCACTTGCACCTGACAGCTCCTGTTTGATGCTGCCTTGCTCTATGCTATTTACCATTTTATACTACAGGTTTGGAGTAAATGTGTGACATAATTACAAGGTGAATATACAAATACAGCGCAGACCTGTGTCTAGACTCCCCTGACCGCATGAGAGAAATTGAGCAAAGGTTTAATCAATGAAGATTGGCTTATAGTCCTAGGTCAAACCCGTGCTCACACAGAGCTTCTGTGGAGCCAATCAGGGTCCAGATGCAACGTTGGACTCAAACTTAACATGTTTTATTTTGCATGTATATATTTATTGGCACAATAAACTATCTAATTAGGGTGCCAAACCTCAGCAGTTCAAAGCTGTATTTAATAGTTCATATGTCCTTGACGCGGGGTGACCTTTGGAAGTAGGTTTCTGCAGGGTCAAAGCCTTAGACCTGTCCTTAGGGGATGCTCTGGGCTGTTATCCATTTGCTTACCGGTCATTTCTGTGAATGGTATTAATCTGGTAATTACTCTTTCACTGGACTAAATTGATTTCAATTTATTTAAATCAATATTTTCTGTCATGACTTGATTCCCATATTTCTACATGAGATGCCGTTCTCAGTCTCACCTGTGACAGTCCAGATGTGCTCCTTGCTGGACCTTCCATCCCCCTGTGGTCCTGCAGAGGAGCTGGGGAAAGGTGCTAGTGTCAGGCACCTCTCCAACCATTGCTTTTTGAGCTTTTGAAAATCACATTCCATGTTGTGCTCTGCTTCAGCATCTGTGAATCTGAAATTGACAATTTTTCCAGCAGTTATTTTGATTGTAATTTGCTGCATATCCCTTCCATGCACATACTGTAGATGACAGCTTCATCCCCGTACATGAGGATATCTACATCTGCACAAATCCAGGAGGTCATTGATGTAAATGCTGCACAACAAGGGTCCAGACATGGACCAAGACTGTGGGTCAGCTGTTGTGCAGGGCTTCAGAAAGGACGTTGCATTATTGGTTCTCACACACTGGGAGATATGATTTCAGCCAACGCAAATACTTGAATGGAGAGATTCAAGGTAGAGACCATATTATAACTAACGGCCAAAACTCATTAAATTGTACACAATTGCTGGGTTTCAGGTGACATCACAACATTCTAGAGCTAAAATGGATATTGTTTAAAGGTGCCATAACGTGCTTTTTTTCACGTTTCGTAGTCTATCCTAAGTGTAGAATTGATAATAATAAGGGTTGTGCAACACCCTTAACATAATAGTTCAGAAATATCACCCAGACCTTGGACCCTTCACCAACCCGGAAATGCAAACGGCTTGGTTTGATATTCGCCCCCACCCTTGTGAAGAGCGATCTGGCTCCCCCGCCCAACCCGTGACGTAGTCTCAGAGCGCGTGTGCCCCGCCCAACCCGTGACGTAGTCTCAGAGCGCGTGTGCCCCGCCCACCCGTGACGTAGCCCCACACCTGTCTGCTCCGCGATGCGCCGCTCCTGCCGCGCGACTGAGTGAGAAACGATAGAACTTCAGATCAACACTACTTTGAGCCGAAATAAATCTGGTGTTTATTCTACAGCGTGCGCAGAACAGATATATATATATATATATAAAAGTCTTATGTCCTTCGCGCTCTTATTTCCGGGTTTCTCGGTATCGGATAGAACTTCTCTCCGT